>NW_027130587.1:15460000-15950000 GCF_026122565.2 Emydura macquarii macquarii | reverse complement strand
CAGAAATGTTGAGGAGACAACTGAAATCAAACTAATTATTTTTTTAAAAAACTGTAGATCTTCCACCATCAAAATGTAGAGGACTTTCTAACAATGTGATGCAGAAATACCTGTACATCGTAGTTGGAATGTATATGGATAGCTCAGAAAGCACATCTGTTTGAAAACCTCCTGGATGTACCTTTCAAATATTATTTCCTTTTAAATTATACTTGATATTTTTACTTATTTCCAGTAGCAATCGCGAGTCACAATGCATACACAGCAGCATGTGAGAAGCATCAAGGCAGTGTTGCTGGAATGCACAAAGAATGAAGGCACCACAAAGAGACGAAGGGAGATAAACAGAGATGGGCACAGTTATGTAGGGGTTTGAAGGCAGGGACCATGATATTGAACTTGATCTGATGGAGTAAGGGAGCCACTGGAGGGATTCAAAGAGTGGGGAGGGTGTGATGGTGATGGTCAGAGTGATGAGCAAGGAAGATGTTTTTAGCAGCTGAGGTTTGTTCAGATGGGGGAAGTGGCATTTTGGGTAACAGGGAGGCAAGAGAGACTGAGGTTATTCTAGTAATCAAGACGGGAGATGAGGGTGGGGACTGGGAAGAGAGGGGAGAGAAAGAAAAATTCAGATCTAGAAATGCTGTGGAGGAACATGTGGCAGGATTTGAATGGGACCCAGATGCATGGTGTTCCCAAAGTTACGTGGCAAAAGGCTCTCTCCTTCCCTTCCCTCCCTCAAATACAGGTTCTTTTACAAGTTCCTTATATGGCAAGTATGATGAAATAAAATAAATTTAAGAACCTGGAGACCTCTTTAATCCCACTGCTTGAAAATATGTATAAAAATATTTTATCCTGACATCTTTTTGCTATATATGGAAACCAAATGCTGCTTAATCATATCAATTGTATGGAGCCTAAGCACAGCTGTAATCTGCACCAAAACACTGTCACACAGGCAAAAGAAAATGTGGGAATCAAAATCTAAACTAGTCACATTGGAACTGAAAAGTTAGCTTGTGGTGCTGAAGGAGGAGAGGGAAGGGTGATCAAAGGCACCAGATGCCACATTAGTCGGAGGGATATTGGGTATTTGTTTCTTGCTGGTTGAATTTTAAGCTATAAATGACATTCTATGTCTTACTAATGTATTACAGAACTTTAGTAGCTCAAATGATGATTATCCATTTTCTAAATTCATAGATAAATGGTTCAGGATACTTGATGATTCAGGGGAATAATAGGATATACAAATGTTGTAACTGCAGTTCATTGGTTTATAAAGTCGCTACTGACAAAGCCACCAATGACTGATAAATAACCAAAGTGAATTGAACTGGTGGTCTCAGTCCAGTTCTTTGTGGGCAGCTGTAACCTACCAGTACAATTGGCTTTACTTGCCACAGTTCTTGGTATTCTCAGCTACAAGGACAAGGACAGATTCATTACGGAGACTGAACTAGTGGCAATCATTAGTATCACAAAGTCAGGGTTGGGACACATTCCCAGGACAGCATGAGAAGCTTGGACTACCACTGCTTCATCTGTATTTGTGGACTGAAGATTCTTTTTTCAAGGGCACTTCTTATCTTTTGAAATTTCACCATGGTAATTTGAGGAAATGGGACTAATTTCCCTTTAAATAGGACAAAATATATGGGAATGGGATTATATCAAGACCAAGATGTCAAAACCCAGTATTATTGTTTCTCCAATCCACATAAATTGACATAATGTTTTTGTCTGTCAAATCTTTGCACTGGAACCTTTACATGAACAAAAGTTTGTGAAAATACATGTAACCAGTTCTCTAGATAGTGATTTCACATCAGAGGAGGCTATTGTGTATCAATTAGTCCATCTAAAGATTGGAGTAACTTTTCTAAGTAAACTAACCTTCTTTAAAGCCAGCGTCAGGACAGAATACTCCAGTTTATTACTGTATTGTCCTAAGATCACCTCCTTTTGGCCAAACCATATCCTTTCAGGGTGTCTGTTCACCCTAATGTGAAAGATATATGGATCTGAAGTGAAGCACTACATGGAATGTCTGAGAATCCAGTCAATCTCCAGCATGTTTCAGCATCCAAAATATGTTAGTTAAGCTAATTGTTAATGATTCACAGATCTAATGCCAGCTCATAGTCAACATATAGTTGCTTTCCAACAACACACTGAAAATATTTACTAAGTCCAAGAATTTTATTTTTCATAAACTAATCGAAAATACTTACATTGTATAACCCAGAGAATCCCATTCAGACTTTATAATATGACCCATTTCTTGAATCCTTGGAATAGGAATACGCAGATACACACACACGGAATAGAAAATAGACTTTAAAAAGTCAAAATAGCAAACTATTTTGCCCTTCCTTTATTTTTAACATGACCATCAGTATGGCATTTCTGATTATTTAATGTTACTGATAGGTGTTAAAAAGTTCCTCTACCATGACGCAATGAATGTATTATGAAACAGGAAAAGGCAAGTGGCTATAGTAGAGAAGCACAAAGGTGAGATAATGGCCTTCCACATCACTGATCTGTCAACTTCATTTAACATAAAATGTTGCATCTGGAGATTTCAAACCATACTACCGTTTAAAAATATATAGAATGTTAAAGTAAATGACAAACAGAGGAGTTGTCACCTTTCAAAAGCAGAAATTTAAAACCCAGGCATACGTTCTACAATTGTATTGCAGTATTAGAAATAGTTTTATAACCTCATTTGTTTGCTGCCTCCATTTTAAATGTGGGAATGTCTGTATATAATAAACTGCATCCTCTTCATATGATACTCTGTATACCCTGATCCAGCAGTGACTAAAAACAAATTTGGTGGATTTCTCCAGGCTGTTGGGGATGAAAACGTTACCCTGAATTCTGACATTTGAATTTAATAAATGTGTGAGAGGATCTGACTGCAGGAGGGATTTTCTGATTGGCATTTAAAAACAGAGCACCAGATCCAGCAAGGCCTATTCTTGAACTCCAATGGAAATCACTGTAAGTTCCACATTGTTGGTTTGCCAGATTGGGCCCATAGTCAGCGCTTAAACCACATGTATGTCCATACACATATATCATTAAGCATTTTAGTAGCTGCCATGTGTCTCATTCTGACATTCAAAATAAACACAACAACATAAATTTAACATTGTATATGACCAACACACACTGCATCATTTTGCAATAGATAGTCAGAGATTTCATGGCATATGGACTGCCGCTCTGTGAAGCCAGAGCAAAATGCTACTAAAAGCTGTGACTGGCCAACAAGCTGAATTCTATTTGTGTGCCCATGACAATGTGGGAGTGATTGTTGTCAGACATTTAAAAAAGAAAAAAAAATCCACCCTGCCACTCTTTTATAGTTCAAATTTCCACTTCAGCTATCAGCGTTAGTGTGATCAGTTAAAAGATGCTGCTTTAACAAATTACTAGAGTACTGCTGAAAAGCAATTATAATAGTGTATTGAATCTAGCAGTCACATCAAAAAGATTTTCATAGCATGAAATTGTGTATTATCACACTAGTACCCATGTAAGTTCATATTCTTCATACTCTTATTGGGCCCCAATTCAGGAAAACATTTAAGCATGTGCTTTAAGTATCTTTCCTGAAAATAGATGCTTTTCTGAATCAGAGCTTCAGTGAGGACAGATTTCCTTTCCTCACAGGGCACTATGGGACAGTACATCTTGTCTACAGTGTAACCTGATCTAGCCATCAACAGATTTTCAAAGTTCCAGTTGCATGTTCCGTTAGGGAGGAAAAAAAGGCATAAGTGAAACTTTGCAATAAAATCATAAAATAGTGAACACCACTTGCAGTTTAGCTTATCTTATTGTGCATAAAACTTTAAACTATGCTTTCAACCTCTGTTTTTCTGAACATACCGTAGTTCACTATAACATCAGTTAAAAATAACAGAAAGCAAAGATAAAATCTAAATGATTTAAATACATGCATATGTTCTTTTGTAAAATGCATAATGCATCTGCAATGTTTTTCTTCTTGTTTTGGACACAAATCAAGGGGGAAATGGTTCACTTATGATACAGTGAATTTTTTATCTAAGTTTTCTACAGTAAAATGTACTTCCATGTAAGTGTTTTACAGTATACTATATTTAAAAACTAAAAGGGAAAAAGTAAGATTAAAATATAGAACACAAGAGTGCTTGGAATCCTTTCTGATTCAAAGTGTTCTATGGTAACTTTCATTTGAGTTTTAAAAAACAAATCTCAGTCACTCACTCACTCACAAATTAGCTTAGTAAAAGTATTTCAGGTCTTTATAAATAACCGATTTTAAAAATTCATGACCAAATGGGATCGCATTTCAAAGGTTTGCAAATCATCTAAGGGACAAGGACCTGATGGTTAGGCCCCAAGATATACCTTCTTCAGCAAATTGTTATGATGGCAAAAAATCTAATGAGACTTTTTCCTCTATTGTTGGTTATTTTGGTGTTTATTTCTTCAAGTATTCGGTCTGGTATCTTCTGTCTTTTTAAAAGCTTTTCCTCCTGGAGTTGGTATAGTCATGAGTTTTAATAGAGCTCTTTGCATGGCCATAATACTTTCCATTTTTTTACTGAAAAATTCTATAAGTTGGCTACTTTAATTTCCCACTCCCTGATACTACAAATGAGAGGAAAGACAGGGAAAGCAATACTAAAGTCAGACTCTGCCACCAGCTAACATGGATCTCCTGGGTTCCTATTATCAGCACCAAGTTAGCCCAAATTAAAGATCTTCTACCCCCAAAACCAACCAAAGGCTCATTTGCCAGCATGTGGTTACAATGTGTGTGTCCATGAAGCTCCATGAGTTATCCAGAAATACACAGTTACACTTAGGCAGGATCTACACTAGTAAATTAGGTCGGTTTAATTATCTTGGTCAGAGGGTGTGAAAAATACTCCCCCCCAAGTGGCGTGGTTAAGCTGAACTAAGTCCCTGTGTAGACAGCACTAGGTCAATTCTTCCATCGACCTAGCTACCAGCTCTCAGGGAGGTGGATTACCTATGCCGATGGGAGAGCCCCTCCTGTTGGCGTAGGTTGTCTATGCTGAAGTGCAGCAGGGACACATCTGTGATGGTGCAGCTGTAGCATTCTAAGTGTAGACATACCGATAGGCATGACCAGCTGCATATGGGACAATAGCCCCATAAGTGAGAGGGATTGCGTGTGTGCGTGTCCCATCCCCACCGCACCCATTCTTCTGGAACTCGAGTGTGAACCCAAGGGAAAACACTTGTGTTGGATACTTCAGAAAGACACATGCACCAAGTTTACTTCCTACAAGCATGCTCCAGAATTTACCAAGTACAATAGTCAGCAGTGGGCTCCCCATTCTTGCTGGAAGCATATGGGTGGCTCCATGAAAAAAAAAAAAAAAAAGATCACACGAAAGGAGAAGTGGGAAATCTGTCTGTACCTACTGACTCCTACCTTCAGCAACTGAGTATATGTTGGCATAAGCCCTGGATTTCCACAGTACTCCATCCTCACCTGTGGTATTAAATGTCACCCAATTTAGCTTTGGTTGTAATAAAAAGTTCAAGTTAAAAGCGCCGCAAGCAGTGGATAAAGCACTATTAAAAGCTGTGGCTGGGACCATGCCAGGGGTGGAGTTCAATGCAAGAGGGAAGGAATCAGGAAGCCGGCAGTCAATGGATGTTACGTGTTACTGGATAATTAAGGAAAACAAAACATTTTTCATCTGTTTTTCCCTCAATGGGATTGTAATAATAAATGCATACAACTAAACACAAATAAAATATTTCAACTTCATTGTAAACACATTTTAAATTCAGAACATCCTTACTCTATTGAGGATAATATACAATGATTAGTGATTAATAAACCTTAGGAAAGGCATACATTGACCTTAAATTTCAGCAAAATGCTTGCCTGCCTCCTTGTGTTAGATTGCCCAATTGTGTATAACCTATTAAGTCTACACACACATGCACACTCATATTAGATATTGAAGAACAGCAACTAGAAACATCTGAGTTCGGGTTAAAACTCTGTCCCACCGGTCCTCATTGTCCTCGCAGTATACTGGTGTAAATCAAGAGTAACTCCACAGAAGTTAATGAAATAACAATGGTGTAAGAGTGAGCAGACTCAAGCCTATTCTGTTATCTAGAATACTCGATAAACAAAATCAATCAGAGACCCTTGCATTTCTAGGTACTTGGTGCCATGTGACAATATATAGAATGTACAATAAAAGGGTTACATGTTGAGGCAATGGCCCACTTGGAACGTATGAAATGGTGGATCACTGACCTAAACAAGTGCATGTAATGACAGCCCAATAAGCAATATATGAGTGAAGGCGACTCATGATCACATTCAAGCATCTTCAGTCCAGATCTGGATAATTTTTGTTCAAAATTAAGGAAGATGGTGGTTGTAAGTCTTGAATACAAAGGCTTCAGAGACGCATTTCAACTGTTTTCTGCCACTGACTTTTCTTAAGAGGCATCTTAGGATCAGGAGTCCAGGGTTCAGAACCTGAGGCAGACATTCACAAGTGTTTCTTGATGAGGAAGTTGTTCAGTAAAAACAGGGAGCTCATTTAGATTAGGCCACTGTTTGAGTTTTTTTTTCTAATTGTTCCCGTCCTCTCCCCAGTTGTGACATTCCTCCTTCAGTAACCACGTCTAGGAAGAGTCTAACTTATGGGAACATATAGAAATCCTGACAAGACAGATTAAATGGAGATGTTCCAAATTCAGTGACATTATACCCTAGAATAAGTTTCCAATGGTGGACAGTCCTTTGGCTTCTCTCTCTCATTCTCTCTCTCTCAAAAAAAAAAAAAAAAAAAAAAAGTTAGCACCTTCCTGTCCTCAGAGAAAATCTGTAGTCTTCATATCCAGGATGTCAGTGAGAATTCTGGCAGTAAATCAAGATACCTGACTGCCTTTTTCCACATTGCAGAGTTGGCCCTAGGATAGGATGCTGTCTGGTATCCTGAGGGAGCAAAGTGTCTTCGCCATAAATCAGCTTGGGAAGAAAAAAGGAGTGTTATATGCTGCTTCAATGCTTTGCCATGTGTGGCAGTTTTTTTGAGTTTCTGTAAAATATAACCAGTTCCAATTATTCTGAATTACAGCTGCGCCACTACAGAATTTGAAGTTGTGAAGGTCAATAACTCCGTTTTGTTTTCAATTTTCAGTTTCCTTTTATGCCATGTAAAACTGCTAAATACTCTAGCTCTAACATATGCCCCCAAATGTCTCCCACAACACCTGTAGAGAGATTGCAGCATTGTCATTTATTTTGTATTGTATATTTTCATTAATAAATTGAACAAATGCTTTCTTATATAGCACAGAAAAGAGAATCTCCATCTGAATATCTGACCTTTGATATCCTGTGCTTCTAGCCAGGTCTATGGTGATGAGTGATCTGAGGTAAGTATCACACTGACCAACAGGCTGCATATTTCAACCCTGTTTCAGCATTAGGGAAAATTTAATCTATTCTAGATCAAGAATAATGAATTTTGGAACGGAAAATTAACTTTACCACTGTGTTTAACAGCCACCACACAACTACCTAATTATGTTTTTATGAGGTCCTCCAACATCATGGTGTCTGGTCAAGAAAGAATAAAATTGATGTTTGTATTTTGGTTGAACTGACAATTGGGAGGAATTTTATATGATTTGGGTTTTAAATACAGTATTAAATTCTACTTATAAAATGAAAATAACTGCTAAATACATCTGACATCAAAGTTAGAAATGCTTCATGAGGCGCTTATGTATCCAAGAGTTGTATAGTGAGGTCTATTTTCAGGACCCTTCACTTTCATTCTTTAAGTAGAATGCTGTTTTCTAGGAGGCGCAGATGTGTGTTTGTTATTCTTTGAGCTGCTTCAGTACTACTGCTCTTTGTTTCACTGCTCTCAGGTGATTCTGAAATCTGTCTACGCTTTCAGTTAGCTGTTCTCAGGAGGATTAGAGAGACATTCTGATTCCTGAAAACATACTATTCATTAATGTGGCCAGGTTTAAAGTAATTTCTTGTATGATCTTAGTGAAGAATTTGCTGGGTGATTTTGCAGACTGCATAGCGCTGTCATCTTGTCTTGTTTTAAAGCACTTGTGCATGAGTAGATCCAAAAAAGTGTTACACAAACACTTTTGTAGCATTAACTTTAAAATTCCACCAAGAACAGGTACAGTGTACATACAACTTCTGTTACACAGCTGGCCATCAGGAGACCAGCAGTGGGTCATGAGCAAGTTAGCGGTTTATTGACTGTCTTCCTTATCTGCTCCCGTTCCTTTGGAGCTGCATGTTTTGATTTCAGACTTCACACTTTTGTCTCAGTGCTTGAAAAGGATTCCATGGTAATTTAAAAAGCTATTTCTGTGGTTTAATCAGGTGGAGAGCCAAAAATTAGTGCTTGGAATGAGAACCTTAAAAGGATTCAGCTAGGAGCTCATGGAGACATTGCTTAGGTGCTGTGCTGCATCACAGGATGTACCACCTCTCTCCCCTTTTACTAGATTTTTATGTGGTTTTTTAAAATCTGATTTCCTTCTCAGGCATTCCTTAGTTCCTGGATTTATCATGTCATAGCCCTGATGCTTCCAAGGAGACCATCAAAATCTCTAGTTTCAAGGCAGATGCTGTGTTCTAAACCCATGTACAAAAAGCTTCTTTAGATATTTGTAAGGAAGTGGGGAGAATAGGTGCACATGCAGAACATTCTCTTTTCTAAATTAGACTTCTTATTGTTTTTAAGTGATTTCTTGAACCTCCCAAATATCCCAAGACCAAGTGCACATTATGCACTAATGGCCTATTACATTTCAACAAATAAATAAAAATAAACAAGAGCTGAAACCATTAACTGTATTGCTTGGAGAGAAGAAGATCTGAAACGTCTATGACTTAAAAGAGTCTCAAACCCAAACTTTACCCAAGAGCACATTTTTATGACTGAGCTAAAATGATAGTGAAAATAGACATTCATCATGGAAATGTTGACATAACCTTAACTTTGCATCCTATACCCAATTTGTTGTTTGCCATACTATTGCTGTCCTTTGATGAATCCAGGCAGGGCTTTTCTCAGTTAGCTGAAATATTCTCCATGTTAGTAATTCCCTTTCCATCTGCTGTCTCCATCTTGTGCTCATCACTGCAGTATAGTATGTAAAACCGTCTAGCTTCCAAGCCTTCTTCAAAAAATGTATCTTTATTCTGAGCATTATTGCTGCAAGTTTTACACCATGCTGGTGGTTACACACACAAGTTCTTGACTGACACAGGTAGAGCTGTGCAAAAGCAACACAAAGTTTGCCCCATTTTGGGTTTCATTATAAAAGTGAAACCTCAGCCCAGGTTAAACATTTCACAAAATGTGATATTTTATTATTTTGATGTAAAATTCAGAGATTTTTGACTGAGCCTTGTTTTAATTTTGGGGTTCATTCACATTGAAAAATCAAACTATAACAATGGGTGAGACGTCATGGAAACAGATGAATTTCCCATATTTCCATACTACATGTGAAATATGCTGGAAAAGGGATGTGAATTCTATGAAAAATGGTGCTTTAGTGTTAAGTATTATTATTTAGTCACCAACCAACCAAGGTTGTGCAGTGACAGCTGCTCTTTTAATGCATTGAAACACAAGAAACAAAGTCGAAGCTTTAGGGAAAGATACATTATTTTGTCCCTTCCCAGACATCCCTCTTCTGTCCCCTCCTACACCAAATATATCCACAGTCTCATATTTAGTTTTTAATAAAAATGTGTTTATACATAAAGCAAAGAAAAAAGCCAGGGAAAAAATTATTTCTGGTAAAACAACTTAGTTGTTATATAAGATTTTTTAAAAGTGATACCATATTTCTTTTAAAGAGGTTATAAACAAAAAATGACTATATATAATATTAAATGAGCTAATATTAAATGAGTTTTCTGATGTTTATACTTTGTACAGTATTTGAGGTAACATACTATATGTAACTGTACCATATATGGCTGCTTAAAGACTATCATGTCCTTTTTTCAAACAGTTTTTACTCTCCATTCTTTGTAACGCACAAACTTTTAAGAACCTGAATATTCTTTTCACCTTTGATTCTGTCCTACTTCACTGGCAAACAATGGTAGGGTGGGTTGGTTTTTTTTTTGGTTTTTTTTGTGCATGCTCCTCACAAACAAGCTATTATTCAGCAAATACAGCAGAGTTTTCTTTAATTCTTTGAACATATAATAATGCCCACATCACAGGCATATATACTGCTTTAGAAATGATACCCATTGGTTAACTGTAATGCTAGTTAAAAAAGGAAACACAACATAATGGCGTTCAGTTCCTACTTTCTTATGGACAATGTGGTGGACATATAAACTTTATAAATATTCTAAATCCAGAGTTTCAAGTCCTTCCCCATAAATCAAGAACCAACAATTGGAAAGAAGGTGACATTTAGGGGATATGACTGGACATTTCTGAAATAACTGGTTTTAGGATAGATTTTGAAGAATAAGATTGGATGCACAGTAGACAGAATCGCAACTCCAGGAAGTCACCTGCAAGATGGCCTAGAACAAGCGAGGGAGAAGGACCTAAAGGAGGCAGTACATTTTACAGATTTGGTGGAGCTTGGTGAGTGAGGAAGAGTGGAATGAGAACATGCTGTGCAGCTCCTTGAAGAGGAGGACAAAGAACCTGAATTTGTTGCTGAAAGCAAGGGGGAACCAGGTGAAGGGATCTGAAGAGGGCCAGCCTTGCAAGCAGCGTTGATGATCTTAGCAGCCGATTTCTGACAGAGCCCTGGAGCCCAAAGGAGGTTACAGCACTTGAAACAAGAGAATCAGCCTGGACAGGGGTTTTTTAAGGTGAGAATGGAGAGGACAGAGCAGATTTTTAGATGATGAAGAGAAGAGTTTGGCTTAATTTAGTGAAAGCATAAAAGTAGGGATAAGAGAATGTGTTTTCTGTAAACTGAAACCCCTTTCTACAACAAAGCTTTGCATAAAAAAATACATCTGGAGTGTAAAACTAATTATGCAAATAGATAATTTTTTTTAACTTTAATACTTAATGCAAATCTAAAAATAAACATCCAAAATAGTATAGATTTAGGGTGTCAAGAACATTCAGAAACTGAAAAAATACAAAACCGATTAATTTTTAACAAACTAATTTCCGAGAGTATACAGAAGAGGAAAAGAAATCTCTTCAATGAATATTCATCCTTGCAAATATGTAGTGTATATTTTCTGTGCAATTTATGAAAACACAAGTCAGGACGGTGGGGTTTCAAGATCTCTTGTAACTCTAACAGTACGAGGAGCTCTTAGATCTTGAGCATAATAAATATTGTATCCTAGAGGAGCCCATTGGGAATCCCAGCTCATGTGTTGCTCAACAACAGAAGATCGAGGTGTCAGATCCAATTAGAATCAACACTTTTTACTTATTTTAAGCTTTAACTGTGTCTGTGCAAAACACTTAACAACTGTTAATAGTTGACCAGACATTAGAATTTAGATGAACCTTGTGTTTAAGATAAGTCTGTGTTTCTGCTACCACTGTACAGGCCCCTATATTATATATTTTCTTCTTAAATAGATTTATGGCCTTGGACATTCACCATCCGTTAGTGCACTGCTGTTTTTCAGATGGCAAAACCATTATATGAACTGAAGGTGGCTTTCCCAGCTGAAAATAAATATGTATCACTTAAGCAATAAGACACTCTAGAGCTTGCATTAATGGGCCACTGGTACATGCCTCGGATGAGTTGTGTGACACAAGAACTACTGTTTTCAAGCAACAGAGGATTGCACCAATGACCATTAATGGATGCCCTGAAGGGCTTAGTGCCACTATACTGTAATATAGGAAGCAGAATCCCCAATCATATTTTATTTAGCTATTATGCTGGTGAGGTCACAGCCATGATTTCACATGGACATGACTGTTAACTGAATATAAGAACGGACGTACTGGGTCAGACCATGGTCCATCTAGCCCAGTATCCTGTCTTCTAACAGTGGTCAATGCCAGGTGCTTCAGAGGGAATGAACAGAACAGGTAATCATCAAGTGATCCATCCTGCCGGCCATTTCCAGGCTCTGGAAAACAGCAATCCCTGCCTATCTTGGCTAATAGCCACTGATGGACCCATCTTCTATGAATTTATCCAGTATATTTTTAATCCCATTATAGTCTTGCAGAATGATCAATCAAACCGCTGCTTTCTAGAAGGTCAGTTTTTAAGCTGTATTTTAATCAAGGATTAGTTTTGTGTCAATTAGGGAGTTTTCCCATTGATATAAATGGTAATAGAATATGGTACTTCTGTTGCAATTTAATTTGCAATGTGTTGGATCATTCTTTAATGGCAAGATGTTTCACTGAAACAATGCTCTCCCCACACATTAAGTAGAGGGGACCTTTCTTGAGCGTGGCAGAGACCATGTGTTGCTCCTGAAAAGGTGGCTAGAGAGCCAGGGAATAATCTGCAACATGGAGGAAGTGCCATCCCAGGTCAGCGAGGGGATGCTGATTCATCATAGGTTGCCAACATTGTATTTCAAAAATAAGGGACTGTATTTTCCTAGCACCCCACCCCATCCCTCCTCCCAATATTATTATCATCATCATCATCTTAATTATGATTAATAATAAGCAGATGTAATCATCTACATTTGCCAGGGGTATCTCTTGCTGCTTTTTGCAGCACTCAACAAGTCCCTATCTTGCTGTACAGAGCTGAAAAAATAAGGGATGTCCCTTGAAATAAAGGACTGTTGGCAACCCTACAATACCCCATCCTGGTGACCGGAAGAGAAGGGGACTATATGTGCCCATGTTTGGGCAGTGAAAGCCCTCTTTTTCAAGCTGAGCAGCACTCACCCTCCCAGCCATGGAAGTAGTTGAAGTACCAGAGTTCCATGATGATCTGCTGCCGCCATTATGCTAGTTGCTCCTTTCTTGGGAGGCTGTGAAGGAATTTTCCCCTCACTACCAGATTGGCCAAGGCAAGGTGCATTTTTTTGCCTTCCCCACAGTGGGTTGGGGATTTGGGGAGGGGATCAGGCAATGATGTCACAAACTCATGTAAGCTTGGAGTGGATGTCCAGTGCAAGGTACTCCATAGGAGATGGATACAGCCATCAGACAAAATGGATTGGGAAAGGATTTAAAGGAGATATTCTTCAAAAAGAGCAGAAACGCGGCTGGGGAGGTGAGGGCTCCTATGACTGGTATGGCTGGGAGTCAACCCCCATCCTTTATAGGCCCCCTGAACCCTATTTAAGGGGAGGGATGGTGACATCCCAGCAAGTGGGTTGGCTGGGGATCAGGATGGCTCCCATCCTGTGTTCTGGTTGCCTGTGCCACAAATTACAATCACAGAATAAACAACACACACACACACACACACACACACACACACACAGAGAGAGAAGAGAGAGAGAGAGAAAAAGAGAGGATAAATTAAAAACAGTATGCAATACAAGGTTTGAAAGTTGCAAATTTCTTTCCAGGTTAAATTACTAAGAACAATAAAATTAGACAATTTGATTATCTCAAATTAGTAATTTAACACAACAAAGAATGCACAATTAGTATTGCTAATCAATCTGTCAGTGACTACTCACCTACATGAATTACCAGCTGAGAAAGCTCAAGTACCTATGCTCCCATGCTCTGACAATAGAAGCCCCTGTCACCTGTACTATTCAGCCAAGTGAGTTAGTCAAGTAATTGTTATCTATTAAAGGAGAAAACTGACAAAGTGGAAAAGAACAGGGTGTGATGTTTACGAATGCAGTGAAAGCCTTATGGATGTGATTCACATCACTGCTTTTTGTGACCTCTTGATTAAAAGGTACTGTTTCCTTGGGATTTCCTTTGGTTAAAGGAGGGGGGAGTGAACATAAATAACCTTTCTTTAAGAGTTAAGATCTTTTCAAAATCACATTCAAGCTTTCATCTCCAAGTAATTGAGTCTTAACTTGTCTCACAGCTACCACAGAATCATGAATTCCATGATATAACACACTATATACAGACATACACACACACATACAGCTTTCTAACATTTGGGGATTTGTGGGGCAAGGGAGAGAGAGGGGAGTCCGAGGAGAGAAATGTGAGGTGAGTGCATAAGATGCTGAACCCAAAACAAATGCCATTGACAGCCTTATCACTGGAGCACATGGACAGCTAATAGAGAACAAGAGCCCAGCAATACCACTGCAGCTACACAAAGGACTAGTCTCCGCAGAGATGAAATGAGAAACTTGATAATAAATCACCATCTTTCCACCCTCTCTCACCAAGGAAAGGGTTTTGGTTTGTGTTTTAAATTTGAGAGCCAGGCTGAGTTTACATAGCTTGCCTACCGTGAGGAACTCCTACTTCCAAAGCCACTCATTGTTATCACAGCATGGGCTTGTTATTTACATTAAAAACAGAAAAACCGAAGTTTTTTGTGGAGTAAAACTTTTCTCTTAAAAAATAGTACCATGATCCTTCACCGACTGGACTTTTCCTAAAATTATGAAGTTAAAAGACAAAATATGGATAATAATTTGCCTAAACACTTCACCATCATTTTATTTAATCTGTGCTAATCTTGTGAAACTAAGCCCCAAAATGGGACATACACAAAAAGGTACACAGATTTTTCAATGAACCTGAAATAAGCTATGGTTCAACTAGGAAACAACTGACACTGATTTATTCTGCTTCCAGCCAGAAATGAAGCTCAGTTCTTGTTCAGTTTTGATCTGCATTCTGGGGAGCAAAATCACCTCACCTGAAAGTGGGAAAAAGTTCACTTAGTCTCTGTGAGTCCATTCCCCATAGCTTTGCACAACTCTGCTTAAGCTCTTATCCTTAGGATTCTTGACTTTTGGTGCACTAAACTGGAAATCTATTATTAATGCTAGGATCATGTCTGTTTTGTGAACTGAGAGAACAATTTATTATGGTGTTTTTAAAAATTAGTTCAAGGTACAGGAAAAACTGGAAAATAAAACATAAAACTTGCTTTTTAAAAGTATTCTTCTTTTTAAATGAAGATCTGTCTTAAGGGAACAATATCACTCTTTTACTATAATAAAGCCACAGTACAAAGTTAATGAGTGTTTTTCAGTTGTGCAGAGTGAGGCAATATTAGTATGAATCTAACTGGTAAGTATGACTAGATATGGGATAGGAGGAAAGATGATCAAAATCATTAATTGTACAATCAGACATAGGATTTGGGTGACCAGACTGCAAGTGTGAAAATTTGGGACAGGGGCTGAGAGTTAATAGGCGCATATGTAAGAAAAAGTCCTGAATATTGGGACTGTCCCTATAAAATCAGGCCATCTGGTCATCCTATATATGATACATGTACAATAAAATCCTATGTGATACGTCTGCTCCCAGGTCTTCTAAGAATTGTTAAACAGAACAACTGAAGACAAAACATATGTATCCCAATACTCTATATCTGAAAATAAATTAATGTTATTTAATAAAAACAGTTAGAAGAACTCTCTGCTGCCTTATTTATTAACACACAAAAATGCCCCTTGTAAACAAGTTTTCTGTACCTTTTTGACTGCTACCCACACTATTACTTACTTAGAAAAGATCCGCAGAATACACACAGTATAGAAACACAGTTGTTCTGTATTTGGTTAGTTTGATTTATCTATTCAATTACAAGAGGTGAGGAAATCAATATTCTACAGTCTTTAAATCTACTTAAATTCAGAGAAGGTGAACTGCATATGTAAACATTTACAGCCATGGGACTAACATGACATTACCTATGGAGGGCCTATTCAAGCTGCTAATAACTGAATCAAAGACTTTTTTCAAATCTCACTGTCTATATGATTTATATTTTTACCAGTTAATGGGCCTCAAAATGCCCAGAAAGGAAATGTAAAAGGAACCTCAGACTTCTCCTGCCCCCATAAGTATCACAAGCTCTATTGTCAAAGAGCAGCCCTCCCTTATGTGTGGCAACCATTTGTTCACAAAAGAGGCTATGCCCTTTGCTCTTGATTCACAAAGGTGTAAAAGGGCTATGTACTCTCTACATCTAGAAAATACATGTTCGTGCTCTATAGTAGAAGGTGAAATGAGCAGAATACATTCTTGAAGAATAATGCCTACCATATGCTAAAAACAACTGAGCAAGATGATTAGTATTCTGGGAACTGAATGGGTCAGGTGATTCATCGTGTGATATGGAGTTTTTCCACTTCATCAGTCCAAATCTGTCCCAGATCAATAGTAACCAAAAGTTGTTGGCATCTGATTTTTCACCTGTCTATTTGAAACTAGCTAATAATCTAACAGCATTTTCTATCTGAGCAGCACCTGCATCTCAAAGAATAACCATCACAAAAGAGATTAATTCATTCATTTGTTGGCGGTCTCAGTAGAAAGACCAATGATAAGTGGGCAGAGAGATTAAATACGTTCTGTCCCAGAAAGAGCGAGTCTTTCCATTTCCACATAGCCGGGGCAGTGTGCACTGGATATTGATGCACCTGAATTCTATTCTGTGCTAAGGAGCGGCCTTCAGTCCCCAGAGCCATCCACCGGTACCACATCCATACATTCTTTTTAGAAAGGCAAAAAATAAATCTGTATATAACAATTTTGTTAATTTCTCATTTACCCACTCCACCGAAGTTCCGTCTGTCAATTTATTCCTTCTGTACTTCTGCCTAGAGTAACACCCACCAGTAGTTGCAAGACATTAATGTTACTACATGCATCCCTGCAGCTGAGTCTTTCTCAAGCCAGGCAATGATCCAGCAGCAAGTGCCCAATCAGCTGTGTCAGGTCATTTTAATTTCTCTTCACATCTCCATAGTCTATAGGGCATAGCTGCTCCTAGAAGTAATCATGTATACTGCTCTGGCATCTCAGAGCTGCCCACTGCAGTCAGTTCTGACTTAAGGCTGTCTTTAAAAATCATCAGTTAACATTTTTTCCAACTGAATCAACTAGATCAAGTTTAAAAACCCCTTTTTTAAGTGTCCCCATTCTGCACTATACAATTCACACACAAAAACCCTCGTAGGTCTTTAAAAGCACATTTCAGTAAATAAAAAACTAAACTGATCAGATCCCACAAATGATTACATTTGTTCTATTAATAATATTGTAAAATAATTATCAAATAAGTAATATACTAAATTACTCATTAAAATAATTATTTTGTTACTAAAATTTGTAATAATTAACAGAGCTAGAATTTACAGCTCTGGCATCACTTTTAATGAACCGACAGAATGTAAAACTGCAAAACACGCACTGCTGGGATCATGTTTTTCTTGGCACTGAACAGGTGATGTCCCTTATAAGAATAGCTTGTTATATGACCTTATTAAAACCTCTTGATTACTGTGAAGAACAGAAAAAGGGCCAAATCCTCCCCCTGCTTCACAGATCAGCACCATAAACAAAGGATCTGAATGCAATCACTATCAGTAACAACAAACTACCTTTATACCATCCAGGTAATTACAGATTCAGGTCAAGGACTCCAGACCATATTGATTACATCTCTGTGTAACAAGGACCCTCCAGCACTGGCTGTCTCCACTCATGCAGGGGGATAGCTTAAGTATCTATGACGCCAAGATTCCTTGGGCCCTATCAACACCAGTAACAGGAAACCAATGACCGCTCAGGCCTGTCAGCTATTGCCTCTGGCAATAAGGATAGACTGGGAATTCATAATGTTGGTTACTTCATCTGCCAGCTGCATTCACACATCTTTACTACCTGTATAACTGATCTCTGCAACTCCATGGAAACACTTCTAGGTGTATGGTATTTGGGAATAAATATTTGATCACACACAACAGAAAAGAACTTGGATGTTTTAAGGTGTGACAGCGGAGGTGTTTATTAAATTCCAAGGGAGAGTACTGCTGGACAGTACAAGTTTGCCATGTGGTCTTTATCTCAATGGTGTTACTATGAATAATAAAAGATCCACTGAATAAAGTGTTACTTCATCTGGGGGAGAGGGGGGGGGGGGAAACAAACAAAAAACAAACAAAAACACCAAGGTAATTCTTCTGTTCATTAAATCATCAGCAAGCACAGAGCTTGGCCAGCAGACTGCACCAAAGAAAGGAAAAGTACTAAATTACAAGCTAAATGGAAAAAACTATCATAATAGGTATCAATTAAAGTAAAGGGAACAGAAGTTAGTGTTACCACGTTTTCATGCAACAATAATAAACTAAGTATCATTAAAAAATTATGAATTCACTCTAAGAAGCACACCATCGCCTGTGCACAGCACAAGTCTCCTTTTAAAAGAGAAGTTTTCTTTTTCACAATCAAGGAGGAGAAATATTTTCCCCAATACCATTTTCTTCTATTTTAGTCACTCCTTCCTTTCATTCATTATTTTTTCATTCCAACAATTAATATCCATATTAAAGAAAAAGTGGGGCAGTTTACACCGAAGGGAGAAGAAAGATTTGCAAAAAATGACTCAGATGGTTATTATGTGCCAGTTCCTTTCTCTTGTCACCATTTTGTTGCTTAAGTGGCAATGCAACAAAACTGTTTCATAGGCCATGGATAAATTTTAAAACTATCACTTGTCTGAAGAAAAAATATATTGTTTTCCCTAAATGTATATTTATTTTTTAATTGAACAAGGCTATATGAATATATGTTGTTGTATACTCCTGAATTCTTCTATGCAATCTATTAAAATTTGGGCTAAAGCCTACTCCTTTTAAAGTCAGTGGGAGTCTTATAATTGATTTTAAATGGATCAGGAATTGGTGCTAAATGTTTAAGCCGTAGGTTTTCTTTTTTGAATGTCTAGTTTATTTTTCCACAGCTCACATAAAAGTTCCACATAGGCATTCTAGTTTGCGCGTCCCCTTTGCTTTCTGCATTATTTTTTATTAATAGGGTTCTAAGACTTTTGATTTTTCACATACATAAGTAATTCAGTAAGGCATGCATTGGTTCATTTACAGACCTTAGCCAGAATGTAGCCTTATCTTCATCAAGGTGTCTATTTTACTGAGGGATTGATTTTTTTTTAAATTACACATATGACTAATTTTGTAGATATTCATAGCTGGCCTGAACTAGTGCTGCATTTTAGTCACCTCTAAGAAAAGAATACACTATTGTTCTACGACTGAACCTAGTTTTGAGATTTCAAGCCATCTAAGTTGCTCTGTTCCTCTGAATTAGAACCAGGTAATTTAGTAAAAATAGTTGACATATACAATGTGCATCTAAAACATAAACAGTAGCATGTCTTTTCATTAATACCAATAGTTAGTTTCCTACTCTTGAAAGCTTTGAAATTCAGCATTCTGGCTTGAAATGTTTGTCACTGTCAATCTGGAATTATGGTGCATTTAAATCCTTAAAGGGATATTCTCCCACTGATGCATGTGAGTAATATGTGTGCACTGAGGGACAAACATATGGAACATTTTACTGAAGACATTTTTGCTAACTCTTCTTATATTTAAAGATACAATTAAAATATAAGTAAGTTTATATCCCTCATTGAAAAATCCTACTGAAATGCAGAAGAAATAGTGCATTCATATCTGCAATTAGATAATAATAATAATCATCATATTAAAATACAGTATCTTTGCATTTGAATCACATAATCTTCACCATCATTCATTTTACTTTTTTACAATAATAAGATTTTTCCAAGGAATCAAAGTTGTTCCATTATAACGTTATATTGTAGGACAAAATATTAATATAAACATCTGAGTACATCATAATTATATTCTTACACAAAATATCCATTTATTACAGTTGGTTCTATGAAATATTTCTTGATATATATACATATTTAATGTGCTTTTACTGCAGTACTCTTCTGATGTTACCACTTGCACCAAAGAATCTCTTATTTACCAGCATTCAGTGTGGCTTATTTCATCTACTTCTATGTAGTCCATTAGGAATTTCCTAAAGTAGATCATTCACTTATAGGTATAATAATTATTCCATTGCTTAGAACAGCAATATTGACAAAATGTTTATCTGGGGGTTTAATTTTACACAAGACATTTTCAAATTCTTACATCTATTCAATCATAATCAATACAAAATGAGGATTATGCACAGTATTGTTTCCTGGCTCAGTTGTGAGTTCTGAAATACTATCTGGAAACGAGGGATAAATTTTCAAAAGCATCTGAGTGACTTAGGAGTCTAAGTTCCACTTTCAAAAGTGATGTAGACATTTAGGAGCTTAAGTCTAACTGAAAGTCAGTGGCAGTTGAGATCCCACATGCCTCAGTCAGTTTTGAAAATGGAACTTGGCCCCTAAGTCATTTAGGTGTTTTTGAAAATTTTACCTTAGGCTTCTAAATAGCAGATATTAAGCTCTGAAAATCTTTGAATGTGGACACTGGACAATTAAGGTTCCTTTCATTATATGGTATTGATAAGCAGACCAGCTATGGTGTTCATATTTCACAATAAACATCCACAATAATATGGGGACCACACAGCTGATACTACAGAAATGTAGGCCTGTATGCTCTACTTTGGAGTAGGCAAGCTCCCTTTCACTCCATTTACAAACTATCAAATGAAATTGTCAAAGCTTTTTGTGATTCATTAGGCCCACATCCATCAGATCCATTGGGTCTTGTTCGTGCTGAATCACAGTTTGGGAATTCCGTACTTATACCCCACAACAATTCATCCTCCCATCCAAAAATCCATGGAAATCACTTTGCGCTACCTGGTTAGTCCATGTCCAACAAGGGTGGCACAGCAAAAAATATAGACTGAGCACAGACTGTGGGACAGCAGCAGTGACCTACTTAGAGTTTTAATTTTGTTACAGCTAGAATAGGCAACATATACATTTTATACAATGGGCATGTTGCAAGGATTGATTTTTGAGAGAATTCAAGAGCACAATATGACCAGATGCATAAATTAGGTCCTCTAGAACAGAAGCTGATAATTAACAGGAGTATTTATGCACACTCCCCAGATTCAGTATCTAGACTCATATGTATATCCAGATGAATCACAATAAGTTCCACAATAAGTAGGTATGCCCAGGTAGAGGCATTGTCAGTATCTGGCCAGCTCTATGTGCAGATTTAGACTGGGGATAGCTCTCTGTAGTCACCAATACCTAGAATCTTCCCAGAGCAAAGAAACAAGTGATTCAGAAACAAAACATCCTCATCAGATTGTAGCAACTTTGAAAAAATGCCAACATTTGGGACTGATATCAACACATGCATGCAAACGGTTGTATGTTGAAAAAAATAAAGCAAACACAAAAAATCATGTATGCTTTACCAAAAGGTAAATCCCAATATTTAACTTTTCCCAAGTTAGCTCTTTATCAACGTTATCCATTAAAAAGGATTTAAATACAATTCAAACAAATAAAGTCATTTTCATTAAAGAAACCCAACGAAACCTACCTCCAATCTTCATAGTTAAAAATAGCCTTTCCATTATTTAAACATAATGTCCTAAGTTCTGTCTAGCATAATACATATATCTCACTTTTTTATTACAGAAATAGGTCTGATTTTATACTCAGTAACTTTGATTTTATTCTGGTGTAACTCCATGGCTCTCACTGGAGATCTTCCTGATTTACACCAGTGCAAGTGGTCTATTCTTTTTAAAATTAAGAATTCTTTTAAATCCAGTGCCAAATCATAGATGATATAATATTATGGTTTTGCTAACATGGATATATTTAAAAATACATACACTGTTGTCATGTTAAGCACAAAGAATGAGCTGCCACCAGCAGAGGGGTGTGTGTGTGTGCACACTATTAAATGGGCTGCAAGAACAATTGATAATAAACATGTATCTGCAACCTTTTGATGGCAAGACCAAGTGATAGAGCTTGATAAGAGGGGCGCCACACTGGCCACATCTCTAAGCAACAGGCAATCCAGCAGTCAGATAAGCATCTTCATAAAGTGCAACAGACTCAAATGTACGGGTCATAACTGAAGAATCACTTCCTGGTTCAGGTTAGGTAATAAAAATTTATGACCTACTTAAGAAAAAAACCCTTCAAACCTAAAAAGGTATTTTCCAATAAACTTGTTTTCATAAAGAATGTAAGCCATTTAGGACGTGCCTTAGTAATATCAGCAGGAAATAAGAATATTTACAGTACTGAACTTTTGAAGACAAAAATGTAATGCAGCTCAAGAATGATATTTAAAATAAAATCCTTAAATTCAAAGCTGAGTTTAATGTAATTTGATGCACATCCATTAAGCATTTAAAAAAAATCGAAAGATGAGAGGAAGAAAGAGTGAGTGCTAAAAACTCTGTTTTTCATCTGCTGGACTCCGTTTCAAGTGTAGAATGAGCTCTTCAGAAAAAGTGCATGCATTTTGTTGTGTCTCCTTAACCCTTTAGGAGAGGCCACATCACTAAACCATCAGAAGTCATCTGGCGCACCTATCTTTACTAAGGAGTAATAGTTTCTGCATGGGAAAGGACCAGGGCTCGGCCAATACAAAGGCTTCCCATATGGAGATTAAAGTCCCTGAATCAAAAATCAATTCAAATCCAAATTGTTTGGCAGTGGAGTTAAATAAAATATTGCTATCAGCACGTCACTGGAAAAGTCCATTTATTGTTTGTAAGAAACTTATGGGGTGCTGTAATAAAACTACATCATTGTAAGTAAATATATTTTAGTTTTATAACAATGTATACTAATTATAATGTGGACACACGTTAAAAGCATTACCAAAAAAGCTTCATCATATTCATATGAGCCACTTTACTCAAAGGCCCCATCTACATAACTGCAAAGGGTTATTTAGCATGGAGAGGTAGCCATGTTCTTGCATGGTTTATTGTTTGTATTGTAGATGGAACAACTTGGTTACAAAACCATATTTGAGAACCACATTACAGACTAGCTAAGGACTTAGGTCATAGTTACTCAGTTGTTCTAGCCACCTTTCAGACACCCCTAACTATGCTGGACAGCGGTCATGATTGGATTTGTTGGGTAGAATAGCCTAAAACATTAATAATTTGGTATTCAAAATTTCAAATATACTGTCCAAGGCTACTATTATGATCTAAGTCTGTTATATTTTATTTTTAAAAGATGACATTTTTCAGATGAACTACTACAAAAATGCATCAGTTTTGATGCTTGGAGGTTTTCCAATAGCCAAGACAATTTTCTGAAATTTTTCATATATATTAATTAAAAATATTGCCAGGAAGCAGCCCCAGATGTTTGCCTAGTTTCAAGCAGTTAATTTAACAACTTTTATATTTCTGAAAATAGAGATTTATATCATCAGTTATGACAGAACCTTAAATATGGAGTGTGAATGTAATTACTACACTTAATTATAAACACTGATCTAGAAAAATCTTAAAAATATCAAAATAAACAGATTTGGCAAACAAAGTAATATCTTAGATTCAGAATTTATATCTATAGAAAACAGAGTCCGGAACAGGAGCTTTTCTTTTAACTCTCTTTAAAACAACCTTCACAAATCAGTTTCTGTATGTGTTACAGTTTCCTTTTACAGTTTAAACCTCAATCCAATCAGCAGTCTCTAAGGATTTTCAAATTGCTGAAGATTAAAATCCTCTCTGACTCGACTGTTTGACTAATGCTGTGTGTTTAATAATTCTACTTGTGAGAGATTTTTATTTGACAAAATCCTGCTGTGTGGAACCTTCAGATGCTGTACAGCTGTACTGGAGTATAAAACCCTGCTGCCCTTGTTTCTTTATACATAGTATACCATGGCACTAAAAGACAAGAGGAGAAAACTTTATAGTACATATATTACTATGCTGATATTGCTATAACCATGGTTTATTTAAAGTTATTCTCCACTGCAAAAGGAGTAATTGAAAAATATTCCTGCTAAAGAAACATCGGTTAGTTTATCCAACAGACAGTGTTCACTTATAGACATTGTTAATACATAAAAGGATATGTTTCATTGGTAGGTAGTTTATAACCATGATAGACAGAGATTATTAGTGTAATGATTTTCTAAACTTTATGCTTTCACTAATAAAAGCATTCATGTGATAGTCCTTACACACCTTCTGCTTCTTTAGATCAGGCACTTTGATATTCTAACTGTTTAAGTAAACTGAACACATATATTGTATTTAGATTTTATGTCAAGTGCTGCTACTTCACATTCGAGTGATCAAAGGCAAAACAAGTCATCATTCTGGAAACTTTCAATAGAAGTTCATTGCATATAAGATAGCACAGACACAATAGTAGATCTGCAAATTTTGACCGTTCTTTAAAAATACAGTTTTGGTTAGCAACGGAATGTTACTAAGCAAATAAATAAAAGTTTGACAAATGTCATTAATGTCAATCAAAACATGAAATCAACACATGAATTCTACCTGAGGTCGCATCAATCACCGTTGAAACTCCTCTGCGATCAGAAATTAGACGCGATGATCCTGGCATGCTAACAGGTTCAGAGCGTACAGGCTGAATCCTAAAATTTAAAATCACATGTCACCTGTGTCCAAATCACTGGTCATTAAGGCTGTCTCAGATCAAGAAAGCTGAACAAGCTCAATCAAAGAACTATTTATTCTGAAGTGAACCAAGTGTTGAAAACTTTTATTTTCCCCTGATGTGTGGATCCATGAATAATATAACACAGAGGAAAATTTCATGCAAAGTAAGTGTGTCTACACTTTCTCATAGGATTAGAGTTCTTTGAAAACCACAGATGAAAAAGAAAAAAAAAAAAATCCTAACTCTACAAATTCCCCTTATTGCCCACAGGTACAGTACCAGTCTCTTGGCTTGGCAGGAAAAACAGGTTTGTGTGAGGAGGGAAAGGTTATGTTTTTAACTACCTAGTCTCTTGCCAGCATGCATCTTTCTTCATTTAATCAATTATCTTATATATATACACATATACTTTAAAGTATCCGGCGTCTGGACATCAGCTGGCTTGGGCATGAAGAATCTTAGAAAGCCAGGTATACACTTCTAGAGCCCAGTCCTGAATATCCTTACACGGGAGAACAATGCAACTGAAGTCCATGAGCCTACCCACATGAGCAAAGACTCATTCACATCAAGTTCAGGGCCCAGGAGAGTCTACATAATTTTCAACAGGGTTGGTTATTTTCCACTCTTCCATTGTTTTACTCGTGGGAGATGGAAATGCAGCCTAAATGCCACAGAGCCAATAACATGAAACTTTCAATTCCGGAATCATCTGCAGGCTCTGAAAGACATGGACTTGCTAAAGCTTGTCAACTAACTATCATAAAGAAAGCAGAAATGTATGATGAATGTAGCAGTTTTAAGAAATAACTGGCTACCAATAAATACTAACAAACTCCTGCCAAAAAAGCCCTCATTCAAATATTAATAACTTTCAGTTAATGAAACTGAGAAAGTTTTTTGGAAACATATTGAGATGAACTACTTGGTTCATTTTCAGCAGTGTAACAGCACTTGGTTTCACCATGGCATCTTCTGATAATCTATTAGCAATTGCTGATAAATTGCAAGGAAGTCAGCCGCTCCAAGAAAGTGGTCAATAATGTTAGGAAATCTTAAAAATAAGAGTGGAGGAAAATAAAGCAAAAGCAATACAAAGTAAATTGAAAAAAGGCAAGGGTATGAGTCACTCTTTAAGAAGAAACAGAAGTCATGAACCAACTTAAGCAGCAACTTTTGTTTTGTTGTACTGAGATGTTATTGCTGTTGGCAAAGAGGCAGATAAAAACATACTTCCATCAGATGATGTCGTTTTGCCAATGACAGAAAGGAATATACTAGGGAAAAGGTTATTCAAGGCATCTTTAGGGTCAAATCTAGTATCAGAATTTTACATAATGCACTTAATAGGAAAGAAAAGACTGAAAAAGGGGGGGGGGACACATTTCAGTGGTTCACTTAGTGTTCCAACACTCTGACCCCTTTACAGTCAGCAGGTTAGAAATCTATACCCTGATGCTCCTAGTCAGGTTATAGCAAATGAAGTTGCTAAGCAATGCAGACAATGTGAAAGGCAATGAAGCACTGAACATTTTAGAGATTAAGTGCAACAGAACAAGACAACTGGACTTTGCACATCTTCCATAGTTATTCAGGCAAGAAGCGGCAACAGAAGGGAATCTAAGCAACCACTTAAGACGTCTGGATAGAAATTTTTTGTCATCACTTTGTCCTGGAGGAATTTTTATCATTAACAAGGCATGTGACCTTCTAAGCATCTGATCCAGACAAGCTTCATATGAATTGTTATGCATTTTACATGGAAGAAATTTTTTGAGCCATCGGCTAGTCTATGTGTAAATAACTAAGAAACATTCTTGTAAAATTAACTTCATTGTTACCTGAGACTGTTGAGATCAAGGTCATCTGTATCAAAGTCCAGAAGAGGCTGTGGTGTGTCACTTGGACCATGTGACTGCAGCACAGAAGAACTGGATGAAATGACTGTTGTTTGGCCTGAGGGATGAATTGTTTTGAACTGGAACTGCGGGCCCATCCACAGGCGTCTGTGAGGTCCAGTGTGAGTCACTATTTCAACCTACAAGAGTATTATATATCACATTGAGCAATTCCCTCAATCTCATGAACCCTTTGGAATCCCAGGGCAACCAAACAGGAGGGAGGCATTTTGCTCCATCCCCTAGAAGACATTTCAACAGAGCAAAATACAGATTGGCTTTGCTTATATAGGGTCTGATTCTGTAAAGGGCCCCTGCAAAGCTTTGAGAACCCTCAGTCCTGTGGTCTCAGTGGGAGATGAAGGCACTCAGAAACTCACAAGGAGACATTCTGCAGGAGTCAGAAATGTTATTAAGGCACTTGACTTTGAAAATTGAGCCCTATGTAGCTCAAGGTCAGAAACAACTTCTCTTGGTAGTTTCAATTTTATAAAAATTTCTAGGAGACAAAAGCGCTGAATCCTTTTACTGGAGCCCATGACATTCACCTTGACTATCATTTCATGTGATCCAGTTCGTACCATGTTCACACGTGAAATGAATTCCACAGCTATGAAACTAACAATTTAGCATTTTTGCTGACAACAAAAAAAGAACAAAGTTCATTCTTTTTCCACCTAGACCAAGTGAAGCAACTGAAAACCTTCCCCCATACATCTTTGTCAACGACTTAAATTCTCACCAGGTCAGGGAGACCTCGCTTTAAGAGCAAGCTGTTACAATTTTGTTCGGTGTATCATTCTGAAAGTTCACACTGTAAAAAGCACTTCTTCACATGTATAAAGTGTAAATTGTATTTCAAAACAAAGCTGATAATTAGTGTTGGCATTTCTGAGGCTACTGCTGGCACAGACCGTCTTGCTGAAAAGCAACATCATTTGTAATGGATCATACAGCTCCAGCCATACACACATTACCACGTATATACAATACAACCACGTATATACAATACACTTACTTTAGCAAGACAGCTAAATGTTTAACATTTGATTCATTTGAAAGTCTGACAATTTAAACAAAAGCAAAAGGGTTTATTTTCCATGTACTAGTGCATATACACATAACCTGAGGCCCCGTACTTCCATACATATTTTAAAATGGAGTGGAGAGTATAAAAAGTGAAAATTTTGGAAGTTTGCAAATAATTTTAAACAAATTTCTTCCTCTAATCAAAGGTACTTGCTCTTAATGAGAGACTAAATCCATGGCCTGTCTGAATCTTACAAAATAGGTCATTTTTAGTAAGCAAAACAGGAATCAGAGCATCCAAAATATTTTCGGGCATGTGAAAAATGCCTTTTTTCATACTGACCTCTCAAAACCAGATGAACATCAATTTTTTCCAAACACTTTAAAAAAAAGCATCTCTAAAGAATGAAACAAGCGTGAAAATTTCAACTAGTAATTTTTGCTTTGAAAAGGTATTTAATAGTAAAAATAGAGCCTCAGAATGAACAGGTCAACCCACCATGAGTACAAGATCAAGAAGACACAGTTAAGAACAACATGCACAAAGATACGTTAACGTTTTCTTTTCCTGTTAGAGTTTCTGATTTTGAAACTTCCATGAAATGGTATTTTCAAAACCACAACATTAAATAGTCTACTAAATTCCTACCATTTTCTATTAAAACAGGAAATAACTACACATACAGACAGAATGCAGTACACTGAAGACATTTGTATTTACATCTTTCAGTAGTTTTGTTACATACAGATGTGCCCTCCTGCTTAGCATCTTACAGTTTTCTTTAACTAGTATCAAATTTCTGTGCTTTAGGTGACTTCTGATTCTTACACAAGGCAATTTTAAAGGCTTAGAAAATATCATTCTAAGGCAGTTATTTGCAAGCCTCGGAGGACAAAAGCATAGTCTGTGTAGTACTACCTCCATATTCCCATTTATCTTGGGGTAACTCAGATTGACTGTAGAGGTTTATGATTTTGAGTAGCTTTTATGTAGCAATGTAAATTAGGCCACAGATAAAGCATTCTGTATATTTTAAGCTTGAAACCATCAGTGTCACAGAGCCGAGAGGTAAACAGATGCCTTTGAAATTTTACCGAGGCTATGGCCAGATGTTCCTATTCACTCTCCTGTTGTGTGCAGGACAAACATATTGTATCTACTTCACACTGACAGCACACATTACCCACTGTTCTAATTGAAAAGTTGAAGTGAAGGACAGTGTTTTTTCACTGCATGCTGTTACTGTTGCTAGCAACACTTTAATTTTGAAAAACATACATGCTCTTTGGGCTTAATCTGAAGTGGCTTGCTTAGAGAAAGCTAGGATCTTCATGTTCAAAAGAGATATCATGCCTCTTCTCACTTGGCAAAAACTAAGCATTCCTGTTGCATTTCATGATTTCTCTTTCTGTGTCATAAGAGGCCTCATTTAGGAATTTTTTTTCATATAAAATATACTTGCTGCTCTATTACAGAGTATTGATGACAAGACTTGAGCAGCGCTGAGCTCCTATTACTTTTTTGAATCATCTTTGTATTAGCAACACACAATCCTATATACCATATGATCACTTTATTCTTGCTGTGTGAGCCACCTGCTACATTGAAGAATTACCCAACAAGTAACATGAGCTAAATTGTAAACTAACTAAATGATGGTGGAACGTGAACTATAACATTTGCATTGTAGTTACAGTATTCGGAAAACTGTTAAAAACTATGGGTGAAATTCTAGCCCCATTGAAATCAGTTGCAAAACTCGCATTGACTTCAATAGGGCCAGGATTTCACCCTTTGTCTTTATGCTGTGACAAGATAGAGACAGCTTCACCAGGTATAACATATCAACGTGAAACCAAAATTGAAATCTTAGACCAGGGTTTTGTAATTGGTTCCCAGTGAACAGGTCCCTGCAGTCCGTGGGGCTCCAGGAAACACAGATGTACACCTGTGTAGAACAACTGCAGGACTGGGACTTTATTTGAGGAAGATACTATATACAGTTTAAAAGCCACTGGATGAAGCAGATCTTCAGCATATTCATGAGGCAATGCAATATATCTGAAACAGTGCCAAATTAAAATGTGAAAGCTGGAAATAAGCACTGAAAGCATGACATCTAGATACTAATGTATCCAAACTGAAGAAAATCCCGGCTGCCTGTCAGGATGAATTCTGAAAGTGCTGGATAATGGCTTTGGTAAATTCAGTTATTTTTCACCATTTTTAACCCTTACAAAAATAAATTTCAAAGGTCAATCTAAAAAAAATTCACAGAAATAGATTTTCACTTTATTATTTATATCCTGTGTTTGTAAACTGAAGTTTTGCATTGAGCCAAATCATGAAATCCTTACCCTGTTCTTAGTGAATGCAATGAGAATCTCCCCGAGTAAAAACTGAGTAAAAACTTAAAGATTTGGCCTATGATACAAAATTGTTAATTCACATTGAGATCATCATAAAGTACGACAGTGAAATAACCTCCCAGTCTTAAATTAGGATATTCTATAACAACAGTTTCCATTAAAAATAACTGAATTATAAAGATATTACATTATTATTCTTCAATCTTTATTTTTCAGGGATACGACTTAAAGATGACTGAAAAAGGTTTTACAAAGTAATTTGCTTTCTGATGTTCCCTTAAATTTGTTTTTTGTGGTTCCAACCTTATAGAATGCATTCCAAAATTACAAATGCATTTGGAGTTTACACCAAACTATTTGAAAATTGATTCCGTCTCCACTTACTGGCCAAATCAGAAGTTCAAAGATCTGACTTTCCTCTTTAATGGTTGATGATATCTCAGACAACAGAAAGCTTCACTCCTGCAACATGTTCTCTATTGTTACAGAGGAAACATTAACTCAGAAGTCGAGCTAAGTCAAGGGGCAATTACTTTTGCAAGTTTACATTTTAAGCTCATTTATTTGTATTCGGCACTAACTGAATAGATTTAGCATTGGAGAAAGGTGGTGACTGACAGCCAGAGAGAAAGAGAAATAAATGCATTAAGTGGACTAACCCTCCAGCCTTAAGTTCGGATAGAATGAGTACAGCATAGGTCACAATGGAGTATCTTCCCCACCTTCCCATGTTAACATCCTTTAACCCTGACCAAAAGGGACCACATATGCAGAATGGGGGAAGGCAGATAGTTCTCCATGACCAAGTCAGTCCTTCCTGATCAATGCAGAGACTGCTAATGATGTAATTAGCACCAACAGGATGGGGGCTTTATGTTTGTTAAAACATGGACACCTATCCACCAGGAACTCATTGACACCACCAAACTCATTCCACTTAGGTCATGGTTGAAATTAGGTTTCCACATGTTCTACTGCTGAACTGTGGTCTTCAGGTTTATTTTTTTAATAAAGGTTTGGCATTCCCTTGCACTGGATAGTATGCGTTTCTCTTCAGAACTGGACATAGAACTCCTCTTCCCTCTCCCCCCCCAAAAAATCTCATACCTGGGAAAGCCATTCTTCATCTTCTTGACCACTGTGATCAGACGCTAAGCTGTCATACGACTCATGTCGTGTAATAGGTCCGGGACTCCCAGGTGGAACCACTGTGGAAATGAAAGAAGACAGAAGAATTAAGATTTCTCATTCAGACTTTTTAAAATGTACCTTCGCATATATATGTTCATATGACAACATACATACTTTCTCAAAGCTGTGACTGTTTATACTGGAACAGAGAGCAAGATCAGTCTGAGTACAGATAGCCTAAATGCTAAAGAAGTTCCTCTTCTGAAAACTTGGAAGCATTCATATTGTTTATTCCTATGCAGACACTATGATAACCCAGCTTGCTCTTCGTCTTTCAGCCTGAAGCTCTGAACAAGCATACACAATAGCTTCAGTAAAGATGACAGTCCTTCCCATGTGTCTTGAGGGATTTCACACTGACAAATGCCACTGTCAATGATATAAGCTTGCTGCACAAACTTTTCAAATTGTCCACTTTAAGAGAAGTTGAACTATGTTAAACTACAGTGACAAAACCTATCCTGAGGCACTGGCACACATACCGACCTTGAATACTTAGTTGCTTCCCTGGCTTCAGGAACAAATATGAACATCTCATCATGGCACTAATGCAGTTAATTTGAAGTTGACTTGGCAACTGACTTGGTTTTTTTTTAATCAGGTGGGAATGTATGATTTACATCTCAGCAACTTTTATAAAATTACTATATTTTATAATAGTAACAACAAACTATTCATTAAAAACATGACACCTTGGTTACTTTTAGTTTCTACAGATGATTAGCTGCTCATAAAAAAGCAGAACACAGACCAAAACCAAAAAAGTTGCAGTTTTCCTATTCAGCAAAGCCCCTTTTGCTTCTGTGTAAATAGCTAATGTTTTATAAGAATGCTATATATCCAATCGTGCAGGTAACATGGGGATTCAGGCTGCTTGGAGTCAAAGGGGAGAAATTAGAGCAACTTTTTAGGAAAGACCATGGCAGATTAGACATATAGGTACACATCACACAGCCACTATACAGTTAGTTAAAGATCTCTCACTTAAGAAATGGGATTTTTTTTAAATTATTCTGAAACACTGGATATAAAACAAACACATATTTTGGAACAAAAGATGCATCTGAACAGAATTTGCCCTACATTTGTAATTGCTTTGGGGTCCTGAGTAAAGTAGCCAAAAAAAGCTAGCACAAAAAGCAACTGCCAGCTCTGATTTATGATGATTTATTTGCATCCACTTCTGACCTCTAACCACCTATGCATGCATTTCTAACGCACAACCGCATAGCATCCAACAACTAAGGCTTGACCCTGCGAACACTTGCATACATGAGTAATTTTACTTGTACAAACAGCTGCTATAATGTCAATGAGACATTAATCAGTAGTACTTTATATGCATACGTTTTTACAGGAGTAGGCCCTAAAGGTTGTTACGGACTTAAAAAGACCAGTTTTTGCTTCTTTTGCTCATTTTATGCCACTTCATTAAGTGGGATCCTCCTTGTAGATTCTCTTCCAGGAAAACCCATTGCGGGACCACTTTTTATCCCTGTTCTGATTAAAGGCTTTTGCAAAGAGCAGTCCCATGTAGTCATATACAACTGGCAAGATTGCACCCAATGAGGCTGCATGAATGCAAGGGAGAGTAGAGTCTGACCTGTAAACCGATATGTAAGTTATACACAGAGATTGTTTCCTCTGCCAGTAAAATACAACAATTTCCATGACAACTGATTAACAGTGTATAGTAAGACTGAGTAACAGTCTGTTTTTTAAAAAAAAAAAAAAAAAAAAAAGGTTGTATTCAGCTGAAACTACTGCAGAAAATTAGGTAGGCAGAGCACCTCAGCCGGAATTTGGTCACATCACAGGAATTAACACCATATCTCTTCTAAGATGTGCCGTGGGATCTTACGTTACTATAGAGGAGTTAATACTTCAGTTTTATGTCTCTCTGTCATCCAAAAGACAGAAACAATAGAACTGTTCTTACACAGGGGGAGAAAACAGGTCCTTTTGCCAGCTTCTTTATAGTTTCATTTCCTAACTGAATAGCATACACACATAGGCTAATACAAAAAAAAGTAATCGCTCCACTTCTTCAGTTTGCACACTGATGCTACTTAACACTTGCAGAATCAGAGAAATTTTCAAGCCATCAATATTTATATCTTTTTACATATAATTTATGGGAACATAATTTACCGTTTGCCAGCTGTTGCTAGAAAAAAGAAGTGCAGTGGTGCCTCATTCTTCCCAGGGATCAGCACTGCTAAGGATTAATATCATCTCATGATTGCTGCTCCGTGGGTCATTATGGCCCTGTCACTGCACCTTCTCGTGACAGCAGCATTATCCTGCAACTTCACACTGGAGGAAGGAGCAGGGATTTTTAAGGAGCAAAGTGCAGGGGCCTAGAATAATGTGACAGGTGAAACTTTTCACACTCCTGTACCTGTTGATGAACACTGGCTGAAAGTTAGGGCACTGGAGTTTACACCAGGGGAATTGTACCCACTGGGGGGAGCAGAGGGCACCACAAAATGTAAATTAAGGAAAGACAGAAGTAAATGTGACTGAAAAATATTTTACTTTGGTAAGACAAAAGAGCATTGTGCTTATGTCAAACCCACTGAACAACCTTAATTAAAGCTAAAATGAATATTTTTATATCGCATAACCTAAAAATTAACAATTTTTTAAATTGATTTAAAAATATTGCTTTAGGGCTGATCTTTATGTGCCAGGCTTCCACCCACTGCAGATTTTTACAGCTGTGCTGTAAACCCCTAATAATAGGGGTTTATAATGGCAAAACAGACACAACTGTAACCATAAACAGAGAATGGCGCCTCTATAACATAAACAGCACAGGGTATTCATAAATACATATACCATATGAAATAAAGTGCTTTTAGTCCAGTTTTAGGGGCATATCTTAACACAACCTCAACTGTGGAGCCGCTTCAGACACCCTCATAATACAGTATGTCTTCATTCTTAAAGTTGGAACACAGCAAAATGACCCCAGGGCCTAATTTTAAAAAAATTACATACAGTGTATGTACTAATTTTGCAAGGTGCTGAGATTCTTCCATGAAGTGCTAAGCATCTGCCATATTCTCTGACGTCAATATAATATTCAGTAGGTAATTAAGGGCATCATTTAAGCAGCATTCATTTTCAGGATATTATGGTAAACTGTATTCATGTATATCATTATCACTGTGGCAGATCTTACTCAACAACTTAAGGATGATTCAAACTATCCCATACCAAACTTTAATATTAATAAATTATACATCTGTTGTAGACTGCAGTAGCTACATGTCTCACCCCCAATATATAAACATGAAACAATGCTGGCCACAGTAATTCCTTACTGGCAAAGCTTATTTATGAAACAGTGAAAAGAAAAACATATTTTGACACGTTTTGCTGCTGCCCTAATCTTCTCCATGTCTCCCAAACTTTCCCTGCAATAAATTCTATTGACTGCAATAATGCCTGTTTTTGAGGGCACAGCTGATCAACTGCAGGCTTTCCTGTTACAGAACTCGGCTAACAAACTGTTCATAACTCCAGCAGATGTTTCTGTTTTCAAACCAATGGGAACTTTATGGACTGTTTTTTCCCCCTCCCTCCCAGGGGCAACTACTAGAGCTGTCAAGATCAGGGAAGTTGCTATTCAGTGATTAACAGCAAAAATGTTGATTTAGCCAGCGGCAGCAACACTGCTATGTCATCATATTAGTCCACTGAAAATACTCTTATGGAAAACCGAGCATGTATTTTATTTGGGACTTAAAAGGCCTGTATTTTGGAAAGAACATTCAAACTTAAGAACTCACAATTTTGCTCCTGCAGTACGCTGGCTTTCCCTGAAAAGCAGCAGGTTTGTATGGGACATAGAATAATGTAAATTTGAGTACAGCCTCAGAACATAGCATTAAAAGAAATTAAATGACGACATGTTGAATTCAATGAAGCCACTCTGGCTCAGAGTTCATCAGAAGGGCAGCAGTGATAAAACCTTGACTAAGATCAAACTTCAGTAATTTTATTATTTAATAAACCAGCATTTATACAGCCAAGTGGCCACTTAAAAAAAATCTGGTTTTGATAGCAGAATACCCTAACAATGGGCCCAACCCACGACATTCAGAGTGCCTCCAACTCCTGCCAATCTCAGTGGACGGTGAAGGCACATAACACCTTGTGAGATCGGACTCTAACAAAGCAGGTCTCCTTGCTGGAGATTTGCCTTTTGTATTCATCATTATAGATAAACACCCTGAAATGCTTTTATTCTAACAAATGGTTTTGAATTACAGGAAAACACCACAAGTCTTACATACATAAAACCTATTGTTTGTGCATTTGTGTGTTACAAAAAAGTAACTTTTCCATTATTTACAGAAATACACAGTTCCAAGAGAAGGTTAATTTAAGTCCACAGGAAAGTTTACAACAATTTGAGACCAGAAGGAATTTTTATACTAAAATTGTAATCTTATTGAAAAGCTGGATAAAGGAGAAGCATGATACAGCACTAATAATAGTGCAGTCAATATTGTGCTACAATAATACTGTTTTTTTGAGTTCTTTAGAAACACAGTGACACCAATACTATGACATATCAGATATAAAAAGAACATATTTTGCTCACGTTCTGTATTAAATCAGTCAAGGGTCTTTCTTGCACCCTGATCCTGGATACAAGAGATGTTCAGTTATTTACGTTTTCTAACTGTAACTCACACCTTGTACTTAATCTCACTTAATTATTTTTCCTAAGAGAATATTCACAGACAGTATGTAATTGTGAAAAGGATATTTCATTACTGTGCAAAGAGATATCACCCCAACAACTGTAGGTGCTTTGTTTTCTATTAAAACAAATTAAGCATATTATTTCTGAACCATATAATCTTAACTTTTTGCTGCTGTTACTCAGGTTTATTTAAAAAACCTAAAGTAATCTGGAGTTCAAATAATTTCAAATTTCATACCGGACTGAAGTTTAGCTTGTGTACTCTAGTATAACAGACTCCTGTAACATGTATAGTGAAAAATGGAAAGTAAGCAGTTATTAAACATCTAGAGCCAAATTTTGTCTACATGACATTCATCTGGGCACAGCACTTGAGCCTATAAATGACAGAACCAGCCTCTCTAAAACATGCTTATGAGTGCAAATCAAGAATAAATGGGTTTGCACATGTACAGCGGTTACTCTTTAAAATCTTTCTGACTGCTGTAGGGATAGACTCTGCCTTGAGCAGGCCAGGGACTATACTATGACTCAGAGTCACAATATGGTCCCTGGTTTTCTCCTTGTTCCAGGAGTAAGTAATCCGTACCCATCCTATACCTGGTGTAGATTACTTCCTACTTTATCCTGACCAGTACAGCTCAGCTCACCCATTTCCCATCCATCTGAGCAGAAGGAGAGCGAGAGGCCCCATGTAGGCTGCTCTCCCCCAATATTGTGACCACAAGATGTATAGTTCATTCAGGACAGGAATAGGGCATCTTCCCCAGAGACCCTTATTCTGCTGCACAGGTGCTTAACACAAACAACTGTTGCCCTAAGGTAACTTTAAAAAATCCTCCATATTTACTGTCTCTCTTAGATATTCCCTACAAGAGACACAGAGTTAAGGTTACTGCAGATACTGAGTTAATATTATTTTAAGGCACAATGGGGAAGAGGACATTATAAATTCTATCATTTGTACATGCAACTGCTAGTGCAGGAAAAATATCCAGCTAATGTGAGTCCAAATTAACTTCAAACCACAAACCTGAGGAAAAAAGCCACATAAAAGCCTTCCTATTACTTCAGTTGCACACAAACAATTTTAAATTTTAAATGAATTACAACAGACTCTAAATGAGTTACAACAGATTTTAAAATCTGGCTAAGACTTGAAAAATTTACTCATAACTAATCTACAAAGGCAAATATTTACCCAAATTTTATTGAGAACAATCAGAGATGTGTGCACAATGGCCCTTTGATCTGGATACCACCATCTGATTTCAAAGTGTTTTCTTTGCACTTTCAGATATAATTAGAATAGACAGAGGTAGGAAGAGAGATGAACAAATCACAAACTCAACTGATTCTCCTACTTTTTTTTTTTATGATTAAACTACACATTTCAGGTGATCTACATCACTATATTACAGTTGATGAATAGAAATCAAGATCCAATATACCAGTTCTTGTATAGGTCTCCTTGATGCAACTTTTCATTGAATTCAACAGGCTAGATTTTTCAGATCTTACAGAAATTCTCTGACCCGTACTGGGGAGGTTTATGTATTATGCTCACTGGAGCAATGCAAATTTGTCAAGTAGTTGAATACTAATGGCTCTTTATCAATCTTCGTAGCACAATTATGGTGAATGCATATTCCTAAATTCTTTCTTCCATCACACAGCTGTGATTGTTGGCTCACTGGCTGATACATACAATGAAGCAAAGATTGGATTTTCCCTTTTTGGAAAAACTCTCTTTGAAATCGTAAATAGCGGTGTACTCTGTATGTTAGTTGACTAAATTTCCCTGAAACAGAACAAAAGCGCTATTCTTAGTTTCATCCAGTAAACTTGTCTAAAAAGGCATTTCAAGCAATCTCCTTTCTTTTTCTTGATGGAAAACTCCTTCCCACTTGCAAACACACAAACAAAACATTTTCCATGTTATGACTGATCCTCTGATTGTTATGTGAACAAAGATAATAGGGTTATGTAAAGAAATTCTGTAACCCTGGAGTTTGGCAACACAATTTCATTGTGCCACATTCTTTGGCTTCCAAAGGTATGTATGTATCATTTTTTATACAGCAGTGAAAGTTAACTAGGTGCTTTACAGACATAAAAGACTTCATCCCTATACCACACAGTTTATAATCTAACCGGAATATCTAAGTAGGAGATGAAGTTCTCAAGAGCTTTGATGATTATTTATATATATATTTTAATGGCTCTTTAAATTCCATTGGTCTGGTAGACTGCAGCCATGTCTACCTTTTTTTTTTTTTTTTTTTTTTTTTTTTTTTTTTAAATGCTAAAAATAATCTGTAATCAGGCTTCAATGTTTCTCTCAGTTCTGTTGCAAGACAGGTAATTTTCATTGTGCTTGACTCTACCTTCTTTTTCTAAATTCTTGCAAAAAGAGGTGAAACACTTTCTCGGCATAGCTAGAATGTACAGTACCACTTACAATGTGTTAATGTTGCATTGGTGTGGAAATAAACTTTGTTACTTAGGGTGTGCAAGCAGACTATCAGATCTCTACCAATGAGCAATAAATACATTCTTTCACATATTAAAAATAATTTCAGCTACAAAAACCTACTGTGAAATCCATCTGATGGCCATCTTTAAAGAATTACGGAAGAGGTAACTATTTCTATAATTCACTGACTTCAAAAGTATGTTTGACATTATTGTCGGGAAAATTATGTTAACCATGGATTAGTGTTACAATCAAAGTATGTAGTGAGAAGTCAAAAGGCTTAATAGTACATTTTCAAAGCGGTGCGCAGGGATTTAGCCGTTTGACTCCCATTAACGTCAATAGGAGTCGCGCGGCTAAATCCCTATACACAGCTTTGAAAACTGACCCCTCAGTGTTGATGGACCCCTCTCTAAGAAGTTCCAGATGACCATGTAAGAACAGCAAAGAAATGTTTCAGCATGTGCCCTAGTTCATTATTGTTGTTTGTACACATCTGAAAGATTTTAATTCTTATACACAGTGCTGTTTCCAGCATTTAGCATTTGAAAAGGGGATTGGGAAGGGGAAATATTTACCAAGCTGATGTGGCCATGTATATGACCATGCACGTATACACTGCTCCAATAACTCTTATGCACTTTGACAATTTAACTTGAATTTGTTGAATTTAGTGCAATTTTTGTTCACTTTTGCTAAACAATTACATAAATGTTGATCAAGGCTAAACACATTCCATATTCTGCCTTTGTAGAGCTGCACTTCCATGTGAGACGACTTCTATAAAGTGACACCTGCCCTATTTCTACTTATCCTATTCAGACCCTTACTCAGCAAAGGAACAGAATTTCCTTCCCTTTACCACTTAACTTTGCTCTCATCAGTAAAAGTGAAAAGCAGATTTGTGATGGGCTAGTCTGCCCCTTAAGGGCAGTGATGCCTAGTGGTCGACCCACCCACTATGACTGAACAGAGGCATGCCAAGGTGAGCTCCAAGCCATCACAAGGTTAGAGTGTGATGGAAATTAAATTTCCCTCACACAAAACACAAACTAACATTTCCAGTTAAACTTTTTTATGAAAGGAGAGGTGATTTAGATTACCATGCAAACAGTTACATCTGGACAAGAAAGCACTAGTCTTTATGCCTTCATGGTTAATGAAGCAAACATGAAAATCCTAACTTTTTTAAAATGACTGTGTATCAAACTTTATTCCACATTTTTTGTGATTAACAGCTTGGTGAATTCTGGATACTCATCAAAAGTCTACATAACTTACTTGTTCAACAACCCAGGGTTGGCTGTGTCTTGTCAGTACAAAACAATTAAAGTAAAAGAATAATCAGGTAAATGAGGAAGAAATAAAATGTGTTTTGAGAATTTTACTACATTAGTTAAACACACAGTTTACACAATTTTTTTAAAAAGTGTCAAACAGTTTGTAATGAATCCAGGATTTATAAGAGAGTGAAATACCAAATAAAATTCTAATTTGTTAAAATGGTATAGCAAATCCCATTTACCATCTCCCATCACTTCGAAGAGGAAATGAAAAGGCAGAAGTCTCAATTCATTTTGTTTTTTACATTAAGAAACAATTATCAGGGCACACTTCTCTCTCATCAGCACTACAGATATCTAGGGAATACTTTGCACATATTAACACTACTGGGAGTATTGCACATGGGATAAAAATGGAACAACCAAGAGATATCTACAGCGTGGATTAGAAAGGAGAATTTTGCTTTACAATACAATAAACTATACAAATAAACACAATTAAATAATTCCCAATGGCTTGTGAATCAAATAAGTTCAGAGTGAAGAGAACTTCAAGATGCAAATTGCTGTTCAAAGCAGGTAAAGGAAAAGTGAGTGACCTCTCCCCACTATCCTGAAGCCCCCTGTTACAGTGACAATGTTAACTACTGCAGATTAGGTTTGTTAGCTGTGGAAGAGCAAGTCAAGTGTTATACGGCTCTCTTGTCTTATAATCACTACTCTTTGCTGTTGGTACTGGCTCCGAGACACCCATAAAAGGCATGATGATGATAAAGTGAAATGAAGAGGAGAGAAACATGATCATGACTAATGCTTACATACCACTATGATAAAAATAAATGTTGTGGCAGAGATAAACTGTAGATAGAAGCCAGGAAACAATAATAAAGTATTATACCTGTGAGCAGAGGCTCTTCTTTAATCTGACTGTTTAGCAGGAGGCTAGGTTATAGTCATGAAAATGCTCAGTATTGTTAGTAACTATTACAGAAGATCTGAAACAAACCAAAGCCAAACCGGCTATCAATTTTCTGAGGAGCTGTGTGTTTGGGTTCTGCTTAATCTGGAAATTTAAGAAATCTAGTTCTAAAAACAAAAACCTCTGAAAAAATCCATTATTGTTTTAAAAATAAGTGTAAACAAATTTCCAAAAATTAGATAGCTTTTGAAATCACTTTAATTTTGGTCAAATATTTATTTTTTTAAAAGAAAGGCAATCATATATTTATTTCCACTATTATTATTAATGTCATTTGTATTATAGTAGCAACAGGATATGCCATTCAGAATCAGAACCCTCACTGTGCTAGGTTACAAAACACACCCTCTTTAGATTTCAGGGGAAATTATCAAACTAATTCCACAATAACTAGGATTTTTAGACTGCTTCTAAATAATTCAGAATCTTACAGGGCTAAAGGACTAGCCTTTGGAAAGAAGCTTTACTTTAAGCTGGCTTGTAGCTACAGTGAGTCATCTTGAAAAGTATGTTGCGTTGCTTAATTATGCTGCAGAAATGAAGCATAATTTTAAGAAAAGAATACAACACTAGCTAAAGGCAATGTTGCTCAGCAAACACAAACATAACATCAAAGAGAGAATCTAGAACATATGAATATTTAATTTTCCACTTTGACTATAAAGGTTAAGTACATATCTAGCTGGGTAAGTACATATCATCCAAACTGTTGACTGGTTTTGCAAAATGTCAAAACACTGATGTAATGTGATTCCCTACTTTCAAACAGCTTACTGGGGCAACTACCAAAGAATTAGCTATGACACCCTAGCTGCTGCTTCTCGTGTCCTTCCTCCATAATCAAAGATTTTTCCAGTTTTGAGCACATGATATGGCCCATATATGGTTAAATATGATATGGTTCTGTTCGCCTGGAGAGATCTTCCATGGTGCATGATTCTTCGAGGAGCCGGCAGACCAACAGAAGTTCCATGGTCTGTGTTTCCCGACAGTCACGAATGTCTGGGTTATTGGAATCGCCCCAATCCTACATATTGACTTTTGACCTGGCAACTCTTGTTCAGAGGCGATTTAAACATCTCCACATTGACCAATCATTCTCTGTGGGAAGGTGTTCAGGACTGTTAATGTGTATTTTGACACCTCATTGAGTATTTTGAGTGGTGTGCATCACATTTCCAGTTATGTAGTCTCTGGAGATTTTTAAAGCAGTTCCGTTGCAGGTAGGAAGCTTTTCCACAATTTCAGGTGGTTAACTACTGCAATGTGGCTATGTAGCAGATGTTTGGTATCTCTCACCTGTCATAATCATTCCATTTTGCTTGTGACTGCTCTCCTAATATCTGGTGGAGTGATTCCACAAGCCCATAAAGGCTATTCATGTTTGTTGGTTTGAGACATGCTGTGATGTAGCAGCAGCTGTCATTCAGCACAGGGTCCAGCTTCTTTGTTGTTTGCTGGGGTCATTCTATTTCATAATCCCATGAGTGGCTGGCTAGATGCACTCACTCACTGAGTTAGGGGCATCTTGCTTGCAAGAGGCTGTGAATGGGCTGCAGAGCAAGCGCAAGACAGGCTCCAAGAGTGAGGAATTGGGGTGACACAGCAATACATCAGTCCAGATTGCGAAGGGGAATGTCACACCGAGTACCGTCTTCTATTGCACAATATGCACTAATTTCCCATGTGGAATTCCCATGGTCATCAGTGAAATGTGTGAAAGGAATGTAAAATAGGCAATAAAATTCTGAAAGTTGCTCAGAGAAAAGAATTTTGTCATTGGTGTTTTACTTGCATTTAAGGGAATAGGAAGTGTAAATGTGATACCATAGAGACTTCAGACTACCTATGTAGATTGTGTTATCACTTAGTTTAACCAAACAGTTAAATATGGCTAACACTATCCTTTTAGAGACAGTACTTAGTAAACACTTAGCAAGTCAGATTTGAGATCCCTGGATGAAAGGCACTGTAAGTGAAATTTAAGATATACACAACCATTGGTCCTCAGGTGACCAAGGATACACTATACTGGCGAAAGCCAATGCCAGCTGTAAATCTGGGTCCAAATGTTTATAAGGTCTGTTTTACAGAGTTTACAAACCTAATTCTCAGTAGCTTCAGGCAAACATTAAACACAAATTACTTTACAGAAATAATAAAAATCAATCCAATATTGAATAGCAGGAGGTCAAAGAATTTGGGTAGAGTCACCTGGCTTAAGCCTTTGAATTCGAGAGTAAGGTCATATAAATTAAACAGTATCCCATGATGAACAATTAATAAAACAGTACCAGCTTCAGTGGTTCCATTCACCCATCTGCCTACCTATGGAATAAATACATTTTCAGAAGTGGTTGTCATGGGATAAGTAAACACTGCATCATTTCTTTTAACACAATAGAAATGGTCTTTTGATTATTCAAAAGTCAATTGGTAAGAACTGCCTCCAAAGCCTCCTATTAGAGGTTTAATAGCAAAGAGGTACAAGTACACTTACCAGCAACACTACAATCAAGTAGAGATTTTTGCTTTAACAAAATCTATATTTATATGATTACATTTCCTATGGTTGAGGGCAGCTGTAATTAATGGATTTCCCTCCTTCCCCTAATGCAGCCATTTGTCAATTTAAACACAGAACATCCAATCAATTTTGATGTATTTAGTAAGCAATTTGTCAAAGAGTGCTGCAGACCAGTTAATATATTAATTCTTGTCATAGGCGTGCTTCTGACAACTGCAGGGTCTCTCCATAAAATTGTTCTTGATGAGCCTAAACTGTTGCCCCAAACTTGAAGCTGTCCCTTACCCTGGTAGTAAGAGAGAGGCAACTTTATGTATGGTCTAAGTTTGCTTCAATTTGAATACATTCATTTTAGTCTATTTTTGTTCTGATTTAGAGTAAATTTTTTTCTTAAATGTGTAAGCTCCAGATGTGTCAAACATCTGGAGGTACTTTTATCCCATCCTTCCACAATAACAGGTAACTAGATTGAAATAAAAGAGATTTTAGTTTCAGCTTTCGTAAGATTTACTGCAAACTTATCAATGGAGTGGATACAATATTGTATTAAAATACGTTTTTAAGGAGGAAATTGCTGGTCGTTGGGGAATTTCATAAATTGCCTACATTAAAAGAACCCCAACAAGAATCATTATAATGTTTGATTTACACAGCATAATCAAAAAATTAATTATACTTAGCAGTTATATATGTTCAACATACTTTATACTTTGCATCCCTTGTGAGATGGGTACAGTAAATATCATCCCATTTTACAGAACTCAGGCAGACAGGGGAAGCAATTTGCCCAAAGTCAAACAGTGAGTCGTGGCAGAACTGGGAATAGAATTCTGGGATTAAATCTTATCCCCACTGAAGTCAATGGGAGTTTTGCCATTGACATAACTGAGCCAGGATTTCATCCTGGAGTTTTAGACTCCCACCCACATATCATGCCTCCTCTTGTAAGAAAAGACTAAGACTTTCTCTGAAGCTACAAATGCACATCATGCTATCAGTTATCAGTACAAACTACTGTACCTGCCTAGTAGTAAGAACATTTCAGATACCTTCTACTTTTATATGGGTCTGTCAAACAGAAAATAAATTCCCCACAAAGTAATTGCTGGATCACAGATGGATAATACAGTGGAATCCCCCTTATATTGCAATCACTTTCTTCCTCACCTCTCAAAGCTTCTTCTCTACTAGTAGAAGTTCACAGTAACTACAAATGCAATTTTCACGCTGTGTCTTCTGAAGGAAATGGGGAGTTGAATTCTACTTCAGTTCTAAATGCAGCTTCCAGGTTAATTTTAATAGAATTTTCTCATCAAACAAAAAGCACAATAAACTATATAAAATCAGGATTAAAAACATTCTGCATTTTGAATACTTCTCTAAGGTATCTATTCTGTCTTAATCTGAATCCTTCCTCTGCCATCAAACATCGATATAGCATGAACAAGGCTCTGTCAACTCTGTCGGTCATGGGATGCTCTTTATATGTCTTCTGTGTTCATAAATCCCATGGGTTTAATACAGGTGGTTTTCAACCATTTTTCATTTGCAGACCCCAATTTTCAAATGGAGGTGCAAATGGAAATCTTAGACATAGTCTGTGAACTCCCTGGGTTGAAAACCACTGGTTTATTCCGCAGGCCCTGGACAACTCTCTCATTTACACATTCTCTTATATGATACATATCAATAAAACAAGTTTCTGGTCACTTTGGCTCGCTCAATGACCTAGAAATCACTGTCCACAGTATCATCTCTAGTGCTGTTAGATTCATACATAAAATTGCTCTAAAGTCTTCTGGTCAAGAACAAAAATTACCAAAAACTGATTTAAGTATGATTTAGCATTGAAGAAAATTCACACTTTTATTCTTCTTTCATATGGATGGTGTAGAGCAGCAATTACAATTTCACCTGAAGTTGATCAAGCCAGATGGCTACATCATGAGTAGCAGAATTTATTGCAGTGATGCCTCTTTATAAATTGGGCAATAGGTGGTGATGTGTTTCATGGTCTGTTGTGGGCAGCCACACTTGTGCACCAGGATATCCTTGATTTTCCATTTGTGCATTAAACATCCACCATATCTGCCATGGTTGGTTCAGATTTGGTTCAGAGTTGATGACGATGTCCGTTGGAGATCAAACCCAGGAACCTTCTATGTGGGATCCAACACATCATAGCCTAACTGCATGAGGCCAAGCGGATATTCCCAGACTGGTTTGCGGGACTTAACTCATTGGGGATGGGGGCACATTGTTGAGGTCTTGGTGGATAGGAAGGCATCTGTTTTCTTGGATTTACTGAACTTCGTGCAGTGTTGCAGCAGTTCGGCATCTTGGCAGGGGAATGATGCTAGACAGAATAGGTGGCCATGGCATTGGAGTCGACTTAAGGGTTCCAGTGATGCACTGCCTCGTATTCAGCTGGGATATGATGGGTTTCACTCCGAGATATGATGGAGTGTAATCATGTACATTTTTACCATAGAAAGGTGGTCTCAGTGTGCTTTTGGCAATCCTATTATCTAGGTGGAATGCATTTACTATTGTTCTTCCAGGATTTGGTTTGAGCCTCCATTTCCTGAAGTATTGTTCCATAATTCGGATGTTCTCGGTTAATGCTTCCTCAATGTCATGGAAGTTTGGTTCTTGGATTGTCATAGCAAGATCATCTGCATAGCCAAATTTTCATGATTTAGTTGGAGGTATGTCACTTATGTAAATATTTAAAGAGGATTGGTGCAAGTACAGAGCCTTGTGGTAGCTCATTTTTTATGGTACAGGGTGAGCTGGTCTCATTACCCAGGTACCCCTGAAGGTGTCTATTACTCAGCAGGCAAAGTGTTTGATAGCAAGATATAATTTTTGCAAGTTTCAGAATCAGGCCCTTAATTCATACAGTGTTATACGCAGATGACAGGTTGACAAATGCTGCACCATTCTTTAGTTTTTTCTGATAGCTAGCCTCCATGTGAGTTGTGAGTGCCAGAACTTGGTAGCACCAGCTATGTTTTGGCAGGAAGCCTGTTCAATAGGGATAGTTGGCACAGTAAAAGGGTGTATTCTTTTGAGGATAATACAGTCAAGAAGTTTATAGGTCATGCATAGTAGAGAAATCGGCCTATAGTTTCCTGGTTCATCAGTGGGCTTCCCAGGCTTTGGACTGGCAATTACCACTGCCTTATGCCATATTACAGAGATCCATACTGTCCTCAAGGTAACAGAGTACAACGTTGCTAGCCACTGGAGTCCTTTGGGGCTGAGATGGTGGAGAATGGTGGAGAAATTCTGGTGGAATACCATCAGGGCCTGCAGAATTCCCTTTTTTCATCATGGTAAGTCTTTCTTCTACTTCCTCAACACTGACAAGGAAGGTTCTCCTCAGGGAATTGATGCAAGTATCCAGTAGAGTTATTGATACGGTTCTCTTCTTGTGCGTTTATCAAGTGATCCTTTTGTGTTTTTCACCAGTCTGGAAGCTACTGAGTTTGGCCAGATTTTTGGTGGTTGATACTCTGTGGGATTAGCGGCCCCAAAGCATCGCAGTAGTGTCCAGGCTCGATAGCTTGAATGTGTAAAATCAAGGTTTTGTACGCAGTCAAGCCAGCACTGGCATCATGTTGTGTCAAGGGAATGTAGCAGGGCTTTTGCGGTGTAAGAGCTCCTGGTCTGGTTGTATTGCCAGAGCAACACCTGCATCTCTCTCGTCCAGTAGGGACTGTGCTTTTTCTGAAAGCCTCAGGGAATGTTCTTTCCTGCTAATTTGAGGAGCCCTATGAACTGTTGGTAGCATTGTAAGTCTTGTGCAGATATCCAGTCCATGAGATCTTCGCCATCGGTTTCATTTGTTTTATAGCCCCATATAGTATAGTGACTATTAAAATCACCTGCATAGATGCATGGAATAGGGGTGCTACATAACGCTGGTTTTGGCCATCTTGAACTAGGGGCTTTATAGACATTGGTGATGTAGCGCTCCCTTACTTTGATGGTTGCAGTAAATATGGTCTCCTCTTCGGCTCCTGGAATAACATTAAAATCTGTGATGGTGTCCTTGATGTATATTGCCAAGCCATATTTTAGATGATAGTGCCTGGTCATTAGGTTGTATCTGTAGATACAGGCATAATGCTTAGCTTGTTGGTCGTTCCTAACATGGGTCTCTTGCAACATATGGATGTCGATGCTAAGAGTCTTCAGCAGGTTTCCAAAATACTTACATTTTGCCCATGAGAGTACTTTGACATTAAGTTGCAGGATTTTTGTTCCAGGGCCTACACGGCACTTTGTGTGGCCCTGAGGAAGAATGTTAGGATTTGTTACGTTGCTGCTCTGAAGACCAGGAGATTGCTGAGCGATGTTCGGTTGCCAAGTTGATGGCATTCATTGTGAATTCTCACTTAACAGAGTGGGCCGCGTGAAGACTGCCATTTTCTACCCACTAAATGTACACACTAAATAACACATAATGGCTTTGATTATAGGGGTAGACCAGGGCTATGATTATGATTATTGCAGCAGGTGACTGTTGCCTGAAGATGTATAAGTAGTTCAACACGTATCTTAGTTTTATTTTTCATATGTATTAACAGTAAAATCACCTAGGACAATGAATCAATGTTTTAATATAAATGGGACTAAATAAATAAATAGCGCAGCACTTTTATTTTTTTATGACAATCCATCATGATGGCAAAATTAGAAAATAGCCATTTATCTGTAGGTGGCTTCAAAAGGTATGTCCCTCAGCAACTAGCTAGCTGAAAAGAAACATGAATATTAGTACTGGTAATTTGTCCTACTTTTGTTAGGTTCCCCTATCAGAGGTGATCTAGGCCCAGGAACTGCATGAACAGATTACCAAAACACTATTGTATTCGCCCCACAGAGTAATACTATCAGTAGCATATACAGTCACTGAAAAGGTGAAGGACCGGGGAACAGGAGATGAAGGCTTCTGTCTGTAGTCAGGCTTAGATATTTCCACAGTCATTTAATTTAATTCAATGTATGAGTACCCATATGCATGCAGGTATAAAATGCAAGAAGAAGGAGGTTAGTTGAGCATATCCCTTCACCCTCGTCACAAAAGAGAAAAATTGCTCAAATATGTAAGACTTCACCCACCAGTATCTGAATAAAATTATTCATTAGAAAGAAACCTGCTATAGTTTCATGATTACAACTAATTAATCGTCACAGACAGTTTGCCTCAGCAGCTCACACTTATTAGCCACATCTTAATTCCTAAGTACTAGTTATGGGAAGTTAGCAGTATTTAGAGAATAAAAAAGGATGAATCTTGGCAACTCTACAGAAAATCAGGTTCTTTACTGGGTAACCGCCTCGAGTCGTGGACTGTGTCTTCCTATGTATTTGTATAATGCCTATCGTTTGTGTAGCACAACAGGGTCCCGAACCTGATTGGTGCCACTGGGTGCTACAGGAAATACATTATTAATACTATTACTATTATTATTATATTATAATAATATATTATAATATAATATAATATATAGTATAGTATATATAGTATATTATAATATAATAGCCTATTATAATAGTATTTCCTATCCCTATTAATAAATAATAGTAATAATAATAATAATAAAATAATAAAAAACCAATACCAGATAATGTTAAACACATCACGCATACAATACATAAGAAGAACAAAACATAACCGAATGTCCTTGTTTTGCTGAGATTGGTTTTGAAAGGTGAGGAAGGGGAGGTCAAAGCAGAATGAAGTGGGCATATTGGGGGCAGCAATGGAAGTAAAAAGAGCATGTGTTGCGACCAGCAAGCCTATAAACCAAAGTTTCAAATGTCTGATATTGAAGTCCTTAAGATCATGATAGGTCTAAACCCTGTGCAGGGTGAACCCTAAGAAAATGACATCTGAAATGAAATCTGCTCCCTGAGAATACTAAGGAGATTCTTGGTTCTCTGACATTTCCACTTTGACCAAATGTGTAAGAAGCCTGAAGCAGTTATCAGCAGGATACTGATGTTTCCTGTAGGTCACCAGGTTCTGAATTGAAAATGCAGGTCACTTAGGAGTCATGAACTTGTAGAGAGGTCCAGATCCCTCCTCATCCAGTTTCCCCATTTGTCTACAACAGTTAATGCTGTAATAAAAGGAACACTGACTATTCGAGAGCTCAGGTAGAAGTGCATTGCATGGTCGGGATCAAGGTTTTTGCAGCAGATGTCACAGATGACCTCAAAGCAATGAAACAGCTGTGCAAACTCACTTACAACTACCCTTGGGATAAAGGTCGTGGACACTTGTTCAACAAAGTGTTTCTTCAAACAATGGATCCTTTTAACTGTGAATATAACTTTATAGAACTGTGAAAATAACTTTAACATCTTTTTTAAAATATAGGTAAAAGCTGAACTATAAATAACTAAATCCAGTATTTTAAAAACATTCTCTTGTCATACAGTAGCCAAGATCTTATTGGTCTACTTTGAACTTTCCAAAGATTAAAGAATAAGATTTTGCTGTTCTGCTTTAGCATCAAACTGCATATTTACAAAAACCTGCAAAATATACCCTTCAACCAGACTACCAGACGTTTCATTGTTCTATCCGTCTGCTGATAGAGGTACCCTGTGTTAGAAAAGCACACTGAGTAATTTTCAATGACCCAGGGGGCAAAGGTCACTTATTATAAATGGATAATGAGACCTAATGCAATGTTCTGAGTGTGGACAAAGAAAGGGTCTATCCATAGCCCCTTGTGACTTGGTCATTCAGGCTTTTATTTCCCCTGCACACTTAATGGAGCCAAACAATTGGCAGAAATGCTATACAGAAGACTGAAACCGAGAGAAACTGCTGAATTCTAACTCTGATGGACAGATACAAATAGTGACCCTGAAACGGCGCCAGAATTCCTTTTACCACTAACATGGCAGACAGCTGTAGCATTCACCCTAAATTCCCATTTAGCCATTTGCTGGCAATTAAACTTACTGACGGAAGTGATAGCACATCAAACTACAGCTAATGTCAACCCATTACATTACTGCAGGTAAGCAGAGCCAGATAATTCCATTTTATCATATATTTCCTAGGAAAAAAGCAAATAGGTATTTCTTTTTCTTGTGAATCCTGTTTTGTTTAATGGAGCCTACTTGCTCAGGACTTTAAAGTTAAAATCAGAGCATAAAAAAACTGGAAAGCAAATATATCAAACAAAAATCAGAACAGGAGTTGCCATACAGTACCTTCTTTGTTAATGTTATTTTTTACTGTCAATTTTCTAGATATGTCTACAATATTATGATTTTCTTTTCCCCTCTAAACTCCTATATTAGATCTGTCATCTTACACTGTTCACTCTTACCTTAATTAAAACTTGATTTAAAAAAAATCAAAGTAATTCAAACAATGCAAATGAATTTTAAATACTCATTTAGCTAACATTTTTGGATTAACAAAATGAGTGCTATAAAATAACAGATAATGCATACAAAGACTAAGTTATTAGGAAGGTATCTCAAAAGAGTAAAATACACTCAATGTGAAATTTTATTTTACATTTCTTTCTTTAAAAGGCTCTCAGTACAGGCAACAATTTGAGTTGTGTAGCTTTTTAAGCATTTATTAAAGTAGACAATGTGGCCACATTCATCCCTGATTTCAAGGTCAGGGATGAATCTAGCTCCCAGACACATATAACACTAAAAGGTTTTATTTTCACCACATTTATATGACACATTACTCCTAATTTCATCAGAAAGTGAAAAAGTACATAAATATAACTGTTCCATGTAAAGTTATCTAAATTCAGAAATCAGCCTGCTATATTTCTGGATGTATAAACCTGTATGCAATATAAAAATGTCCATATGCCTGTAAGTATGCAGTGCCAACACTTTTACTCAGTGAGAATGAAAGAGGCATCTACAAATGAACAGAAAATGTTGAAAAAGGGCAGGTCTGGCTCAGACAGGCAAACTGCATAAAATTCACAAACATAACTGGAGTGAGCAAGTTAAAGTTTCTATTGGCCAGATTTTCAAAAGTTCTCAGCACCCAACAGCTCCCATCTTTCTCCAATTTTTAAATAATTGCACAACACATTAACCGTGAAGCATTATAGAACAATATCTATACATAAAAATGAACTATACATATGGTATGCTTTTATTTTACGAAAGATGCATGTATATTCGTGGTCTGGTGCTTTTTCCCTTATACAGAAATATTCATCATTAACAGCACAACAAAATATGTATTCCAGGAAAGAGGCAAAATATGGGACAGCATCCCACGTCCTGCTCATAAGGATGGGGAAGAGATGAGACTGTCTTCCAAATCCTAATTCCATCAAAACAACTGCAGTGTTTTAATGACTACCTACGTTACTTCTTTGGGGCACTGACATTTATTTTTCTTCACTTCAGCAGATGAAACCCTAGTGTATTATTTTTTGGTCCTTTTACTAAGAGATGTTCAATGACAACACAAGGAGAGGATGCATAAGCAGTAGATTTCAGGGTATCAAAACCGGAACAAACCATCAGCAGCATAAGCATACTGTGCATAAGATATTATCTTACCCTATGTTATGAAACTAATCGGTACTCTGCACTATCAGCCTTTGGAGGCTATGGACAAAAAGTACACAGGCCACGTAGAGCTAGGAACCCAACTCCATATTTAGTTACCCAAATACGTGGCCTGATTTTCATGGGTGATGAATAGCCAGAGCTCTTGTTGATTTCAGATGGAGCTGTGGGTACTTGGCACCGATGAATATTTATTTGGGTGCTTAAATATGGACCATGGACCTTCGTGCCAAACTCTAAACACCTACATTTAAAATGGTTGACCTATCTAAGTTTAATATCACAAATAGTGCATAGCCAACATGCACCCTCACAGGAATCCCTCAAACTCAAACAAATCAGAAGCCAAGTGCTTTTATTTGAAAACAACACATTGCCAAATGCCAGCAAGATGCTTGCTTGTGTATTACAAAAGTTATTGTGGCTGAGAGACAGAGATGATTAATGCATTTATTTTTGTGCAGTTTTGACCTATTTCTCTGTTTTTCTTTTCTTTCTTAAATCACTGTATATGTTGTGCTTCATCTAAAGGAGTTGCATTCCCACAATGATAAACATGAACAACGTCTTCCAAAAGCAATGCTGTCCAAAGAAAGGTGATCAAATCTAACTACCTGAGTAGCAATCTGTAGAACTAGACTGAAATTTGTTATTGATAAGTTGTTCATAGGGCCTGGGGCAATAAATCAATTTTGTCCAGAACTTCTTATTCCAAACTAAACTTGTTAAAATTAACCATTTCTCCTTGAGTCCATAAAATAGACAATCAAGACTCTCTGTTCTTACAAACCTCAAATTCATGTTCTGTGTTCATTAGCATTTTTTCTCTACTATGAAATCATTTTCAATGTAATTTCTCTGGATGCTGAAAAGGTTTTATATTGTTTTCTGCTCTTGCAAAACGAGTACTAATTTACAACTTGATCATCTTTTCCATAGCAACCTTCACCAGATTATTCCACAGATGTCTGTTGAAAATAGACTGTACACTACAGTGGGTCTGCTATCAAAATACTGAATTGGATTAATCCATCTAGCGTACTGCCTGTGCTGTAAAAATATTAGATTATACTCCGTATTTTTTCAGTTTTCACACATAAATTAGACACAGAATTTAACAATACAATCTCTATACTTCTCTAGTGACTTTCATGTAGTGGAATTCCAAACCGACCTATTAAAAAAAGGCCTATACATAAGTAATTCTGCCTTAATTAAGGTGAAATTCAGCCTATAGAGAGCAAGCACAAAACCTGTGCGCTATGTAAATCCCACGTAAACCCTATTCTGAGGGTTCAACTAGGACTTTAGCTTGTGCTGACCTGCCACAAAAAGGAAAATTGACAGTATATAAAAAGGCTCTATAACTGTGAGAAAGAGAAGTGCAAAGTTAATGTCTGTGTTTATCAGCCACTAAAGTATACACAAAAGTGACTCTTATGAAGGTTTATCTGTATAACAAATGTAAAACCTTGTTTATCAGTCTGCGTCATATTTATTTTGTTAATGGATTATGTGGTAGCTCTATATCCTCCTCTCCCACTCTCCTTCCCAGGACGGGCAATTTCTTTACTATTTCCACTTACCTCACTGTTTTCTTTCTGTAATTATAATCTCCCAAGTGCCTTCACTATCTATGTCACTCAATTCACATATCGAAATAAAACAAATGAAAATTCCACAATCATAATTCTAGACTGGCTTTTAAGACTGGACATTCGGAAAACACATCCTTTATGGGTGAACAACATTTTGAACTATGAGCGCTAAAACATATTCATCTTAAATATGAAAGGCTTTTGCATCTAGAAAATACAGTATAAAGTATAACATAAGAAGTATGCAGAATTAAAACAAAAAATTATTATGCTGTCTGAATATTCTCCCAACCAGAGTGATATATATATATATTATAAAAATATCCTCTAACCTTGTAGGCCTCTCCAAAATTCTGAGTTCCAGAAAGCATGCAACAGATGGACAGGTAGAGGTAATATCCCTAACTTGGCACCAGTGTTGCGTTTACCAGTCATGTTTCAGACTTAAAATCTTTTGACCCAGATGTCCACTTTTTACATTTTTTATTGCTTGAACCATTTAATATGCTGGCATTGTCTGCACTGTCAATTAAGCAGAGGGTCTAGTTTCCCCATGAGCATCTTTGCCTATGCAAAGAGTTGCTTCTTCATAAAACTTCAAGATGGTTATTATATAATTTCTATCTCAGTTACCCAATTGAGAAAAAAATAGAGACTCACTATTTTCCCATAATAATCTCCCCGTTTTGTATTATACTAAGGAAAAGAAAACGTATGTAACGTTACTAAACATACAGTGCAATATATATATTTGCTCCCTGTGATGAGGTCATAGATCTCACACAGTTTGTAGCAGGTGGCCAAAAATCTCTGGAAATGCTGCCAAGATTCTAGAGGGAAGCAGCCACTTAAGATTTGGGCTACAAATAGTTGAGCAATCAGGAATTCCAGGGGAGTGGGAAGAAGTTGACAAGCTTAGTTGTCACAAGCACCCGATTGATGAGGGAAAATAAATATGAGAAAGAGAAGGAAAGAGATTGCAGCAGCCTGAAAATCTTAGGAGACCACATGGGTATTTCTCTCCAGCTTGCTCTCATCTCTGGGCTGTATGAAGCTCTCTCAATGTTGGATTCTGGTCTACATGAAACCCTACATAATATTCTATCACTATGAGTACATTCGGTTGTATGAAACCTCTTCTGGTGATCCCCTATTGAAATAAACATCCTTGCAAACTCCTTCCACAGAACTGCTTCCTTCAGTCCTAAACTACCACAACTCATGTCTAGATGTCACCCATTTCACCCTTAAATTGTGTTTTTTTCAATATCATAGCTTTGGATCACATGATTTTAACATACTTTTAACATCTATATCTCCATACTTTAAAAAAAATCTGAATATTATTTTTAGTTCACACTACAAGCTTTCTAATTGTGAATTCCGATCTGCAGGAGAATCTATTATCTGGCACACGAAAATTTAGCTTATATGTACACCCAATACAAAGTACACCCAGGCAAACTCAGTCTTCATATATAGAGTAACTTATGACTGGCTTATATGGAGAGAAGCTTGATGAGAAAAATGTTAATTTAAATTTAAAAATGTGTTTGTGTGTTTTGTTTTAAGGTACAAAATGCAAAGCCATTGGGTTGCATCAGTGATTGGTCTGCATAAATATATATATATTTTAATTCTACAATTACAAATAATTTTTTTTTTTAAATCCATTGTTCTTTTCTGGCCTCTTTTATAAAACTTGAGGATTGCACAGATTACATATACATTTTTATTTAAAAAACTGTCTCATGAACCTCAGCTTTTTATGACATATTTTCAACCTGTAGCAATTTTTTATGGTTGAGATATAAATGTCTATCTTTAATTAGAATAGGAGCTTGTAATGGAAATCTTGAGACATTTGACACACACTTAACTACGTAAGTTTCAGCACGATGCTACACTTCTAAAATTGCATTTGGTTGAATTTTTCATATTAAGAGGTCTCTAAATCATCATTCATTCCACTTCCATTATGCCTTGTAGAATAAAAATTCCCCAGTCACTAGTATTTGCACACTGGAGTTTTTAAAAAGTCTCGCTGATAACAATGCTATCTTGTCTCAAGAATGTAAGTTAAGAAACTGTTTTAGAAAGTCACCATTTCACATTAAACTTGCACATACAAAAAGACAAGAAGTGCTAAGCTACTTACAGCCAGCAAGCAGATACTGATAATACTGTACTGCATCTGCAGCTAGGAGCAATGGATGGTTTGCATTAAATGGTGGTTGCAGTTCATTCCACTGAGGAGTTCTGAGGACACAACACAAGAATATTAATATTTCAGCTAATACAGAGAATGTAAATCAGTGTCTGTGTCATCACAAGCTTGTACAATGTTTATAATTATTTAAATTAGCTTGTTCAAGCACTGAAATACACAGCAGTCAGTAGAAAAGTGTGACCAATTCACATTATTGCTGACAGTACTATATACTGAACACAAAAAGGGATCAAGACAGTTTAGAATATGTTGATGAATGAATGTTAGAACAATATTAAACAGTGCTAGCATGACATAGCGTTAACACACAACAGAACCTGGGGAACATTTGTGTTTTCTTACTCAATTGTTTCCACTGTTCTGTAAAGGAAATCAAGAGCTACAAAACTGTGAAAACAGAGCTGTGTAACGTTATGAACTATTGATCCAATTAGAATTTGCAATTCCATTCCAACCTGCTCATTTCAACAAGAATGGTCTTGTTGTAATTTTAATTAGGGTTGGCCACTCCTAAATAGCTTGGTAAATCAAGTATTGATCAGTCCAGTCCAGGAATGAGTAACCCTAAAGAATATTGGAGCCTACAAAAATCAATGGAAAAATATTTTAAAATGTCGAAAGCACTGACAATATTTTCTCATCAATTCCTGTTCGTTTTATTCCACGAGTCAGGACTAATTTCTTCAACTATATTTGATAAGACTCTACATTCAGCTACTTACAGGAAGTCTTGCCTAGCTTCTTGCTGTATGTTGCAGACTCCAATAATACATCTTAGTGCAGAACCTCAGGACTATATTTACACTGCTAGAATAATTAACTGTTTCTAGTCTTAGTAATAAAAAGAAGCTAAATTATATTTGATTATTTTAAATGAAATGTATGAATCAATATGCATTGATTTCTACACCACTTAGCAGCTAACTCTAAACTTGTGAATAATCTCTACGTGTCTAGAGGGGTGGTAGAATTTCATACTTTATTACAAATATAGGACTGAATTTTGATCTGATTGGAGTCATATAAGGTTTTGCTACTGACTTCCAAAAGATCTGGATGTGGTCCTTAACAAGGGTTCAATCCTGCTCGGTGTGCTGGATGGTGCTGAGCACCCTCAATTCCCACTGAAGTCAATTTGCACTAAGGTCATTCACTGATTTCCTAAAACAGGCTCAGCACCTTACAGGATCAGGTTCCATGAGTAGAGTAAGGACAAAGAGAAGAGCAATGCAAAGGGATGAGCTACCTAACCAATTTCCAGCTGGCTCTCGGACAGGTCACCATTTCCAAAGGAGTGTCATCACTGATCTTCGGAGCAGTGCTGAGTGGGCGTGGTTCCAATACGTGTTCTACCAGGGTACCATAACAACTGATAATATACAGTGATTCCACCACAAACTGTTTTGATTGATCTATGGGCAAGAAAACATTTGTTATTATAACAGAATAGCAGAAGCAGAAAATATCTACAATAACAGTGGCTTTCCTAAACGCTTAACATTGATTTGCCCCTTTTTATAAATGTTTGTGATTGACCATATCAATGAACATCATGAGGGGAGATGCTGGAGAGGTATGGGGAAGTAAATCACAGATCATGCTTATTTCTTCCCTGATATTCACAAAGGCCCAATCATATATTCACTGACTGAATCCAAGGAATAAGGTGTGTTTGGGTAGTCATATATTACCAAATCTATGTTTATGCACCTACTTCTGATAGGCATTTCACCCTAGAAATATGGAGCAACTTCCAAGATGGCTGCAGGGCCGCTCCTGAGTAGTGCACCAGAAGCATCTCTGAATAGAACGGGATTGCAAGTGACTTTGTGTCATCACTATATTATAATAAGTCATTGACTCATTTTGCAATTTTAATTTTCTTGTAAATTGGTCCTGTATTCTAATGGCACTCTTGATGCCCTCAATTCCCAATGACTTCCAGAAGTTTGACAGACACCGTATACAGTTGCAAAAATCATTCATAAATAAAAAGAACAGACCCACAATATTTGGTCATGAGCAGTTTTAAAATGAGATAAACTAAAACCAAGATAAATACAAAAGATCAAACCTAATTATTTTCTAACACACAAACCTTTTTCTCTTTTTAGACCTGGGTTGTTTGCAAACCAGGATCTTGACAATCCGAAGACTGCAGCAACACAAAACTCTCCTCCCACAGATTTACTAGGTGAAATCTGTGGAGCTGGTTTGGTTTTGCTTAAAATAAAAACAAAGTAAAATTAACACACAGTAATTCTCAAAGTTAAATTTACTACTGATCCAAGAGGTCCCTCAACTCAACTTTCATTCTAAATCCTGAGGCCCTGATTTTCAAAAATACTGAGCACTTCCAGCTCCCATTAGCTTCAACTGGAATCATGACTGCTCATCGTTTCTGAAAATCAGGCCCCAAGTGTTCCTTATCTTCTGAACTTTAAGAACAGGACTGTCTAATAATGCAGAATTGGTTAAGTTGTTTGAAAGACTCAGTAATGTACATCTGCAATCATCAGGAACAACTTCCAGATTGAATGCAAACATTTTTACACATCTTATTATTGAGTCTCTGGGGAAAGAAAGTCTAGATTCTGGGTCAATCATTATAGTTGGTTGCCATTTTCTTGCATTTTTAAAGAGGAGACACTTACAAACAACCCTAACATGTTCTGCAGTGCAGAGTTATGATCTATGTTTGGTTTCAATTCCATTGCGGGGAAAATGGGATGTGGGGAGGGAGGCAAAAGGAAGGAACATGCAGAGGATACAAGGCAATGGAGACAACATGTATAACAATAATGCAATGTAAAAATCACTATTGCACAGAATGAAATTAAGAAATGCTGTCCTCTGGGACACCACAGAGTGCATGTAGCAGATCCAATGGTATGTAATTATGTTCAGTGATGATACCATTCAATGTTTTATTTTTCTTCTTTTGTCCTTTAAAAAAATGTGCTTTTATCATTTTGCCTGGGTGAAATGATCAAAGGCCAATCTAAACCAGGAATCTGGAGATTAATTAAAACACCAACAGTGAAGGATTATATTCTAGTTTACATGCATTCAGAATAATTTTCGGAGCAATATTCATTTCCTCAGTTAATTTAACCACAAAACAAAAGGGCTGCCTGAGATGCTATTTTCCCTTTACCACAGTCCCAGCCTCTCTTCTCCCTCATCTGCCTGTTTCATCGCTCTCTTCTGTTTCTCTAATACTCCTTTGTACTGCAACCTTCTCCCCTTTGCTTATTTTCTTTGCTTGCTTTTTTGCTCCACAATACACCATCCTCCCTGTGAGATGTGATTTTGTTATCATACTCCTTGTTCTCATTCCTCTGAACGATGTGATCTTCAACCCCGTAAGTATATGTGAGACAATATTTTTATTGCACTATTATGGGCTCAAGTAACAGAAAACCAACAACTGACAATAAACAACTCTAATCTGGTGCACAATTATAAAGGTACTTTCTTCATTCATAGTCAGTCAGCATTTTTTTTATTACTAACCATTTGTAAATTGGCAATGTGGCTCAGCAGAAATGAACCAGCAGTGATCAGCAAGGATATTTCAACAGAAGCAAATTTTTTAATTAACATAATTAAAAAATCAAGTTACCATAAGAAAAACCTAATCTAACATGCAGGATTCTTTGAGTTGGGCTTCAAACAGTCCTCTGCCCTTGCATGCCTAGGCTCTAACCTCCCAAAAGTATTCTCATCCTCCTGTATCTCCAGCAGTCTTGTTTAAAGCTTGATCCTGCTCCTGTTGGCAAAACGCTTGGTGACGTCAACAGAGAAGGATCAAGCCCTTCCTCAATGCACAATGAAGGGAAGAGAAGCTGGAATATGATGGGAATGAAGTAATGTCCCTGGAACATTTCATGCCTTTATTTTCAAACATTTAACATTCAGCTAGAGAGGGCAGGGAAGGAGTGCCTTCAACAAGAATTCATCCAAGGAGCAAATGTTTTTTCTAGAATGTATTGGGGAAAATTGGCTTTGTCATTTTTAAGATTGAGAGAAGAGATTAACACCTTGCAATTATACTGCATTTTCAACCAAAGACATCATTGGGCTTCACAGATAATAGTAATACAGCATCCCAGCACCCCCAGGAGACTGTATGATGCCTGTTTTACAGATGGGTCAACTGAGGCACACAGAGGTTAAGCTGCTTGCTGCAGGTCACACACACACGCACACGCACACGCAGCAAGTCTATGGTCACATAGGAGAATATTTTGTTTAAAAAAACCTCTCAAAAGGAACTTCATTATATCGACTTAGGGCCTGTGCCAAAGCCACAGAAGTCAATAGAAAAACTCCCATGGACTTCTGTGGGCTTCTGATCAGGCCCCTAGCTCTCCTGCATATGTAAGAGCCCAGAATGCCCCAAAAAAGCAATTATAATTTATTATATCAATAACCCAATACTGAACTACCACAAAGCATTTGATATATCTGACTGCTACACCTCTCATTAGTCTACTGGGTCAAAAATCAGTGTTCTAAAAGTTTCCAGCTACAGATTATAAACTGCCTTTTTCCAAAGGAACTACAGCAATTTATACTAAAATATTAGACTTGGCATTGAAATATTAAAATGTTTGCTAGATTTTTATTATACTTTTTTTTTAAATAGCTTCTGCTGTAAAAGCAGGATTCTCTATCATTTCTATAACAATGTAGCAATAACTACTTCCTAGTTTTTTAACTTCCAATCAAAAAGCATCATTAGATTATTAACACACAATTAGTGTCTCCTGAAGAAATGGAAGTGGAAGCTTAAATGTACATATGAATATTGTTATTTACTGAAATACACCTCTATCAATAAATTACTGTATTTAATATAGAAACAAGAGATTCTGATATGAAGTATCTTTCAGGTAATTGGTTGCATATGAAGCAAAAACTGAGTAGAAGAACCATCCAGATGTATTAATTTCTTCCTGTCAACACTTTTGCAGATAATTGTGAATATTTTCATAGTACAATCTAAGAATAACAAAAATATTTTTGGGGGAACGTATACATCAAAATAAAGGGAAAGAGAAAAATATACTCTGGGGTCAATTCTGCTCTCAGTTTCACTGGTGTAAATCTGGAGTGACTTAATAGACTTCAATAGAGTTTTTTTGAATTTACAGCAATGTAACTGGTCTTCTAATCATAAAAAATGAAAACCTTTATAGGGGCTTTTTCCACCCCAACTGCCAAAGACTTATGTTTATCTAAATACAAATATAAACACTTTTAAAGGAAATTGTATAAACTACATTATATTTATACCATAACTTTACAACATACATCTTTCAAGGCATGCATTTAAGTGCTGGTTTTCAGTGCCAAAACATTTTCTGTTCAAGATGATGTTTTGTAGACAGAAAGTGTAGACCTTATAAAACATGATTACTCATGTGGTTAAACTTAGTCCTGTTAAAAAAAATTGTGTATCATATTTGGTTTAGACATATTTCTGAAAAAATTATAATGATGTCAACAAATCCATACTGGAAAGTTTTATAACACAGGAATCTTTAATGTTACTCCCTTCCCCCCCGTCTTAATTTACCATAGAGTTTTCATTAATACATTCCAGCTCAAACTACTTTCCCTTAAAGGACTTGTAGAGTCCGATGGTTTTCAAAACATATATGTGGTAAAACTGTTGGAGAAATACATTTTCATGTAACTGTGATTTTAATATCTTCTTGGAAGCTATAAATCCTAATTAATATGTGTATGTGATCAACTTTTCAAGCTTCATAAATGATAACAAAACAATAATGGTGAAGGTAAGTGGTGACTAACTTGTTTCTACTGTGAACTCCTGCTCTTTACTCCCCCTTAACCTGTCGACACCTCATAAATTTATTTTGAGTACTGAAATCATAAGCCAATTGGCCTCACTTTAAAAAAAAAAATTAAATGCATATTTGAAGCATAGATACTTTCAACACATTAAATCATAATTTTTATTAAAAGGGATATAATGCAACAAGATAAAGCTAAAAAAAGAATCAATCAGTTTATAAAACAAGATAGGAAACTAATGGGTATAAAGTATACATTGTCCTTATTTTTAATGCGTCACCTTGATGGATGATTGCACTATATTTAACAGATACCAAAAAGATCAAAGATCCTATTTTTTTAGGTATGGGTCTTTCCAAACTACTGTACATGGACCAGCAAGGCAAAAAGTCACAGCTGATAACAATGGGACTCATAGCCCCCTCATGTGGGGCAATTTGCAGGAAAGTACAAAAAAGTAGAAGAAATCTAAGACACTCTCTCTCACGGAGACTTCTTCCTAATTATTTCATTAGTGGTGCTGGGAAGTATTCATCCCTCCACCTAATGAACAGTCTGTAGGACCAACACATAAACCCTAACAGATCCCTGGGATCTACAAGAGATCAGGACCATCTACCTCCATCCACATTGGTCCTGGACACCCAGTACCACTTCATTATTCTCTGACTCCACCAGAGCCACTCTGACAGCCAGCAGCAGGGTTGGGTGAGGTCCTATAGAAATGGAAATTTTCACCTTGAGCGCTGCTGCAAGTAAGAGTAGAGGAAGGGAGGTGGGGATCAGGAAGATAATACATGTCATTCGGCCCCCACCTCTCACCACACAAATCCCCCCATGGGGTATGGCCTCAGGGTCTGGAGGAAGACACTGCCTTTATACATGGGACCGAGATCTATGTGGATAGGATCCCCTCTGCATGTGGATCTCAGGAGCACAATTTAGTGCTACAATAAAAAAAACATTTAGCTCTATAGCTTTAACTCTAATGCGAGTTGTGTCTGAATTAATAGTGCAAGATAGGGTCCTATATAGCACATCTTCAAGTACTCTACAGGCAGTGGGCCTGCTTCTACTCCAGCAGCAAATCTCCCATTAAAAGCCAAATTCGTCCTACAGAGAAGCAAAGAAAGACCAGCGATTATTTAGTGAGACAGTGACCAAGGTGGCACAGAACACAGGAATTCTTGTCCCCAGTCCAATGCTCTAACCACTAGGAAATAATAACTTAAATGATTACTTATTACACGTTGTAGAAAAATAAGATTAAAAAAATGTTCATGGGTTCGCCAGATAAAATGATAAAAAGAATTAAGCACCCTACTTTTTGAGTAGCATCAAAGCTGCACAATAAATATTTAATTTTCCCTTAAATTTAGGTCCTAATTCAGGGAACCAGTTCAGCAAACACTTAATTCTATCACTATTCAGGACAGCACTTAAATCCTACTGACTTCAATTTAAAGTTAAACACACGCTAAAATGCTGTCCTCAAACAGTAACCCTTTCCTGAATCTGCATGTTCCTGAATGACAACATATAACTTATTTAAACGCATGTAAGTTTTGTACATGTCCTGGGAAAAATGAGAAGAACATCTGCTACTCAAAAGGACTAAATAAATAAATAAATAAAAATGCAAGCAGTTGATAAACAAGAGAAAAGCACCATTTCCTCAGATCTTACAAAAAGACTGAGAAATAACATGTAGATTTTTTCATGCCTACAGTATAACAGGAAAAATGATTATTTTAGAAATTGAAGATAATTAATCGCTGATTGTTGTAACAAATACAAAATCCTTAGACTTAACTTCTACAAATGTCTTTTTTATTGCATCACTGTAAAATGTTTATAAAAGGATCATAGCAGTGATATCAATTTAAACTTTTTGAATTCCTATTTTGCTTTGCTGAGTGAGATTTAAAATGGATTAAAAGTATTAAAAATGTTTTTTATCTAAGCATACAATTATACAGTACTAAATGACAGGCATTTCTCAAAAAGCTATATTTGTTTGAAAAATAAATTTTACCTTCTTAAATATGAGTCTTAAAATTGTGGTTTCATAAGTGAAATAGTTACATGAAATTCTTTTAAAACTCATTTTTAAAAAGCAAAAGATGTTAAGATATTATTCATACTGCATTACCTGACTTCTTTTTGGGCTCCAATCTATGAGATTAAAATCTACTAATTAGGTAAAAAATATAAATTACATCCATATGATATGATAGAACTGATCTGCAAATTACACTATATTTGGGTTAATTAGTTCCATTCTATATAGTATCTATTTAGTCTTATGTTACCAAAGAATAAATTTTCATGTTTGTTGCATTCACAAAGACACCAACTGATAATTATCTGTAACCTACTAACTGGTGAACAACTGAAGCCTCTAAAACATTAACGCATTTCAATTTTGAAGAAAAAAGATGTCTACAATAAATCAGTAAACCAAATGGTAAATAATGTCTTTCAATGCTGCATGAAATTTACAGTTACTTTTGCAAGAACACTCAAAAATTTTATTTTTCTCAAGAATAACCGTGGTGCTTTTAAATGATAAATGTTGTCAAAAAAATTAATTGTAATGTTTTGCCTAAAAACAAGTAAATGAAGACATTCTCCCAATTTCCGTGCCATGGAGAAAATAAGAAAAATTACCCCAAAAATATGTACAGGCGCTTAAATTCAACAGACAATAAGCTGTCAAATCTCTGTTCATTTTACCGACATAATTTTAAGTCTCATTAAGATTTTAATGGAAACAACGTGCCCTACATCTTTTTCACTCTCCCACCCCCAAGTGTAGTTTTTGTCCCAATGTCTGTGTAGGCAAATAAAAACGATTTTCTTGTGAGCCAATGCTGGCATCAAACAGACCACAAAAGAGTCTTGTAAAAGACAAGCAATGATTTTAGAGTCTATTATATTTCATATATTCCTCTCTTTAATCTAGGTCTTTTAATCTTGTTTCACTCTAAAATCATTTCTAGTTGACAAGTGTCTATGACTGTCTTTGTTGAAGCTAAGGGAGCCCACTTTACAAATCTGGGCTACTGATGCATGCATCCATTTGTTAGATAATCCACATTCAAAACTTTTCATCTGACGCCTGTATATTTACTACGAAAAAACGATCAGATGGAATTTTCAGCAGCTTGGAAAAAACTACATTTACAAAAGAATCTCAGGAAGATCATTTCAGTAGCTATGTAAAAACACAGGTTATTTCACCCCAAAAGGGCCATCTTGAACTGTCCAGAACTTCGAGTTATTAGTTATTTCTCATAATATCTGCAGCACAAACGCTTTCAAAATTCATTTACATTTTAAAAACTATCTTCATGCTACAGTATAGATGCTAGCTAGTATAACCCTCACATAGTAACTATCCCCTCTATAAGAAAATTCCACCTTATTTCCTTTTATTCTTAGCACTTATTTAATAGAAATTGGTGTCCCATTGTTCTTGTATTTGAGCTAGTTCAAACATCCCTTTCATATCTATCTTTTCCATTCTCTTAAGAATGTTGCATACTGTGAGGCTCTTCGCCCCATTTTTCCACAGAATACAGATTGAGGGATAATATTCTGACCTGGATGCAAGAAGGATGACTGTGAACAATTCCCATTAGTGGTCATGCGATCTCCGTATGTAAATCACTACACACTTACAGTTCGTATTCCCCGCTAGCTCTTGAAATGTTCTGCCTAAGAACCTCACATCCCCGTATCACTCTAGCTATCTAAAACTATTTCCACCTCATCATTCTCTTTTTATAATAAGGTAACTAAGGGGGTATGTAATATTATAAGCACCCAGTCTCTTGTACAGAGTAACTTCTTATGGATTACATGTAATGCTTCCATGCCTGTTCAGTATATTTTGAGCTGGTTATGGCAATATGCTGCAATGTTATATGTTTAAAACAATACATTGCATTATTACAAAAATATGCTGACTATTAAGAAACAACATATCTTTTGACATAGTGGTAAGAACTTATGAATGTCTGTATATTTAGTGTTCTTAAAAATGTTTCATCATTGAAAATGGTTTTCTGAATGGGAAATGGTTAGTCAGTATTATATTGTTACCCATTTCTCTTCGCACAATACATTATTCTACCTAATTTGGTTTATTACAGAGACGCCTATATTAGCTGGTGTTTTCTGTCCATAAACTGGGAAAGTGTTCAGACATTACATTGTGGGAAGGTGTTTTTTTATATATACATACAGAGAGAGAGAGAGAGAGAGACAGAGAGACAGATATTATGTTTTTAGAACAAATATTCACCTTTGCCTAACTAGATTTTTTAAAAATCTGTTCTAACATCTCAGCTTCTTTAAAAACTACATTTCCCTACTTTAAATATTAATGAAAATATCTACTTTAAAATATTAAATATCAGGCGAGAAAAACAGTGCATATATTTGTTTCTTGAACACTTTACGGAGAATATTGGTCCATACTTTAAAAGTTGGTGATAAGTATGCAATCCTTCCCCCCTAAGGATCAGCCCATGCAGTAAAAAACAATTTGAACGTAAAGTTATTTTCAATGAGTACAGCAAATGAATTATAGGCATGCTGGGATTGAACTCAGAACTCACCATGGAGCTTTTATGGAAAAACATCCTGCTCCAAACAGATAAGGTCTTCATGTAAAGGGGAAAAATGCACAAAAATTAGATGAAAACTCATAATCAACAAGTACAGTGTTACTATAAAGATAAAGGCAAAGAAAATAATTTTCATAACTGTTTACGATGCCCCTGAAGGTAGGTTGAAGTCTAATGTAACACAACATGCTGATGAGCTCCAGATTCTCCAAACACTTACTCATGAGAGTAGCCCCACTGACATCCATGTGACTACCCATGGGAGCAAGTGTTTACAGGATCAGGCCCTTCATGTAGTAACTGCTGTGAATACAGCATCCACAGGCTCGTATCAGTTTTTAATATGGATAGGTTTTGAAAAGTTAAGACACGGTACTGTTCTCCTTTTTGAAAGAGTCTGGCAATGCCTTATAAGAGGCACCACACAGGAAACACAGAGTTGAGGTCCTTAAAACAACATTCAAGTCAACATTAATAATCAGACGAACAAAGTAAATTAGCATCAACAGCAGCAGATGTGTGGGTGTTTGTCATTAAAGGTTTAAAATCTGATGAGTCGAAAAAAATAATTGTCAGAAAGGCATCAGTCCTACACCAAGTAAACTTCAGGTAGAATAACAATCTTGTAGGGAAGCTCTACCCCCACCCTCTTTCCCATTATAAAAATACATTCTTGGAAATTAAAATGCATAACAGTGGCATGACATGCTAGTCTATTTTCCTTACAAGCTAGTCTGGAATGCAGCAAAGAAAAGGATCACCGATTTTAAATGCATCATCCCATATAATATTTAATACTTATGCACAACTTAATTTGTTTGGCCACTTATTAAAATTCTCTCCACAGCATAAAATCAGTTTTAAAAACTATGTTCCATGCCGTATGGTATAATTTTTAAAACCACCACCACCAATTTTTAAAATAATTTTGTTTGTTTTAAATCAAATATTAAATCATATTTTCAGTCAACGAAATAAAACAAAAGGCCATCAGAAAGAGGAGTATTAGGCATGTTGCCTTATGTTTTCACCTTAAGTGTATACAAGTTTGACACAAGAGCAATAACTTCTTTCTTAAGTTCAGTGGTATGTAAAGTTAAAAAAACCAAAATAATCACACCTGCATGTTTATGGAGCTGAAGATGTACTGATCCAAACAAAGACAAGAAAATTGCCAGCACAATGAAGTAACCCATATATTAAAACTTTTTTCATATTAATTTAAGATAGGTTTTAGTTATGTAGGTCAACAACCAAATTAAAGATATTACAAACTCTGCAGCTTTATCATGTACAATGACATCTCTTAATTCAATGGTTTTCAGACACATACATACTGGGGTCCCAGTTCTGCATCAAGGTCCACTAGTGTGGAATCATCTGGCCTTCATGAAATGCTTAGCCATTCTAGAATACTGCTAGAACCCAGTTTAATCGGAGGAACTGAACTCTAACATAGACAGCAAGTTATTGTCCCTCTCTGACCCAAAAGCCATTCCAAGGATCCATCAACAGATTAACCAAGTGGTGCAGCGCTTAAAAAACCTTTGACAAAAAACAGAACTAACCATTATTCTGCACAACCCAGCAACATACTCAAGAGCCAAGGATCTGCCTGGCCTAAATCTGGAGAGCCATTAGTTAGTGTCTAATCATGAGACTAGGAGCTAGGAACTCGTGAGTTGTAATCCTGGCTATAACATTGAGTCCAACCTACAGCAAATCCGTTTACCTCTCTGCCTCAGTTTCTCCATCAGTAAAAACAGGGAAAATAATACTTACCTAAGATCACAAAGACATTGTAAGAATTAAGTATTTGTTTGAAAATTCTATAAATTATTATTAAATGTAACATGTTGGCATAATCTTTTTTTTTTAAATCACCAAAATGACCACTGCTTTTTTAAAAAATAAACTAAGTGACCAACACAGATTTAACTCACACCGCATATTTTCAGCACATATTAGATTTCTCATAGCACAGAGAAACTGCAGTTACATTTCAAAAGAATAGCTTACATTCTTAATACAAAGCTGGCATACATGTCAGATAGCACAGCAGTAACCCCTTTCTGTTCAGCAGTTCTTTCCTTAATTTACAATTATTTTCTGTGAACTTTTACACAAGCAACCGAACATGTTCCACAAATTGCTTCACACAGCATGGTTGGTGTGTTAATAAAAAAAGACAATGTACAAATTACAAGATAACCCATCCTTGAATTGACAGCACCAGATGGCTACGCTGGGTGACAATAACACAGCAATGTCAAGGTGGGGGGAAAAAAAGCCACTTAAGTTATGTGTGTCAGTGGCTCTAATGCCAAGTGCATATAAGATACTATATTGGGAATTATCTGCCAATGGGAAAATATTAAATGACGGTGATTATGATTCAAAATATAAACAGCATTTTTTATTTCTTCACCTAATTTTCAATCTGATCATAAGTTTCAGGAAATCCAAAACTGAAATGTATTTCATTTTGCTGATTTAGCATGCTTATTAAAAATACGTAACTATTCTAGATCTTAGTAAATTCTACAATGTCTACTTATCCTAACCCCCATTACTATCAGGTTTCCCTGATCTTTCATAAAGAAATTGTGACATTTGGGCAAAATGCTGGATAAATCACAACACTTCATACAAATTACAAAGAGTTAGAGCTGCTTCTTTATTACCAAAGTTTGTAGTATACTAATTCTTCAGATGATACATAACCATGTTTGAAAACAGTGCCCAAACCAGAAAGTTTTCAATAAACATATAGGCAAACTGATCGCTGTCTTCCTAAGCTTTTACTGAGATTTAGTTTTAATTCGTACTTGATTTTTTTCAGTTGTTTTTGCCTATGTAATTGGATCATGACATTGCTCTTCTTATTTTTGTTTGTCTCACTAATCGGACCTGGGATAAATTAAGCTCTTCTGAGTCAAAATACATCAAACGGATATCAATTATTTTCTGAACAAATAGTACACGAGATGGGAAACATTAAAATGATAAAATCTGAGACTGTTTCAACATCAGAGACTTTATCTACTTTTCTCTCTCCTTATTAAAAAAAAAAAGTGGGAGGAGGGGAAATGGATAGAGTTTCACATATATGAACTCAAAACCTTTCAAGGAGGAAAAATCAGATTTGTTCCTGTTCTTGTAAGGAACACTGTAAAGCTTTGTTTTGGCAAGAGACTACTACAGAAATTGACATCTTGGGGTTTCAGTGTAGCTATATAATATTTGTGACTGAAGTATGATACCAACATAAATGACTATCCCTTGGGAAATTTAAAATAAATTCTGCTGTCAAAGGAGCAAACATTTAACAAGAGTTTTTCTTTGTAGCAATTACTTTATCATTATTTCCTCCTCCCTATTACACTTCATCTATTTTACCACATTCTTATGAACGGGAAACTAAATACAATTCACTCCATTGAAACAGGATGTACTTATAACAGGCCAAATGCAAACACAAAGCTTTCCTCCAATTAGCACATTCAAGTGTGGTCTTTTTTTTTTTTCTTAATAGTCACAAGACAGTCAGATTGTCTAGTTTTCTACTGCTTCTCTCAGGAAATAAATCTTTTGTCTCTATATAGCATCCTCCCTCTTCAGATCTATAAGCACTTTGCAAAAAAATAATTATTAGGCCATACAACCCTTTTCCAAGGGAAGTCAGTATTACTGTTCCTATCTTTTAATGGGGAAACTGAGGCACAGAAGTGCAGTGACTCACCCAAAGACACACTGGAAATCTGTGGTGAAGCCTACATCTCCCAGCCCTCAGGCCCATGCCTTAACCACAAGATTGTCCTTCTTTCTTGAAAATGCAGGGAGACCCTTTGGGGAACCTTTTCTGGTGTTAAAGTGTTGATAGGACAAACTTCAGGAAAACAAGTCAAAAGGTTTATAAAGAATGGGGATAAGAGTGAAGTGCCAGATGGAGATGGGAGAATAGACAGTTTAAGACAAAGTGGCAGGGGGAATGAAAAGGTCAAGGGAAGAAGCAAAAGAAGGGGACCAAGAACAGTTATTGGCAAAAAGTGCCATTTTTCCTGGTAAGCTCACCCTCAAGTATTCAACTAGGGACGTAACCTGCATTCAAAAGAAAGGAGCTTAATGAGTGGTCAGAAAAGGATCTGAGTTCTGCATGCTTACTTGATCAAAAAAGCGCCAGTGATAAACTCCATAGTGACTCGACTTCTGATTCTTGTCTTTCATTCCCCTGGGGCTACTCTGGACTCGTTCTGAAAGCTTACTCCTCCCTGCTTGCCAAGTAAAGAACATGTTGATTTGAGATAGATAATATTAAGGGCATTGATTACTCTTTTTGTATGAAAAAATATTTTGTTGTCCTGGGAAAAAACAGAACAAAAACCACTGCTATTTGCTTGATGCATCCAGTTATAAATGCGGCTTAAGTATTCTAATGAAAGAGGGGCTTTTCAGATGCTAATAACTAATAAAGCAGACAATTCTAAAAGTAGGAGCTACCTGTTTTCGTCTTGCTTTTTATTTCTGGAATTGTATCATAATAGATTAAAAATCTGATTTTTAAAAGCAACAGAAAAAGAATCAATTTTGATGACCACTGTCTAGTAGTTGTAAAACCCAAATGATTTCAAGCACTTCCTCCTTTTCTGATCACTGCACAATCACAAGGTTAAGCAGCTGCTTCCAAAGAGTGCCTTGTTTCCTTGAAACACTGCTTAAAGGTGCTGACCATGTAGGTGTAAATACATCTGTCTTTTGCCATTTGTAGTAATACATGCCTCCTACACTTCTCAGCGCTAGGCAGATGGTCCCTGTCCTGTCTAAATATTACACTGTACAGACTTACATTGCTATGTGTTTCTAGAAATATGAGCACAGATGTTAAATATGTCAAACACACGCTTTGCCCCCTGGAGGTTTAAGTTAAGGCTGCTGTCTCAATTTGGCCATTTTAGGCATGCCAGGCTTCTTGGATCCTAGGCATTCCTCTTAAATCTCTGCTTTGTAAGTAGAGCTTTTCATGTTAATTTTGTGTACTTTCATCAAATATTTTGGACACAGAACAAAAGAAAGCAGCCATAAGCTTAGTATTACACATTTACATAGGATTTGCTGAAAATTATCAGCCCCATTCATGAAAACTGTATTCACATAGCTGGGGTTCTCTTTCCATGACCATTTTTTTTTCTATATAAGCCTCAGTGAACATTTTATACTCAATTCATTTTTCAAAAATGACACAAAATAATTGGACAGGGCAAAGTCTGTGAATAGGAAGTTCATAGGTGGAAAAAACTTAGCATGGACTACACACTTAAGAGAGATAAGAAATAATACGCAGAAATAAAATGCAAGATTTAAAACTTCAGTGGCACCCCATCAAATTTTTTAATAAATGGCCTCAAAATGCAGCAAAAAATCACTGCTTGAAATCAAATAAATGGGGCCTAACACAACTACAAAGCTGACTTTTACTGTCTCCCTTTTCCGTCACTCCAACCATGTTGCTCCCCATCTCACATCTCCACTGGCTTCCTGTCTCCATCAACCATCTTTCTTGCTCTCAGTCACTAAGGAGCTTATCTCTGTGGTTCAACTCCCTGTACTCACCTTTAAGAGTTTATGCAGCTGTGCTCAAACCTACATTCTCAGGTCCTCCTACTCCCACTGTTGTGTTCTGTGCTCCTCCCAGTCCTTTTGCTCAACTTCTCTCTCTCTCCTTCTCCCACTCATGACTTAGTTCCTCTTTTGATGCACACCCCATGCATTCCCTCCTCCTGGTCATTAGTATCCCTCTCTTTCCCTCTTCCACGCTCACTTTCTTTCAAGCATCTATCTCCATACTCCATTTTCCTCCCTGATCTGTGATTATATTGCAAAAAAGAAAGAAAAAGAAAACAAACATCTGCAATGCATGTATGGAAGAAGTAAGCTGCAGTTTCCCCTTGTCCCTGTTCCTCTGCTGTTACACATGTTCTGTCTATGATTCTCTGCACAGTTCAGGGGCAAATCAGAGGTGCTGAGCACTTACAATTCCCACTGAAATCAAGAGGTATTGTAGGCGCTCAACTTTGCTCATAATTTGGCCCTAGGACCTGACAACTGAGTAGTTAGATTAGATGCTCTTTAAGACCTGGCCAGGCACACTGTAGAGCTATAGAAATTATAATAATAAATACATTTTATAAATATCCCCAACATCATATCAGAGAGAATGAGTAATTAACAAGAATAAAGGTCCCAATCCTGAAATCCTTACTCTGTGCTTACTCAAGTAAAAGCTCGCATTGCAAGGCCCATGTGAAACCTAGGTGATTTGGCTTAGAGCAGGGACCTAAGAAGGGGTGGCAAGATGATACTCACTTGCCAGCCCCCAAACTCCATGAATAGGCAGTAGATAGGAAGGGAGTTGTGTTATTGTATCCACATAAGCATGTTTCTCATACATATAAAAGTCCCAGACAATAAGGGAATAACTGAGTCAGACTTTTAAAATAAAATTCTAACTGGCAAACCTTTGAGGAGTTGAGCTTCTCCAGGACACGGGGGGCATGTGAGGAGCTGAGAATCTAGTCTCTGCTGGCAGCTTCCTGGTGGAAGCCTGGCTATTCCACAGCCTCCTGGCAGGCTGTCCCACCCCTCTGCTCCCTGTTCCCGCCGGGAGTGGGGGAAGCCACCTGGGGCTTCTCCCCTCCCTCTTCCCCACCAGGAGCTGGGGGAAGCCACTTGCCCCTAGGGAGAGGTTTCCAGCTACCCCAGCTTCTCGGCCCACCCCACGCTGGGAGCCGGGCAACTAATATCACGGCTCCCTGCTGTCTCAATTTCATGGCTCCTGCCGAAACAGACAAGACAGCCAACAGTAGGAACGCAGTTGCCCTAACTACACCGACATAAGCCTTATGCCTCTCATGGAGGCGGAGTTATGTCGGTGTAGTAGGGCACTTACATCAGTGGGAAGGAGGAGGAGAATTGGTCATGGACTAGGATGCTAGGAGTTGTACAAAAAGACAAAAAAGACAGTTCCTTTGTAAGCGCCTAGGAGTAACCTCTGTGACTAATTAGTGCAATCAGAAAGAAATCTGTCTAGTCCTCCTTACCTTAATGCTAGATGCATGGGATGTGTAAAAAGCGGGAGAAAATGAGGAGGGATTCTCAGAGTTTTGATGAGATGTGTTTTATATAAAAATGTATTCAAAGCCTGAATCAATATAGTACACACAGTCAGAATTGTACTGTCAGGAAAACATCAGAAACATAGACTTATATGTGTAGGATTTTTCTATATATGTAACTATATTCACCCTGGTTTGCTGACTTTCCACATGTGACAAACAACCACCACCGATGGCTGAGGAATTTAGAAATCAAAAAATATATTTAAAGCAAGTCTTATTTAAGGTGGAAATTACTCAAGAGCTCACAGTATATGATTAAGTATAGATCAGGACATATTTTATATTTGTTCCTCATACAGAACACCTTACTTATGTAAAGGTAGACTATGACTATGGAGTGGATGCAAGAAAATGATCCACCCATCCATCCAAACAAATACTTATGTTTCTGAATTCTTAGACAGATCTGTTTTATGTGTTTTTAATACTTGTCATTGTTATCCTTACTTTCTACCTAGTTTTGTGCCATTGAATCATATGTACGCTGAAAATAAAAAGCATGAATCAGAAAAGCATCACTAACTGCATGAATTAGTTCTATGACTATTTTGTCAAACAACACAAAGAGCGTTAATAAGAGATGTCATGCAGACACACTTACCCCGTGCGTTTGGTGATGGTTCCTAAGGTCATTGGCTGTTTGATTTGTGCAAGAGGTACCACCACAGTCAAACTTGGAAGAGGCAAGAGGCGTGGGTTCCCAGGATTGTTGTTAGTGAAGTTATTATAAGTGTCTTGGCTATTCAGTTTACCTTGAAGAGATGGAAAAAATTAAGAAATTTATCACTGGAAACTCTTCCCCATTTATTATTTCTAATAATCATATAAAATTAACAGTTTTAATACACAATAATGCACTTCTATTAAAGAAAAGAAAAAAAACCCCTATAGAATTCATCTTAAAACTACAGAAAAATATACATAGGCAGATAAAACAGCAATAAAAATATTCTTCATGTCTAAGGAAATAGGCTACCGTTTCTTCTATAGAAAAAAGTCAGTCATGGCGCTGCTGGTCTATTGTGCGAGTTTCACGTATCATGATATTTCAAAGTTCAATCTGAGAAGCCGATTCCGAATCTAAATTCTCTATGGAAAAGGTAAATACTCTAGAAAGGAATTTTTGTCCTGCAGTGCCTCATAGTGTGCTTTACATTGAGAAGTTCTGAAAAGGACATTTTTGCTGCCTCCGTTGGTGAAGGTACGGAATACTATAATAGCAACCTGCTGCACTGCAGAAGCGATAGAAAAATACATGCTACTTATATATGAAGAATAAAATAAAGGAAAGTAAAACTAAAATATCAGAAAAATCAAGAGTTTATTGAGAAAAAAATCAAATTCATAGTCCTTCAAAACAAGAAAAAATAAAATACCCAAAATACAGTATTTAGAAAAGGGAAAGAAATACCCCTCCACCCCATACTACACTTGTTTCAAATTTCTAAGATAGAAGGTCTGTTTTGGACATATGCTTGCTTTACATATGCTTTCCTACTTTCTGTATCATTCTGCAGTCACAACCTTTCATTCTTCAATTAGAAAAGGAAACTAGCTACAAATTTCATGGCCAGTAGGGAAAGAAATCTAAAGAAACCAAAGAAAGAAAAATGAAACTAAAAGGGGCAAGTCTGTTTATAATAGAATCAAAAGTACTTTAAATAGACAAGCAACTGTGAATTAAAAGGTTTAGATCATTAACTTGTTTTTCTGTGTTCCTATAATGCTGTGAAATGCTGGCTTTGTCCTTAATCAAAAGGAAGCCATATTGGGAATTAAGTCCCTAAACAACCGATGCATTCTACATAGATATTATACAAATCCCAGGCCAAATCCATACAATCCTGACTGAAGTGCAGCCACCTTTTTTCAAGGAAGAATAACAGCAAAGAAAAGAGTTTCTCACAGGAAGCAGGCTGAAAAGCTATAATGGTACTTCAGATGGATTGAAGATAGGAAAAGGAAGGTGGAAAAATCTTAATGAATGTCTCATCTTCCTAAAGACACTCAATGCTTCCTTTACCCTCCTTTTAATACTATATAACCGTTAGCTTGGGGGGTTTTGTTTGTTTTTCTACCAAGTATGTAGAACTCTATGGAAAGCACACAAACAAAAAATGATGAAATTACAAAGTGTATTTTGTGTTAGATATCCGGTCTGAGCATTATTCAATACATTTTAAGAGAAATGGCAGGGGCTTTAATGAAATGAATAACCAGCCTATTGAATAGTCTCTGAGTACAGACTTCATTTATAACTATAGAGACTTTCCCGAACTAACTTGAGAAGAAAGAAAGAAAGAAAGAAAGAAAGAAAGAAAGAAAGAAAGAAAGAAAGAAAGAAAGAAAGGAAGGCCCTTGTGTTTAAATTAAGACAGAGGCTTCAATTCTGGGGTTTTTTTTTAAATATTTGATTAGTTTCCTTGAAGATTCATTCTCAGTTCATGTGGGAAGAGTGTATAAAATAGTTTTCTGCGTTTTTGTGTAATTAATTACTATTTTATATCATCAAGCCCCTTTTTTAAAAATGTGTTTCTCTCTCTGTATTCAACATCAGCAGCAACAGTCAACAGAGAAAACAGTGATAACTAAAAAATGTTTCCAAATATCTACATCTTGGGGTTTTTTTCCTGTTAGGAATATATTGATTAATTGTAATAGTGCACTGATCGAGTTCTGAACCCCATCTGCCTGATGCAACAGTAATTTGTAAACAGGATATACAAGGAATGCGTAATTACTCAATGCACTCAAATCTCAGTACCATGCAGCAATTAATTAGCCTTCCAAATGCAAAACTGCCACTGAATTCAATAGAATTTTTGAGTGCAGAAAAAGTGAGTAATCATAAATTAGATCTACACTGAAAGATGCTGAGCTCCTTCAACTCCCATTAAAGTTGAGGGATCCTGTGGGGCAGCTGAGGACACTTAGCAGTTTGGAGGGTTAAATCCTCTTTCAGGAATCTTAAGGATCCCACTACACACACATGCATGCCAATTAGTTACTGTAACTTTTGTATTTTATAGAGTGAAGTATCTAAGGAGTAATGACATTTTTCTGAGTTGCTTGATACCTTAAATATTATTTTACTTTTTACTTAAGCATTTTTCTGGTGTCTTTAATGACAAACAAAGTAAGACAAGAAGAAAAAAGAAAAGAACAAACATATATAAAGGGAAATAAAGATGCTTAAGAGAGAAGATAAATTAGAACAAAATACAATATTCCTTTCAACTTGTTTCCTAGCGTTTTGGGAACACACTCACTAAAGCAACCTTTATTTATTTATTTACTTTTTTTAGAGGCACTGTACTAAGAATTGTTGCTGTAACTCCTACTTTAATTCCTGCCTAAATCATACTGCAGTCACTTTGCAGAAACTAAGCCCTTACTTCCAGTCAGAATTAACAGAGCAATGATACTTGGCTATATGAGGTTTGTTTTTAAGAATGTGACTTTTGACTCTTTAAACCACCTAGAAAACCAATCTTATGTGCATTAATTTCTGTTGTTTGTAACAAAACACTATGCCATTTGTGATACTTTAATTTTAAAACTTCACCAATTCTATCGTTTAAACCTGTGCTAGAGTTAAGATGCTCTCATTATAACCTATTGCAGATACTCTACACAGAAAGAAAAGTATGCATTTTTTTCAGCTGAAAACTGCTTTAAAAATAAATATATGAACAGAATCAAAGTTCAACTAATTATTCACAAGTATTGCCTATTGACTGTGCATCCTTAGCACTGAAAGAAGGGTGCTACGTAGTAACTAGATGTGGTAAGAAGGAGGATGTTTGACTTGTTCATAATTACTAGGGCAGAAGTATCTCCTGTGTTCAGATATCTTAGTTTTTAAAATAAAGCTCTACTGATTGAGAAGATACAAATTTAAATTAAAAATTAGCCAACCCAGTCATCAAAACACTCAACACTTCACAGCAGAAATGAAGTTAAAGTAAAAGACCCAAACCTAACAGATGTAACAATTTTCAACATCTAATCTGCCTACCAATGTATACTTTCTTTTAAGCAAAATTTGGTTGCAAAATTTTGAAAATAAATTCACCAGCCATGGTGCAAATCAGAAATTAAAAATCAGAATGGTGCAAAATGGAGAAAAGGGAAATAGTGCAAAAGAGAAAAAAGTTATTTCAAGAGAGAGCATTTTGCTTGATAATTTGACTTTTAATAAGCTCTACTCTGGTTAGGAAAAATGCTACTTCATACAGAAAGAGTAATAATAATAGCTTTCATTTGAATTATATTTAGATACTTTTACTATGGACATGTTCTACACAGTGGTATCTCTATTGTCTGGACAACGTTGCCTCAGTCCCATCATAAAGATACAACCTTGACTTCCTAATTGCATAGCCGTGGGGATAGAGCAAATGCACTCTGTGACTAGGATTTCTTTATCATTCATTCAGCACGACATATATTGTACATTCACTACTGGAATGAAGTGGTGTTCCATAGATTAGATTTAACAGGTCAGGGTTTTTTTAAACTTTGTGTGTGCTATTGTATCTGTCCAAAAACCCAATAAAAAATTACCCCCATCCTCAAGCCCTTAGAAGCATGCAAATGCCTTTGCAGTAAATGGGAGTTTTGTGTGCACAAGACAGTAGGATCAGGCCAAAAGAGCACAAAGAATGCAGTCAAGCATCAACATTATTTCCACAGCTCAAGCAGTTGTTGATTCACTGTCAAAGGACAGAGTGACAAAGTTTAAGTCCTCCAGAAACACCAAAAAAAAAATTTGTGCTGTGAAGAATCTTTCAGCATAGCACAACCAAATTATTTTGCAGTATGTGTACAGGATAAATCAACACTTCAAATACAGCTAGTTACTAGCTAACAAAAAGCAGGACTACAGTTCCAACAGAATTGCTTCCCTAAACGTTGAAAATTTAGCTTGAAATTACATGCTAACTTCAGAAGCTTGTTTTCATATTGACAATTGCACATAAGCTAGGCAGGGTACTGCCTGATTGACTTTTCCAGGAATACCTTCTATAGCAATCCTTTCAGAGAGAACTGAAAATTAAAAAATAAAATAAAAACCTCCTGGCACCTTCACCTTCATGACAGACGTACCCTCGTAAGCACTGGAGGCAGAACATTTTCACTAGAGCATCCCTAGCTATGGAGCTGTCTTCCTTGGTGATCTGCCAGAGTCTAAGTTTACTGACCTTCAGAGTACATTGCAAGGCATGTCTTTTTGGTTCAGTATTTATCTGTCTATGGGATGTCACTGGAAAGGGTTTTCTTCTGTCAGGCTTAAGGGCTGTGCAAGGAGGGGCTGTTGTGGGCACTTTAATATAAAGGTTTTTTTAATGGACATCTTGCCACTTCCCTTCATCTCTGCACTCCCAGGTGTCCAGTCAAGGGCCAAAGGTCAAGGTTCCAAGTGGAATACCACCTGAAAGGCAGCTCTCACAAAAATCCCCAGCCAAATTTTACAGATTAAAGAGGAAGAGAAAGTTTGGGAAAGCATCCATACTCCTGATCTGAGCCAAACCCAAATCCCAAACTTCTTGAGGGTCTTCTGCCCTGAATCCAAATTCAGCTTTTTGGATTTCCATTGTGGAGACTGATTCTCTTGTTTTAGTAGAATCTGCTGATGGATCTTGTCCATGAATGTTTACACAAGACATACAGATGCAGAACAAACCATGCGATTTAGAGAAAACCATGGGATGTTCTTGCCTTTTTAAAAGGTATTCTAATAACAGACAGTTATTTAAAAGGACAACATTTCATTGGATAAAGTCTGCCTGCTGAGGCATGGAAAAAATAATTCATTAGTTCTATCAGACCTATTGACATACAGTCTGGGAGAAGAAAACCACCGTATGAGCCATTCAGAGTTCTGAACTGTGTTTTTTTCCAGGCATTTTATACCACAAATATTCACAGGAGAAATGGATTAAGTTGAGGATAAAAGTGAAGAGAGAAAATAACAAAGGGCTTTGTTATTACACAGAGCGAACAGCCTGTCATGTCAACTTTGCAGGGGTATATTCCCAAACCAGTCATCATTAACATACTCACTTCCATTGAAAAAAAGGGAGGCCTGAAAGCGCCGGACAAAAGAAATCCCAAAAGGCAGAGTAAAAACAAATTAAAAGCACCATTATAAAACACAGATGCTATAAGGAAAATAAACTTCACAAGATTTACTGGTTTTTGACAAAGTAGAACATTTGTGGAAAAGACATCAGCCACAACTCCCAGGTAATGCCAGTGAGAGGCTAATGTCTCCTTTCTGTTTTACCTTCGCCCACCCACTTTTTTTTTTTTTTTTTTTTTTTTAAAGCAGAACATGAACGGTTGGTGTTCTTAGCTGCTGAATGCAGTAATCTGAAACTGTATGAAAGTGGCAAACCACCAGCCACCAAGGTACTTCTGAAAATTGGACGTTAGGTTGATGAGTGCTACAGACCAACTTTTAACTTACAATTTTTTTTAATTTTACTTTAAAAAGCAAAAACCAGAATCACTTACTGTAGTGAGCTAATCTAAGATTTAAACGACAGAGCAAGTTGCACGTTTTTATTTTGAGAGTTAAATTTTTTTAGACGTGACAGAAAACTGCATTTTGATCAAAACATACTAGAATTATTAGTTTATAAAACATTATAAAAACAAGCAGTTTCTCCATTGCTTGATCACTTGACAATTAACTCAATATAGATTTGGGCTAAGTCAGTGGGAAGGAGGGATATTGAGGGGCACTCCTGTTGAAGATGACCAAAAAAAAATGAAGCCGTGGTTACTTAAGGTTAAACCTATAAGGTGTTGATCACCACCAACTTCCATTAACTAGAGAAGAGGGTACCCATTATTTCATTATCAAGCTTTAAAATCACAGGTGCATTTTCTAATAAGAGAAGGGGTGTAAATACCAGTGTCCGAGTAAATTCAAACTCAGATTATATAATTCTACCTACAAAATTTCCCCCGGCAGTTTCAGCTGGATATGGTATTCTTGCACTGGCTAAGGTCAATTGTTGTGATGTGGTGGTGTGCACTGCAGGTTTTGGCCCAATATAAGGTTTTATAGTAGTAGATTGAAAATAATAAGCATTCAATTTGTTCTGTATTGTTTACAGAAAAAAACTGAGTCATGCCGAACCTCTCCTAGCTATACAGTAAAACGATATAATTTTAAAAAAATTATCCTGTGTTTCCTTGTCGTCTTATTCTTCCTTGTATTATTCCAATAAAACTAATAAGTAACACAATTATGTCATTTAAATTCCAAAGCACTTGGTCTGCTTTTAATATCCTACTGTACTTAATAGACTAAAATTCAAACTGCACCAAATATTTTAACAACGTTAACATCAAATATATAATATTCTGCAACCTACTGACTATTAGAAACACACTATAACTGGAATCTACACAATCACCAGCAGGCTGAGCTCTGAGAAAATGAAGCATGCTTAGCTTTTATTTGCTGCCGATTGTAAAAGAGATTCCTCAACCAAACCCTCACTAATCATCTAATGCAAGACAAATAAAATCCTTTCTAAATATAAAAATGACATTAAAAAAAATCACGCATGTGGTGGGTTTATTTTGTTTGGATTTTTATTCAACTACAAAAAGTCTCATAGATGAGAATGAAAAGCTTCCCAGCTACAGTTCCAGGACTTTCACCCCCTTTTCTGACCTTTCCTCAGACATGTTCCAGTATAATCTGCAATCTAGTAGAGTCGGAAGAGGAAACAACAGCGCCCTGGTGAGAAACATTGCCTTGTGACCCAAATAGAGAACTCTGCAGAAGCAATGCTGGCTCACAGAAGTCGTTTGGGAGGGTGTAATAGGTCATTCAATCATATTTTTTTAAATAATTAAAAAAGAATAATTAATCCTGCCAAACAGGGTTTTTCTTTAAAGATGTAACATGTTTAAATCTCCCCAAAATGATACTTTTTCCTGGGAACTGGGTGTGCAACAACAGAAAACTTTATTGTTCTTAATTAAAATAACCGCTACTTCTTAACATTAGCACAGCAACTGCTTCAAGCAGCAAACTGCTAGGAACTCAATTCATTTCACAGCCTAAGTATGAATATTTATAGTAACTTTTTTATTAGCCACAACAAGTAAAGCATATATAGTTATGGCTACAGAGACCATATACAGATTAGGCACTTAAAGTCAAATTTTGCTCTGTTAAATTGGTGTAAATCCAAAGTAAATCACTGAAGTCAGTAATGTTTATACTGATGAGAGCAGAATTTGGCCTTGTCTTCATAATATTTAAAACCACTTTTTGTCCATCTTTTATAAAATAGCTGCACCTATTCTCATGAATGTTCTGGGAAAACAGCCCTTTCCTTGTCTATGTATGAAAGGACAGAGCATCTGATGCCAATAGGCATCCTGTGTACTTCTAACACTACCCTGAGATGCACGTGCACCAGTCCAAGTGTCTCCAGTCACAGGGGGAAAGAAACATTACTCTACACTCAGTTACCTGCATGGTGGAGGGAAAACTCAAGCTCAGATCAGGCCCTGGATCTTACCCCTCCAAACTTTCTAGGATTCTAGTCCTTAGAGGTAGGGAGAGAGGAACTTGCACCATTCCCTTCACTGTCTGCTACCTGCACCTTCCTCTAAAAAGCCCACACCAGGCAGCGGAGTCCAGTTGTTTGCCATCCTGTCTGTACCAGGGATCATGCCTACAATTCTGCCCCGACTCATGGATTCCAAGCGTGACTGTTCATAACCACTGAGTTTTCTTGTCCATTTGTAGATGTTTTATAGCAGTGTGTCTCAGGGTCAGCAGTGCAGGGCTTGGGGAGACAGGCATATGCTGTTGCTTTCCTTCTCCTCTTCCATATTTCCCTTGTGTATGTGCATCAGCTGTAAATTTAAAGGCCTCTTCATCTTGGTGGATCCTTGCAAGAAGCTTGAATGACATGGGTGAAATTTAGACAATGGAGGGCCCTTAATCTGGTGCCGTTGGGAGGCAAAAAAAATGCTGCTTGAGAACTTTTGACTTCAGGATTGACATGTGGTGATGACAATTTGTGTTTAATAGTTATAAAGGTTTAGCTTTTTGACTCTCAAAGTCTCTTGTCATTAAATAACTATTGTCTGATATCCTCCCCATAATTTCCCTGCAAATGTGAAAATTTACATTTATCAAAATGAAAAACTGCATAAAAATAAACATTGATATTATCTGTCAAAATTATTTAAAAAAAAAAAAAATCAAATTCTGCCAAGCCAAAGTATGTTAATGAAGTTATGGCTGCCTTTTTGTCACTTTTTCCTTGTACTAATGTCCATGTCTTTCTTCCCATCCCCCTCACTATGTCTGCAGCAATTAGCACAAACATTGTGTTTAAAGTGCTGTAGTTCTAGGCAGATTTCTGACCCAGGTAGCATACCCTTTATTTCTTCCAAGTTATATAAAATAATGTGCTCTGATAACCATTGCATATGAGAACCTGAGAATAATATCCATGGAAAATGATAATAAAAATGACACAGAATATTAAAACTGGAGGGAAAAAAACAGAGGAATATCTGTCTCCCCCACTCCACCCACCCCCATGCCCTCAACATCTCTGCTTTTTTACCCATGACCGTTAAGGATGTTTTCTGGCTTTGTGACAGCATCATGACTCAGGTCATGAGAAGTGTCAAAGATGCATTTCCTTCAGATGGGAAAAAGCAACTGATTTTAACAGCCCACAGAGAATAAGCCAAATCAGCACATTTAAAAAGAGTGAAGATAAACCTTTTAAAAGATACAAGTATATTTTATTTCCAGTCTTAACACGCAAGTTCTTTCCCTAAAACATTTGCATTTTTAGACTACCAAAAAAGTCATAGTTGTTTTAAATATTTAAGAATAATAAATTCAAGACAACAAGATCAGAATCCATTTACTGCATAATCAATCACTGATTATAGACACAGACTGTTTGATTCAACCCTGCAAGAACAAGTTCTATATATTTCACTCCCCTGCAACAGTGGGAAAAGCAGGAAGTGTTTGCACCAGCTCCCTCCTCTGTGGTTCCATCAGAGAAGGGCACCTCCTGAACCTCATACCATCTATTCTCTTCTCACCATGGCTCACCCACTCTAGCTGCCATCATCAACAAATAGCTACATAACAAGAATCTCTCACCCTACTTCATCAAAACCTGAGCCGTCTCACAACACCACTTTCAACTGTACTTGTACCTCATATTCTTTCACATCCGATTTGCCACCATTTTGCAGAGAATGGGCTAACAAGCCTTCTCATCCCCTGAGCTCCTACTGCATCATTGCCTCATGCCTGTTTGGCTTCTACATCTTTCACAACAATTAAACCACCCTTTTCAAGATGGTTATTGACCTCCTTGCCTTTACTCATCATAGCTCTCTCAAACGACTTATCTTCCTTGATTTCCAAGCAATATTTGTGATTACTGACCACCCCATCCTCGTGAACATGGTGTCCTTCTCACCTGGTTTCACTCTTATCCCTGTTTCGTTACATCTGGTGGTAAACTGTGCTTCGGACAGTAACATACTGCTCTATAAAGGCCCTTTTGGCTCTGTACTCTGCCCTTCACTTGCTATCTCTTTTCCCCTATGCACATTATTTCACAGTTTAACCTTGGTGATTGCTTTTATTCTGATGACACTCAACTCTCTCCTTTAAAATCCAGTTCTGCTCTGAAAAACAGAAATACAAAACTGTAACCTGTTCTTACTCAACAGCACTCCTCCCTTTGTGTAGTCACATCAGCTGTCCTTAGTAACTACAACACATTTTCACTGTTTTTTACACCTATTGCACTGCAGCGCCTATCAACCTGTGCCTTCTATTTCTTTCTGTGCATCACCCATATACCAGTTCACCGACTTTCAATCAGTAAGAAGTGTGCAACCCCATCAGAGACAATCAGATAACATGGGCGTCACTGAGGGTTTAATCAGCAGGATAAGCTTATTACTGGTCATGTACAAGAAGAAAACAATCAAACTTGATTTTCTCAGTTCAGTTCACATTTGCAAGGGTTGAAATAGGGGGGGAAATATTTTTATTTGTGAATTGTGCATATTTGATAGGTAATAGTTGAGGAAAAATAGAAATAACAAACACAGAACCCCACAATGGCATTTTACTGGGTCACTTTTCAGAGGAGAACTGCATTATACTCTTTTACTCAACTCCCTCGCCACCTGCCTCTGATACATCAACACCTGACCCTATAGACATTTTCTTCATTCTAATGTGACCAAGACAGATATCATCCACCTTTGCAAGAAAACTTCAGTGGGGCTCTCATAACAGTAGTGCATTCCTCTTCATTCTCAAACCTAGCTTTTCTTCCACCTCTCAGCTATGTCTCTGACATCTAGCTCTGCTGTGCCATTACTCCTCTGCAAGTCTACTATAAAAATTTCCAAAACATAGTTTGCATCAGCCACTGCCTTGACACTTATTCTGCTAAATCACTCAGTCATGCATTTCACTTCCTGCCTCAGTAACCAAAATTCCCTTCTGAAGTAGCTCTCATCCAAACTTCAGTCTGTTCTGACTGCTACCATGTGCCTTTCCCAATGTACATGCAAGTGGGATATCTATCTCCATTTTCTGAAACCTACACTTGTTCCCCCATTCATGTCCATACCCATTACGAAAGACTGCTTCTAAAACACCTTATGATCATGTTCCATCTACCCCATCATATAATTTCTAAGCCTACATCCCACCTTATGATGATGCTCCATCTATCTCCAGAACATAATTTCTCAGCCTACATCTCTACTTGATCTTCTGCTGTGCTAAATTTTGGTCTCTTGTCAGTCCTCTACTTCCTCTAGTTTGTGTAATGGATCTTTTGCTTCTATTGAAGCAACTATCCAGCAGATACTAACTCACCTCATTCACGTCACTGATCCTCCATCCGTTATTATAATGCAGCTTATTTACAACCAGTAAAGCTGCTGGCCAGTACCCAAATTTGTGCTTACAGTTAACAACCGTTTACGCATCTTCTAGTCTATTCTCTCATCTACTCTAAACTTGTAATCCACTGTCATACTGTAACTGTTGGTTATTGTGTGCTTTCTGTACTAAGTTCCTGGCCAAGCCGTCCCAGCGTAACACCTGGAGTTTTCTAGAATGCAATGGCCTACACCTGCTGTCAGTGTGGTAATTACTACAAGGTGACCCAAGACTGCCAGTATAAGGGAGTGAAAAAATCTTGCTACCTCTACAGACACACTCAGAACAGGAAGACATGTAAAGAATTGAATCACGATACATTTTAAATAGTCCATTCTCCAACTGGAACACAAAGAATTTACTTGGGTAACACTCATCAACTGCAACATAAATCCCCTTTGCATTAATTGGAAAAGAAAGAAGGTCTGCTTTTCTGAAATTTGGCATGTATAGTACTAAAGATATAAGATAACTAGAGCACATTATTTTAAAAAGTAATTCGCCTGGCGTCTTTACCAACATAAAACAATGATCTGATGCAAATTCTTCCTAAGGCACTTGTAGTTTTCTATTAAACTTTTCAAATAGACATCAACAAATGGATGTAACTAAGTTTCCAACTCGTAGAAAGGCAACGTAAACAGGATAATAAATAAGAATATTCCTATATTATTCATACAACATCAGCCTAATCAACAGAATACACCGAGAGAAGCTGGATTCATTGCATTGATAAAGTTGAGAAAATATCGCCCTCTAGAGGGTGTCCAATTAACCATTTCAGTTCAAAGGATAAGACCTTTCTTTCTGCCACCCAATACAAAGAATGGCTGTGTGAAGAAAAAACAAATCAGGATTTGTAGACCAATTTAGAAAATAAATTATCTGAAAGCATATTTAAAGAGGAAAATATTTTATTACAATACAGATCTAAAGTGACTTGTTTGCATTCATCAAATGAATAGGCATTTCAAATAGGTGAAGAGTCAGGCCCATACCATGGCATTCTTTAGTGGATCTGTGAATTTACAAAAACTATTTGTACCAGATAAAGGCTACAATTTAAAAGAAGGCAAAATAAAAGCCTACAAGAGACATTTCAAATAAGCTGCTTTTGATTCATGTTTATAGTGCCAGCTATTAAGTTAATCTTAGAAGGGAACTGCCCTCCAGTGCTTTAAATTATTCTACAGCTAATTTTCTTTGAAACTATTTTTGTCTGCCTTTCTCTAAATAGGTGGTTTCTCAAGTGAGTGTTACTAAAAGGAAACCAATCTGTTTTTCAGGAAGGCTTGATGATGTCACTCCTTTCAACTCTGCTTTCCCATAAGAATTCTTCTAATAAAAAGCAGTTTCACTCTGGGAAATAATGAAAAGTGACATGAAAATATTTAAAGCATCTGAGATTTGTATGTTTATCAAACTGCTAGATTTTGCCTTGAGATTTTAATCATACAGCAACCACTACAAATGAAAGAAGAGACAAGGATGTGTGAGAAGACCTACTATCTTAAAAATAAATAAATAAAAATAAAAAAGATTTTACAATGGAAAATGGATTATTCGATACAATGCAGAATGTTTTTTAACAGTTGAATCCATGTCCAAGACACTATGTACAAGACTTGTTTTTCCTCAGTTCTAAATTTATGTACTGTATTTCAACTGAGGCGTAAAATTTAAAACAGAACCAATCTGTGTATGACTGATTTTTTTGGCAAAAACTACAAAATCCAAATAAAAACTTCAATATACAATTAAATGATACAGAGAAAACAAATCTAAGAATCATCATATTATTATTGATTTTTTTAAGTAGGTGGAACTGCATAGTACAAGGTTCAAATATGTGGTTAATTTATGTTTACATTTGTGATGTGGTCTCACTCAGGAAAAATCACTGATCAACAACAGCAAAAAGCCTTGAGTAGGTTAAACAAGACCTTTAACTTAGTGTCAGTGGTGTGAAAAAAATAAAGTATATACTATATTATCATTTTTACATTGGATGATAAAAATATTTAGCAGCTGCATAATGCTTTCCATTTTCAAAGTGAAGCATTAACACTTTAGGGCTAAATGCTACCCCGGGGCATGTGTACACAGCTGCCATTGGAGCTAACAGGAGCTGCACATGTGTAATCGAGAGCAGAATTTGCCCTTAACTATTTAATGAGAGTAATCCACAGTGTGCCTGTGAGACAGGTGAGTATTACCATTCCCACTTCACACCTGGGAAACAACCACGCAAGGCCAATTCTTCTTCTAACTTCTAACTTCCAGCCCACTAATGTCACAATAGTCTTAGAATAGTAAAAGCCCATAAAAGGACACCAACTTAACTCTGGTATCACTGGCAACACAACTGAATGACAAAAATATACCATGGGTGCATTAACAGATAAAATAACCCAAACAAAATCTCTGTTGGCTATAAAAGATGCAAAGGAAATATCTCTTTATCAACTCTTAGTTAACAGTTTCCTTTACTTCATTCTGGTAAAAAGGAGCACAGGCAAACAAGAGTAAAGCCAAAACATGATTCATTTAGAGATGAATCCCACCCTGATAAAGGTTTACATTGTGCGGGTAAACAATTTGTAGATCGTCCTGAATAAACTGTAAATAGATTGTTTCTCTACTGTACATAAGGCAAGTTGTTTTACTAAAAAAGCAAGCTGGAAAAAAAATGACCAGAATTGTGCTCAGAAAATATTTATAGCCATAAAAAGCAAGCTCAAGTTAATGTGAATGGGATATAATTCTTTTGTTAGTCCAATCAGAAGGTAACAGGCAGGCTTTTTAGTCACTACAATCCATTCTTCTGGGGTAGGATTATATCAATACCATTTTAATATTAGAGAAGGATTAACAGAAGGATTAACAGCAACAGTATAAAATTTACTCAAGTGCCATGCAAGTTTCTACATCTTAAAGCCTACTCAAATCTTTCTAAATTGCACATGGCCCTTCATTAAAATCACGTCAAGACTGTACAATCAAGAAAAGCCAACTGACAAGGATAGCATTCTGAACTCAAATCTGTTTGTCCATCTTTCATTTGATCAACAGTTAGTAAAACAACACTTTCTGAGACATCTGCACATGAGCAGCTAAATGCTCAACATATACGAGTTCTGCACCCAGAATATAACTAACATAAAGCAAGAAGAGAGGTGTAATTTATAATGTACTGTGCTTTTCAACTAATCTTGAATTATCACACTTACTTCCTATACCACATCTTTTGCAGAAGCAAAGAATTAAATAAGTGATATTTTGAACTTAAATAACATTTTTCAGCAGAGGATCTAAAAGCACTTTACAAATGTTAATTAAACCCAACAGCCTTAAAATAGAGATTACAACAAAAACATCTAAAATAACACAATGGCTTCCCAATTCCTATAATTTAGAACTAAACAGATTTTATTTTAATTCTAGGGCTTGATTTTTTAAAACAAATTTCATGTACATTTGCTTCTCATCTGAAATTTTGTATCTAATTTTGACTCAGAACAAGGTAAGGCGGAGAAATGTAAACAGACACCGAGCCATCTCTCTCTCTCTCTCTCTCTCTCTCTCTCTCTTTTTTTTTTTTTTTTTTAAACACACCACATCCTAACACTATACAGTTACTATATACTCCCATAAGCAGCTGGTGGCACGGAGGGTAGCAGGTGGAGAAGGAAAAGGAGCATAAGAATTTGTAAAGGCTTTTGCTTTCTTGTAAAAGGCGGCAATGCTCTTTCCACATCCTCACCCATATCTCGCCAGTGACACACCATTCCAATTCAGTACAGCACACCACCAACCTTTCAGCAGGAACAATATTCCTGGTTCCTTTCTCTGATAGACCCTGAAGTAAAGTACACACTTAGTCAAGACAACAGAAGCGAGATTCTCTTCAAATGGTCATATCTCTTTAAGAAAATGGGCTGATGATGCACTAGCCCCAATTCTTCATTCACTCTTCTTCCAATTCCTGTTTCACAACATTCCCCATCCCTACCTTCAGGAATGAAAGACTGCACTTGGGACCTGCATGTGGCTCTCCATGTGACAATACAAGTTGCTAATCTTTTGCCAATTGACTCACCTTGCCTTAATTTTAACTGCAGTGACACCCACAACGTTATGATGATAAAGGCTTCTGGAAAACATCTCACAACTCAGCACTCATTTAAGTTAAGGGACTCCTTTTATTTTTTTAAAGTAATGATTCAATACAACCGTTTATAATTTCCAAAAAACATTTTCAAATTAGGTAGGTGAGAGTCTATGTACAATTTCAGTGAATCTATAGAATTTGAGGCTTCTATGCACTGTTAAGAGACTGATTGGTATATTTGTATAAATATCTTGGCCAAGATCTTCAGAAGCAAATACTGTGTTTTCTGAGTGCCTCAATTTTGAGCACCCAACTGAAGCTGCCTGAAAAGGGCCTGATTTTTAAAACACATAGACCCTGAAAATCAGGCCCAAAAATTGAAGCACCAAAACTCACGTGTCACTTTTGAAAAACCTGGCCTCTGTTTCTTTGGAAATACCACCACGCTGTGGTGTGAATGTGTTAGCTTTTTCCCCAGTTCAGAAAAATCTGCCCATTACAGAAGTCTCTGGGCATACTAATCAAAGCCAAATGAAACCTCTTAGTTTCTTTTTGCATATCTAAATGCTAAATCTCTTTAAAACTTCAAATGTGTTTAGGAAACCGATAAAGGTGCAACTTACTGTAATTTCTCTTGACAAAAAACAGATTCAGATAGATGAAAGATACAGAAGTTGATAGTTCCTTCCTGCTCTCTCTCTGATGTCAATTGTTAAAAATGACTGGATGTGTTACAATAATTATGTACAGCAATTTGATGTCTGCTTCAAGCATGTCACACTGAACTGCTGTACGGTAATAAGAGGAATAGGTTGTAACGATGTATGTATAAATATATCCAGGACGAACAAGAAGTCACAGATATTTCTAGCCACCTCTTGACTGTCCCAGGACATCAAGAACATGGTAGGTATTTCCATAATAGCAATGCAGGAAACACTGTTCATACGGGCAAAATTGTTATCAATAAACCCCATTACACTAGAGGAGTCCCAAAGGGAAAAAAATCTCAGCTCTTAGACTGTGAAGGAGTGAGTGCCCATTCCCCTAAAAACAACAGGCACTGAAAAGGTCTCCATGCTTCAGGAATCACACAAAGCCTATCCTTGATGGCACAGAGGATGACCATGAAGGCAGGAAGGGTGAGAGTTTCACAAGTCACTGCCTGTAATTTATCCTTCCACTACTGCTCATGATTTGTCCAGCCCTTTTAACACCCTCTTGATGGCTGAAGGGGTCCCCTAGTGCTTCTAACCTCCTGCCTTTGCTGACACCATAAGGAAGACCTAGACTTCCTCTTACACATCAGCAGAGGGACTTATTCCTATTAGGAGAGGGGAATTAGAGGAGACCTAAACAGGCCCCAATTTTTAAAATTAGCTTGATATTGGGTTGGCTAAATTAAAATGGCCTGGACTCTCACTATTTTACAAGGGAGCAGCAGGAATAAACAGCAATCATTCTAAATCCAAACAACCATCAAAGAGAAGGGCAAAAATGAACAGATGGTTCCAGAGTTCAGAGCCTAGCGCAGAGAGGAAGAAACTGATGGTAATAAGGAGTATGGATACTATTGTAATTTCACTCCAAAAGTTTTGATCTCCCTGGGGGTGGACTCTGCTTTCTATATGGTTCCTGGTCCATGGCTCCCAAGAGTAACCCTTCATCAGAGTGGACCTGAGAGAGAATTCCTGAAGGCTTTTTAATTTTTGTACAGTTATCAAACACAATGTTAAAAGAAAAAGAAAAAAACCCAACAGCCCTGTACTGTCAAGTTCATCGGACCGGACTTTCACGTTTTCCCCACAAACAATAAATATGTGTTTTCTGGATACCCAGATGTGCTCCATGACCATCCTGGCTGATGAGCAATGAGATTTTTAGATAACTGCATTTAAAGGTAGACCAGATTAGTGACCTTGCGATAGCTGTGAAACAAAATCTGAAATGTGAAAGCCCCTAAACCTTTTAATTTACAATGGAGACTATTAAAATGTCCATTTTCCCATAGTTTATTTAAGTAGGCTCTAAAGTAATAAACTCTCTGTCTTGAGTATTTATAGGGGGCTCATCCCCTTAATATCTAGGTGCCCTATACATTGATACTTTAATATAGATTGCATTACTGTATTTGCAGCTGTTTAATACATGGCACAGTGGCATTTTTGAATAGCACCATCTGTATGTGAAAATACAGATTATCTGAATCCAGTGATATTGGAATCTGCAGTGGAAATCAACATTTTCTTTTTTCAGATACTGCCAACAACTGAACACGGGATACAACAAAAGCAGCTTAGTGACTCGACAGAATAGATGCCCCTGCCAATACAGAAGAAAAATGGGATTTACCATGAAGAGGTGAGCCAGATGGGCTGCTTGACAGGCCTGGGACAGGGCTACAGCGGCCTCCTTGTTTAGACGTCAGCTCCTGCTCAATCTCCTCCAACCCTGCACTCTTTTGGAAACGGCTCATGCGGTTTACCACCCTGGGTGACATGTGCGTACGGACACAGGGCTGACCACCATAAGGATTGACGGGGAAAACGTGGGACGTGCCACGGAGAGTGCTGACCACCACCCAACGACAGTCATGGCTGAAGGAGATATCTTGAACCTGGAAAAATGCAAAGTTACATCGATATGTAGGTGTCATTTCACAGCCTTTCTAAAAGAAGTGGACTATCATGTTATATTTGAGGAGACAAGTCTGAACAGGAAACATTAATAAAGCCGAAGTTTAACTTAAAGCCAATAGTTTGATTTTATATTTCTAGTGAACAGTGACCAAAGATCTTTGTATTAAACAATATTAAAGCAATCGCGTACCTTGAATATTTCTCAAAAAGCATTCTGAAACATTTCTTCTAAGGGCCCAACTCAATAAAACAAATTGCAGTGCAAAATCCCACATACAGCCACAGGAGCCTGGTGTAATTGTTTAAACTGAATTTGGTCCCCAAAAAGAAAAAATTCAAGAAGCCATTGCAACTGCATGTTTGATAGCACGCAAGGCATACATTATTTATTTGCTCATTTTAATTCTCAGGAAACATGAAAAATAAGAGGTAAATAATCACCAACAAAATTGTATATTCACACTAAATATTTTCATGTGGTTTAGTGGTTAGAAGAAAGGACTAGGAGTTGAATTCTTGGCTCTGAGCTCTGACTAGACACTTAAACACTATGGTCAAAAATTTGAAAAGCTGTTGCTAGGTTTTTTTTGGGGGGGGGGTTTGGGGGGAGGGGGTTGGATGCTCAACTTGAGAAACACTGGGCCTAATTTTCAGACGTGCTAGCACCCACATCTTCAATTAAAGTCAGTGGAAGCAGGATTGAAAATCAGATCCCAGGTTTCACCATTTAGATATAGATATAGTTAGATTTAGATATAGTTACTTTTTATATAGATCTAAGAAATAAAACTCAACAGGATTTAATTCTCTTCTAAGTAAGCTTTACATAACACCTTGCTGGAAAGCAAATTCTTGCTCCTTTATGGAATGCTTCATAAAAGGGAACACACATTGTATCTGTCAGACAACTCACAAAAACAAGAAATCCAGTTTACCATAGAAAAGTCCTAAAACAATTCTCGTAAAAATGTTTTAAAAAGTAAAAGCTGGATAAAAAGAAGTATGTACATGAATGAGATTTAACATGGCACACAAACATGTAAGTGAAGGATTAGCTTTCATTTTACTATTAAATAGCATAAGCTTTAAAAAAACAAAACAAAACAAAAAAAACCCTCTTCAAGCTTTCACAGAAGCCAGTTTTACAATACACTAGGTACTCAAATTGGAGTAAACACTGATAAAATCTTGACAAATATTCCAGAAATGCACTCCAAATATTCCAGACAAAAGCAGCAAGTGTTCATCAAAGTGTAAGTTTCCAACTGAGCCCTGTAGCCTTTGAGATAAAAAAGGGATTTAACTCTTGTGACGTGTGACAAGGTATTTGGCTGACAGACTGTCACTATACAAAATGTTTCATCAACATTACATAGATAAACCAAAAAATACCACTACACACCTGCTCTTTTCAATTATGGTGACATATCCAAATGATCTGCTAATGATACAGTTAAACAGAGTCCTAGAAATCTGACAGGGTTAGCACTCTCAGTGAATCTAGTATTAGTAGTATATAGTTATTCCACAAGCACTTAAATCTCCTAGTTTGTCTGCAAAAGAGTTTCATCTTTACAGGCTGCTCAAAATGGATTAGAGGCCCAACACAAAAGAACAAGAGCCAAATGAAAAGAAACCCCACAATCATGGGAGGAGGGGAAAAAAAGTTAGTTTCCACGTCAGACCCACACACAAGAACTGTATACAAAATAACATTCTCAATTACAGTACAAGGCTATATTTCAAATCACTCCTTCCAAAGCCTAATTTTCCTGTCTCCAATATGCACAATGATACCCTGCCTTCTTATGCATGCAGGACACCTGAGCAGCTCACCCCACCCTTACCACCTTCAATGCACTTGCCATTCTTTTAAGATCTAGATCAAAACTCCCCTCATAGTTTCTAAAAGTCTTTATTATCTTCCTCTCTGGTCTTCTGTTCACTCCTTCCACACAACCAACATCTGTCTCCCCTGCCTCACTCTACACAGTCTCATGATCTTGGTCCAAGAGCCTTCTCTGCAGCTCCTGCCAATTACAATATCAGTTCTGAAAATCTCTGCCAAACTGATGTTGTTTTGAGTCTCACCTGAAAAACATACTTTCCCCCTTGCAGGTGCCTCTTCAGTCCCTCCCCCTTCGGTGTCTATTTTAACTTATTTCACCATACAATCTCTTTGCATCACTGTACTGAGCAAAAGAAAAATGTACAATTTCATTCTAAATTAGTTTTCAGCACGAATTCTTCATTTTATATTCTGGAAAAAAAAATATTCCAAAAATGCCAAAATCCTAGTTCACGACATAATGGAAGAAACAAATGAGGAAGTAATCCTTATAGAGTCTAATGGCAATGTGCCTGGTCTCAAGGAGGAGAGGTTACAGTAGCACCATCCTAAATACTCCATTTAAAATAAAGTGCAAATGACCTCTACCGTCTATCTCAAACAATGGCACACTGGTGACCAGCTAGAACTAGTGATGGGGGGAGAGGATGGAAACTTAGGAAGGAGGTAGCAAAAAGATGCATCTGTTTACTAGGAAGGAGCCTTATGAATAAAGAAATTCTATCTCATTCAAAGAAAATATCTGCAGAAAGCCTACTCTCCAGGGACCAAAGCAAATATTTTGGATACCAATTTGGTATTTTCTGCATATGGCACATCACCGACAACTTCAAGAGCTGCATTGTCTGTCTTTCCCTTATATGAGACAAGTAGCAGCACACTGGAAGATTGGAAGACTTTAAATCATGGTAAGTTTGCAGTTTCATTTGTGGACATTAATTTAAAATCTTATTTTCACATAGCAAGATCACAAATTTTTGTGTGTAATTTAAATGAGCGTCTCTTCAGTAAGTACTGGATGAAAGGAAAGGACCCGGATAAGGTCAGGATGCCATTCGAACCAAGTGTAATCTCATTCCCAGTCACTTCAGAGATCAGTTGTGTGTGTCTGTGAAAGAAGTTTAAATGATCGTGTTGAGCCTGCTGTTATCCACTGTACTGTTACTGTACATTACACAGAGTTCCTGACTGCTCATAGTATAAACAAACTGCACAGTGCCCCATTAGTGGTTTTCGAGTTTATCCTAAGCGTTGCAATTTATTGCTGTTCTTTAGGTTAATGTACTATTATTCCATGTATTTATAATCTATTTCTACATTTGTTGTTAATTATGATGTAATGTTTGGATACCGAAGATCAATCAGTTCTCTATAATGCTTACACATTTATGTTAATAAAGTAAAAAGTACAGTAGACCTCTCATAGGGTTTATTCTGTAACTAAAGGTCAGCATCAGATTTAACATTCATGCCTATATTTTAAAATTCTATGTTTCTCCTTCGCACTCCCCCACCAAAAGGAAACATACATACCTTGGGTTTGTGCTAGTTCAGGTAGTTTTAAAACCAAGATTTTTTTAAAAAACATATAAGCTACACTATTAAATGCTCTTTCCTCTGGCTCTAATGCAATTTCTTCCCAGTCCAGCTGGCTTAGGTCTCTCAGTCATTTGGGGCCCAGCAGCACATGCCTTGCACATCCCAAACTCCCACTAAAATCACTGGGTGTGGGGGATGCACAAGGACCCTTCTCCCTCAACAACAACGTATCTGTCTTTTACAGCAAAGAAATGTAGCCACTCTGGGTACTGTAAAGTGTCATCAAGGGGTTAAACAGGGTTACTCAGAGCAGTATGGAGTACTCAGAGTACTCCACCCCTCCCTTAGTTCTTGGATTAGTTAGTGGATGTTCCTCCCCTGTCCCCCCCCTTCTCCCTCTCTCCCAATTATGTGCCTGAATAAAGCTGCATGTTCGGAGCCTACAGTACAGAGGAATGTGTTTCTTGTGCACTGAGCAATCCCTTTACAAAAACTGCAAGTCATGGCTGAAAAGGTGATCGCAGATAGATAGATTAGATAGATATGCCCATTTGATTTCCTGTTTAAATTTATAATAGCTGCAGAACAGTTGATGAAATATGGCTATCCAATTCTCCATTGTGTCAACAAAGTACTCCACTACTCTCTCTGATTCTTGATGCAGGGCATGTACCCCTAGGAACACTTGTGCTGGTTTTACGGAATATCTAGCTTGCACACATCCTCTGGAACACTGCTGATTCAAAAACAGAATTCCCTGGTCAGACTGTTTCAGTATTTCTCTTGGAATACTGACTTGAGGCCCAGCCATTGCTCCACATCTGGTAGCAGTTGAAGCATCAGAACCTTCTAAGAGCCAAACCAATACTTACTCAACCCAAAAGGTGCTGTGAAGTGTCATGTAGGTGCTGCTTCTGGCTGTAACCTCTTGGAAGGATTATATTACTGTCTGGGTTTAACTACCATCACCTCTTTTAAGTACTAGTATAACTGTACTGATGTAATGATGAAGTACACTATTCAACTACTTGTGCTCATATTCCCTGGTCTTTAGGTTTATGAAGAATACAGAATAGACTTCTATGAACATGGAATCCTTCCCATTTCTTGGTCCAAGTAATTCTAAATCAAACCTTGGTCCAAGTAATTCTAAATCAAAAGTTGGCTCTGACATAATTATTTCTGCTCTAGTTAAATACTTGTAGTAACATCTATTCATTTAGCAATCAGTCACTTTACGGAACAGCCAGATATCCTCTTGGTTTATACTCAAGAGTCTGCAGACTATTTTCCCAACTGAGTCAATTAAACAATGCTTTCAAATATTCTGGTAAACTGTAGCAGCCCCTGGGAGGAAATAATCCAGTGTTTGCAAAGGAAAGGGAGTACAACAATCTGAGAAGTGGTTTCCTAACTGATATGTAATGAAAGAAAGCTTTGAATGACCATACATTATACAGCGAATCCTCTCCTTTCTATCTTCTCCCATCCTTTCTTACACTATTACACTTACATTATTTTCTCCATCCTCGCAATTTCGTCTTCTTGTAACATTTTTCATCTTTCTAGCTATTTCAGTCTCACCTTCCTTCATTCCTCTCTATTCTTATTCCCTTCTCCGGTCTCTCTAATTTCCTCTCTCTTGTACACCACTTTTATTTTTGTACTTCTCTCACATTTGTCTGTGTTTTGTGTACTATGACTGCATAACTATCCTGAAAACTGAAACAGAAACCTTGTTTCTGTGTTCAGAAACACCATGGGGCAATATGAAGATTGTAGTATCTGGAATTGGATCACATAATATGATTTGCCAGTAGCTGTACAGAGCTCACCCTCCAAGAATGGAATGATGAGAGGGTAATGTTACATAAACTGAGTCTCTGAAAATCCAGAATGAATTACTAGATTCTGGGGCATCATAACTGGCACGTACAAACATACCACTGAGTTTTCCTTTTTGTCTAGCAACATGCAGCCAAGGTAACTTTCTTGCAACCATTCCTTATTTATCCCCCTTATTTACCCTGCCACTATTCCTCTGAAATTTAAATCCAATCTTAATTAGACTAAATGTATAAAATGTCATAAGTCTAACAAGAAATAAAACAAAAGGGAGTCTAGCATAGCACCTGGAAAACTGCTTGTTTTCAAAACAGTTGATAAAAATGGGGCAGGTAAGAGGTAAGGCTGATTATACAAATGATCACATGGACAGACGCTGAGCTTGTTTACCACTACTCTTGGAAATGACTGAGAGCTCACATCCAGCCTAGATACTCCATGGCTTTTAAAAGTTAATGCTGTATTAACTGTGTGTACCGCACTTGCAGCTATATTAAAATCAACTTCTTTATTTAAAAATCAGTAGAAGCTATATTCAGTGTAAGAGAGACTCAGTCCACCGTTCAACATTGTATTTTCATGGGGGTGGGCAAGGTAATATCTTTTATTGGACCAACTTCTGTTGGTGAGAGACATGCTTTTGTGCTTACACACAGCTCTTCTTCAGATCTGAAGCCCAGACCTGTCAGACCTGAAGAAGAGCTCTGGGTAAGCTCAAAAGCTTGTCTCTCTCACCAACAGAAGTTGGTCCAATAAAAGATATTACCTCACCCACTTGGTCTCTCTAACATCCTGGGACCAACACAGCTACAACAACACTGCACACACATTATATTTTATTGACAATTACAAGAAACAAACTATTAAGACACCTTCTGATCTTCTTGGTGTTGACTCAGTCCTTTTACTTGTACTAATAACTTATCAGGCTGGCAATGGTAAGAAAAGTTTCTACAGGCTTTATTGAAATGTCTTCTACCTGAAGAGTGAAGTGAAGCAATAGTAAAGCATGATCAGCATTATCTCAATAGAAATTTAACCTGTTCTGTCTGCAATGCACTCCCTCAGTGACTGGCTTCTCCAGATGTTCTCAGTTTCAGAGACATTGGGGTAAATGTTATCCATATAGTGTCAGACAATAATGTTCACCATTGTTTGAATTACATGACCAAAGGACTTTAATGTTTGATACAGGAAGAAAGCATTGGCATAGCAGTGATGAAGACAGGGCCAACATAAAATTAGCAAACGCTGGTCTGTATTTTTTCCCAGAAAGTTAAAGGAAGACTTTGTACAGTAACAAGCGTAGATGAAAGAAAAATAAAACCATGGACACCACAAAATATTTGTATTAGATGCACAGGGTTCCGTTCTGCCACTCTCACCATGGTTGGTACCCTATTTTGCAAATAATGCCATTGATTTCAACTCTGTGTGAGTAAGGATAGCAAATTCAAGCCCACAGCAAACAATCCTATATGTCTCTTTGATCTGAGCAGCTAGCACAGGAATAACAAAATGTAACTAAAGGATCACTCTTCAGAGCTCTGGATTCACAGTGTAGTTCAGAAGTGGAACACAGCTTTCCATTCAACCGGCAGCATTTTTATCCACTGGCAAGTTTCATCAGTGAATCAATTTTTACTATTTCAAGACTGTTCCCAGGCAAGATTATTTCCTACAAATATTGTCTTCAAAAGACTGATTCAATGTGTGTGATTACACTACTACAACTATAGCAGAAAAAAAAAGAGAGTGATTTATATTAAATGTGGGGGCAGTTGTCTGTAAAATATTTAAATGATTGGCTGTCTGGATACAAGTGTCACTTAAGGTTAAGCATACTTTCTGAAAGCATGTTGGAAAGACATTTTTGCATTCTCTGTAAAAGTGCAAAGTTGCACATGTCTCCTGGCAGCACAAGGTGGTATGTTTTTATCATTCTTTCTATTTACCTACACTGACTGAGGTCAGTTATAACAGCAGTTTGTGAGTCAGAACTAGCAAAAGTCTGACAGCCTGAAAGATTATACAGGGCCCTGGCCATCAGCCCACCAGTGCTATCACTACTCTTATTTGTTCTAGGTTGAGATAAGGCTGTTTTCAGGCCTTTCCCCCCTCCCGCCCTGAGTTTACACTTTAAGATCAAAGAGAAAGTGTAGACAACCTAACTTTCATCTACAAACGAATAAAAATGCTCGTCTCAGAACCTACTGCATCTTGGTTTCCTACAAATCGAAATGTATGTAGGTAAGAAGTTCTATTGCGTTGTGTAGATACTGATTCATACTGGGTAAATGAGAAGAGTTGGAGGTATGGCTAGGATTAGCATCCAAAAATTCACATCCTTAACCAAAAAGTATCCAAGCTTCTTTGATCCAGAAATCAAGTTGACTCCAGTAAGTGCAGATTTCCTGAGACCTTCAGTGCTATCTCCTCCAAGATATAAATAACCAGGGTTCACACTGAGATGGTCTGTGGTCAATAAAAATAGAGCATGTAGCCTGGACCCTGCCTAGAAATGAGGGACAGGATCAATGAGCCTCCTTGGCAACTCCCTTGAGAGAGAGAGAAGGGGATGTAATGGGCTGCGCCCTCCTCCATCATAGATGAGTCAAATTAAAGAGCAGGAGTTCTGAAGCCCTGGGAGAGATGTCATCCCAGAGTCGATATTCTCAACTGACTGACATTCTGATTCAAATCTCTCTAGAATATTAGAATAAGCCTTTATGCACATTACTTAAATCAGCATATGAGTCTGTTTGTCCAGGTTGTAAGCACTCTGCCCACTAGCAAGCATTTGCAAGAACAGACCCTAACCAATCAACAAAGCAGCACTAGATTTAGTGAAAACTGTTCATCTTTCTCACTATATTTGTACGAGGATGTTTTCTTGGGGATGGGGTGAACACCTTTGGCCAGCATTATGGAAAGACAAACAGATGACACTGATATGAATAGGGGTACAAAAGTAGAAAAAAACACTGAGTAAAGAGGCATATGATGAAGTTAAACCAATTTACAATGGATAAAAACTAACCTAATTTTGACACACTGTTAATCACTGGTCTATATCAAGTTCTTGATATATATTCAGATTAGAACTTTTTATAACTATACTACAGAATGTGCCCACTAGCCCTGATTCACAGCTACTTTTAATCCAGGAAAAAAAGAAGAGTCTACTCTATAAGTGTATAAATACTATCATATTCAAGAAAGTAAGTATGCTAGCTTCTAATGTGTGTCTTAAAATATCTGCATTTGAATTACAGGCTACACATCAAACAGCCTAAAAAATTCTTGTAGGTTAAATGCAATTCATATGTGCAGTTAACCAAACAAAAGACTAGAGCACAGTAACACATAATGCTTTTCTCACCATAAAACTGAAAATACTATGTTACTCACAAAGCCAGAGTTAAAACATATACATTCAAATTATGTTCATGTTTCAAATGATAGGATTGCCTTAGCAATCACAGGCGCCGGTGTGATATTGTTGCTGGACTGTTTTAATATCTAGGGAGCTGTAAAACCTACCAACACGCCTCTTGCTGGTTAGACTTTTGTCTACTTTACACCCACTCCAACAGAAATACTTCCATGCTCTGAAATAAAAGTATGTTACGAACAAGGAGAATTTCCAAACACTCCATTTGTTCTGCAACATTTTAATACAGTGCCTCAGCACATATGCTAATAAAATACTCATAAGTTCGTATCCCACATGATTTACTGCTAAAATGTGTGCTGTTTGTTTTACTACACTGCACTTTAAAAATAAAATTGTTGTCAGCTGACAATATCATGCTAATTCAGAGACCACAGAACATCTCTATTCACAATAATTGGATCCACACACTTGTTTTGCAGGCTGACTATAACATCTTTACAGTTCTTTGATGAATTCAGAACAAAAATACACATAAAGAGCTAAATACATTATAGGATGTACATTTAAATGTAAGGTATTTGCCTTTTTAATTGTTTATAGATCTAAAAGACTTCAAGTGGGATTCTTCTAACATTTTCTAAAAAATTTGTTTTATCAAACATTCTTTATAAAAATTTGTAGTTGTCTGTTGCTTAAAGTCAGCTTCATGTTTACTTTAATTTTTTAGTTATAATATAAAAAGCATGCTTTGTGCAGATGAACTAATCATGACAAAGGTACCGAATCATAAATATGTAAGGATTGGAAGGCACCTTGAGGAGTATATATGGTGATGCTCTATATTTACCAAAATAACTAGTGAATTTGAGTGTCCTGATTTTTGTGTCCCCAACCCGTGATACCTTAAAGGAACTTAATTTTTAGAGAGCAGATGCACAGCACTAAAAATCCTTTTAATTGTCTCAATTTGGGCACCTAAAAATTTAGACCGCTCTATCCTTTCTTCTCACTTTCCCCCATCTCAGCAATTGCAATTTTCCAGCACAGTAGTAAAAAGAGTCTCAGCCAGTGTACAGGTGATGCACACTCTTAACACTACCTTGTTGTTTGGAATTCCATTCTCCAGGAGTTTTTAATCTTCTGAGGACAGCTAGTATGGATAAAATAATTCTCAGACCTTTTCTACTGAACATTTCAAGTATTTGAGTTAAGATTCCCAATTCAGCTAATGGCACCAAAACTTTGGATGAGTAAAACCTCCAGATCGTGACACGCCTCTATAGCTACGGTACCAATAAATGCTTCCAACCTCTACCAGGAGAGAAAGGAAGAGAAGAAAAAACAAGAGGGAAGCCCAGAGCCCTGGAAAAAAAAAAGTCCAAGTAACAATAACGGTGGTACCATTGTGATCCTAGCTTCTAGTGCAAGTGCCACAAAGGTTTTGCCTGAACCATCTCTCTGTCCCCTGAGAATAGTGCAGTGGTGCCTGCTGTGGAGGACTGAGAAGTAATGTACTGCATGTGCTAGAGTGATCCTAGCGAGGAATATCATGATAAAAGTGGATGAGAAAAAAAATTAAAATGAGAAAATTAAATAAACTTTATTAAGCTTTTATTTAAGATTTTATTCTTAAATTCTCTTATCCAAATACATTCAGATACACCTATCTTTATGCAGGGCATTATGTCAAATCTATACCACTGATTTTTTCCCCACAACTTCTCTTACATTTATTCGGCCTTTCCCACCAAAACATAGCAACCCCTGGCAGTTGCTTCACAGGCAATAAACAAATGTTTAACATACAACATGAGGAAAGGTTAAATGCAACCACTGCAATCTGGACTCTTTGGAGATGATGTCATATCTGAGTAAAACTGACGTCACCCCATTGTAAAGAGCAAAAATGTATTATTGTCTAAGTTAAACTGGGTGCTCTCCTCTGTTCCTGTGGCTATAACGTAAAGAAGGCTCTTTTCTTGCTGAAACCAACATTAAAACTCAAAAGTGCCAACATGCACAAAATGTATGTGTTCTAGCTGGAGATTAGTCTTTACTTAATATTTTTAACTTACTTTGGCTTCAGTCTCTCCTCTGTGAAGTGTATACAAATGATGTACAGCACTTTGTGATGACGACCAAGGATGTGTCAGTACTTGGAAAACATGGAAATCATGGCCTAATGTGTCAGTAGTGACCAGTAGCATCCCTGAGTAAAGAGAAGAAAAAGCACAAGGGATTAATCACCATAGAGATCAAAGCTTAATGGTGTGGGTCTAAAATATATATAATATCTTTCGCTTTGTTTTCTGGAGATACACACAAATTGGTGTGAGAAAATGATTTCATTGTAAACGGATTAATGTCATGCAAATGTTTTAATTAATTTCTAAATTATTAGAAATCAGACAATTGTAACATTGTTGAATTAAACTGTACAATGAATTAACTATAAATCAGTTAAAAAAATCTGGGGATACTCAAACTGAAAGTTAATATCTCCCATGAACACTATGAAGCACCAAAGTTACTGCAAACTGCAATTTACCTCCCTACAGCTCTCAATTGGGCAAGTAAACATTTACTCACAGCCAGTATAATGAAGATTGATGTTTCCAACACAATTCCCTTCTTTCATGCAAGTGGAAAACACTATTACACAAAGACTAGCCCCTCCCCAAAATTATTCAAAGGGAGCCTCTCTCTCATAAAGCTATGTCACAGAAACGGTCTGATTTATTGCATGAAAGGCTAAAGACTGAGTTTGCAAGATAAATATTAAGTGTTAACTTCACAGAAAACAGGCATTAATGTATGTTGCTGAAGTTCTTCAATTAGACTGAAGATCAATAAAATGATAATAAATTGTAAATGCTATTTAATTTTTTCTCCCTTTACACATCAGTCCATAATCCAGTTTTTGGACATTTACAATCACATATTTTAGGTCTACTTGCCATGAGAGTACAATTGTTTATACTAAAACTGAGAGCTTTTTGCTTATATAAAAGTGTAGCATTATGGCAGAACTTGAGAAGACTGCATTAAACATACCTGACACTCATTTTCCTCTACAGTAAATCTGTATTATCTTGCTTATCAAAGTAATGTAATAAATTATCACTTAAAGTGAGAGTCTGATGTTTAAAGAAGTTTAGAGTGGAAACCAGTTTACTTGAACAGTTTTTTAATAGATACATTAAAGTGCCTTTTAAATAATTTTAAAGATAAGAGGAATTTTACACATTTCATGGTGAGTGCATAACTGGAAAAAGTGATGAATGATGTATTGCAAAGGTGTTTGCAGCAACTACATAGTTAAGATTGAGTTTTTCCACCTAAAGTAGGATTGAAATCTCTCACTAGTCAGTGATTACATCTGAGTTTCCAAAAATTAACACAATTACTGTTCAAAGGACAGTGTATTGCCTGTGGCATTTTTCTGATGAAAGTTATTGACTTGTCCCGAGGAAACAATTTTAAATTGTTTATATAAACGTGGCCCCAAGTTTCTCTCTCTCTAAAATGCTCCCACACCAGCCAACAACTTCCTGGATACCACAATTAGCTTCAGCAATGGAACCCAACAAATGACTATATACAAGAAACCCACAGACCACCCAATTTACCTCCACAATCCAGCCACTGACCCAGAGACACCAAAAATGTGTCATCTACAGCCAGGTACTCAGATACCTAGAATTTGCTCCCAAGAGAAAGTCTGGGAGATGCACCTAAACACATTTAAAATTCCCTTCACTAAACAAGGACACTCCACCAGAGAAGTAGATTGCATCATGGAAAATGCCACCCAAATGCCCTAAGAGAACCTGACTCAACTCAGAAAAAAACAAAAAAACACCTCCAACTACACACTCCTAGTTATCACGTACTACCCTACACTACTACCCACATTACCAGATCGGGTAATCACCAAACAGTTACAACCCACATTTAATGAGGACCACATCCTCAAGGAAAGCTTTCCAGAACCCCATCTTCTGACCTTCAAACAATCCCCCAATGTCACCCAGCTCATCATCAGAAGCAAGCTCCTCACAGACCAGGACACACCACCTCAAAGTGGCACCAGACCCTGCCACAACAACGATGCAAAACCTGCAGACATATCTCCACTGCTATAATTATCAATACCCCCCTCAATGCACCTTTTAAGATTTATGGGACCTACACATGCCTAACACATGTTGTGTGCCTGATCCAGTGCATCAAATACCCCAGCAACAACTAGGAGTATGAAACCAGACAAACACTAGGTTCTTGAATTAACTCACAGAAAAAATAAAAAAGAGAAAAACATCATATCACCCGTGGGTGAAACTTTCCAAATAGCGATCGCTCCATAGCTGACCTCCCAGTACTCATCCTCAAAGGAAACCTGCACAACAACAACATCTTCTCATCTTCAAAAGGCAACCCTGGGAACTCAACTTTTATACCTCTGTTACACACTAAAAGCCATGGACTTAACAGAGACACTGGTTTTATGGCTGATTTGTAGCACACGCTACTGCCTGCTAACTCTTAATCGTCCACGTCATTTTAAGTGGTCTCCTACAGCAAGTGTAAACTTCTACGCTTAACAAGCTAACCCTCAACTATCCACTTGATTTTAAATAGTCTGCCACAACATGTGTTAACACCTTATACTTAACAATCTATCCCAACGTGTATTTAGCTCAGACCCTCTGGTTTCCTTCCCCAGACCTAAAGAAGAGCTCTGTAAAGTTTGAAAGCTTGTACTTTCAGCCAACAGAAGTCGTACAATAAAATATTTTGCTTCACCTACCTTGTTTTTCTCATACTCTGGAACCAACACAGCTACAACATTGCAAATAGCTTACACTACAGCAGCTTTAAATAACTCTACTCCTTAACTGGGGAAACACTTGGAATGATTCAATGGCAGAATTAGGATTTAGGGTTAGGAAATCATTACTGGTGCCACTCCCAAAGCAGATTTTTCAACTATGCACATGCATGCACACACACAATCCACACATTCATACCCTGGTAGAACAACACAGACATTTTTCTGTAAAATAAATAAATACAAATAGAAAACAAAGTAAGAGGGGAAAAATAAGATATTTAAGAGAGAAGAGGTTTGGACTTTTTCTACTTTATGGTCTTGTGATCTTTGTCTCATGTTGCAAGACTATAACAGCAATTATTGGAACCAGGCAATGGAGTAGCTTGGTCATAAGTGTCTTGAGTGTCTCAGACAATAGCAAACCAGCAAGTTAGGTGGTCCATATGCTTTGGGTACAGTCATCACAGCCTAATCCTTGTCGAGATGGACAGGCTTTGGCCTGAGGTCACTCTGGAAAGTCCTGCTCAGGGTGACCATTGTCTGGGGAGATCACTGTTGCAATCTCATTCCATATGATCCCTCAGAATGGAAATTAGGAGTTGCAAGGCTGCCTCCAACTTTCTGTCTGGGGTAAATAGCCATAAGGTCCACTCTTCACTACCTGGTATAGGCTTAAGCAGGATCACAAAAATAGCTAACAGCCTAGTCAGCAATCTTGTCATGAGCTCATACATCCTCTTACATTGTTTCAATGCATTGGAAATGAATTTAACTAGCCCAGGACAGACTGCCATCCTTGCATCAAAGCAAGAAAATTAAGGAAATAAATGTGTCCTCAACTGTGCATAAAATGATGGTTTCTACCCACTAACCTTTCATTTAGGGGCAAAGAACTGCTTTTACATGTTATCAATATAAATTCCATTTAAAATACAACAGTTAAAGTTTATGCTGAACCAAAATTCTCATTTGGGCTAGTTCTCTCACAAAGGACTAATCCTAATCTCTAATCCCTATCTGCATCTGTAGGAATTCATCAGAAAAATCATTTAAAAGACCATTTTAAAGGAATGTAGAACGTGCATAGAGGGTGTTATCTGTGTATTCTTTGAATTATATGTGCAGTATTTGAATAAATTATTAATTGAAATGTGCTTGGATATCTGGAATTATAATCAGATCCATATGGTGTAACTAATTTTTTTCCTACACTGAAATTTTTCTCCTTTTCTTGTCTTAATATTTTTATTATTATTTACTTGCTGAAAGAGTAAAGAAGTGAAAGAGAATAGAGCATTTATGGGAAGAAAGGAGTTTGCCTTAAAATGGAAAGATGGAGGCTATCTGATTTGACAGTTTGCTTGTCTAAGCTAGAATTCTGATGTGTGTCACCATGTGGAGCAAATGCATTTTATTAGATGATACCAACCTTAGCTGTATTAGTAACTTTTTTCAGGAGGTGAAAAAATCACTTTCATCATGCTGACATTTGCATTTGATATACAGTTACATGCTTGCCTAAACCCCAGTAATGTGCTGGTCCCAAGCACAATACCACAGACATGCTAGACTAAAGTACATTTTTATAAGACGATTAGTATTTTAAAATATCTTCCTTATTGTTATTTAAACAATAAATCACTGAGGTTTAGAACGTTTGTTTTTTGTGTGTGTGTGTGGGTGCGTGTGTGTATGTGGTATTTTCCATCTCTCTTTACTTCATACCGAGGAGTTACAGTTTTCAATTACCACAGCTCTGCTATTTAGGTTCTCACTATAGCTCCCTGCAACAAAAGTCCATTAAGCAATTCTATAACACCATAGTGGAAAAGTATAACTGAAAAAAACCCTTAAATCTTAATGATTACTTTCATTTCAAATGCAAGCAATTTTAAATTCAGTTTTCTAACAGATCATTCAATAGCCTTCTCAAAAACTGTGTTTAGATGGAAATATAGGTTAGCACTGTCATAAATTAATTCCAAAAATGTATTCTCTTATGATGTATTTTATGTATGAATAATCACAGATGAAAAGTGAATAATTCTCCAGGATTTCCTGCTTGTTTTTCAAACTGGCATTAATCCCTGTTTAGCAGATAACATCTGAAACCAATTCAAATTCTTGCACACACATAACTCAGTGAGAATTTATGTGTAAACCAGATATTACTTTATATGCATCTCATTGCAAACATTTTGATTTTCTTATCCATAACGTGAAGGAAGCAGCTAGATTAAATTAATGACTGTGTTTTACTGTGTGGTTTCTCAAATCCACAGAGAAGATTAAAAAATTCAGTTTAGAAGGAACTGATATCTGAGACCGGGGGGGGGGGGGAGGGGAGAGGAGGAGGAGGAGGAGGAGAGTGGGGAAAAAAAGGTACTTCATCTTTGTTTTAGCTAACAGATACATTTGCTTTAATTTACAACTTCCTATTTTTCACACACACTGTTTGGGAAACAATAAACTTCTTTCAAGAAATGATTTTAAAAAATACAGCCAATGCATACATAAAAGGAAAAACTGGTACAGATGTAGACTGTGGCTTAAGAGCTATTTATGCAGTATCAGAAGACTAAACCAGACTCTGGCCTGGCCATAAACTAAACCCACGCCCTAAATGAGGTGCCAAGCCACAAAAAGCATTTGCGTCAACTGGGAATACAAGGAAAAGAAGGACTTCTAATTATAGGGCCTGGAAGCGGAAGCCTAGAGTGATTAGGAGTTTAGGCACTGCTGTATGTTTATCTGGGAGCTTCCTCTCTCTCTCTCACAGCCTGGGTTTGATAGACGAGGGTTGGTCTAGAGGGTGGGATTGAAATTGATGATGGTACACAGAGTGCTCCAAAATCCAACAGAGACTAAGCCTGAATAACTAAGTCTTCTGTGGCCTTGTAGGAACGTAAGTCTTTTCAACTAGGCGTCAGCTGGTTAGCCCAAAAGACAAAATTAAAGAGCAGCAAATCTCAGTTGGGTACTTGCTATAAAATCTAGGAAACCTGAGTAGTTTAAACATCTCCACCACATCCTATTTTTAACACCTATGTTATTGCATCATTGTTTATTATGCACATATAAATGAGATGCAAGCAATTTCATTTTGGGTTCGGTTTCAGGCGCATAAGTGGCCATTTGTGCACACAAATATCCAATTTGCGCACACAATCAGATTAAGATGATGTGATCAACTGAACATACTTTTTGAACAAGCACACAAATACCGTTCATCAAGTTAAAAATGACTAACATGAACCTGATTGTTTTTAATAGCAGAATTATTTTGCACTCGGTAGGTTTTTTAAATTAAAGGTCCAGTTCCTCATTTGGGTATAAATTAATATAGAAGTCAATGCAGCTACCCTGATTTACAGCAGCTGAGGATCTAGCCATATTAATTTTACTCTAGAATAGATACAGAGATTTTAAATATACAATTATTAACGACTTCACTAATGTGGGTCCAGTTTTGGCATGAACTGTAAGTTGGCTGCTTCTATCTAGTGCCCCTCAAAACCTACAATGGGAACCATGGATCCACATTCAATGTAGGGCCAATGGATACAAGATCCATGTGTTTATGGATGTCCATACCCTGATGCATCGACAGCCCCTATTCATATCCACTCTTCTTTCAGATTACTCACACTTCTGGAATATGCAGCATGGCGCTGATACTAGCCAGAATACACGCAAACATTAATGCTGCTTCTGAAATCCATGTGTGTGTCCATATGTGGGACATCTGACATTTGCTATAACCAAATTGGACCTATTAAGAAAAGAAATCAGATCTGATTTTTTTTTATGTGAACCTGTATTACCAAAATTTATCATATTGGTAAACAAAACACTTTAAAACATCCAAAGCTTATATCTAATCATGAGAGATTATTACACCCTATGATCCGATTAATACAAATCTCATATCAAAGCTGAATAATTTGAAATAAACATTAGGCTAATTTACCTTGATTAACACATGGTTCAAGTTCTGCTTTATGTACTAGAATACTATTCAACATTTTCCTCAAACTACCAATTGTGATCTGCAGTTGATAGCCCAATAAATTTTAAACCTTTATCAGGATGGGTTTCTCCCTCCCTAAACTGAAGAACACACATTAAGGAAAGCTGAGCAAAAGAGGGCAAGGGATGCAAAGGAACTGACTGTTTTTTTAAACACTGCCTGCAGTTCCCCCAGAAAGGATCGCAAATCCATGGTCACTACCATGGAGGTAGCATTCTGGTATTTGCTAACTGCAAAATATTACAGCCAACAACATGCAAGCTTTTTTTATTGATGAAACATGTACATTATGTTATTTGCCATATACTAGAACAACATCAAGGTAAACTTGGAAGAGAGAGGGTGAAATCCTGCCCCAACTGAAGTCAATGTCAGTTCTACCATTTATTTCAATGAAGCCAGGATTTCAGCTACTGTATATAATTGTTTCTCTCTTAGAGTCATAAGTAATACTATCCTAAACTCCCAGTAGACTTTTCCAATTAAAAATATCTGCTGTGCCAACTGTCTCATCTCTGATTTTACTAATTTTTAACCAATCTTAGAATTCATCAGTTAGCGACTGCGTTTCAAAACAAAAACGGATTACTTCTAATATGTATCTAAGCAGATATGTATTTACACGTATACGCACAGATCTTCAAACTTACTATTACAAGAATACAGAAACAGTGATTTGAGAAGCATCCAGAAAAGAGAACTCTCTCTCTCTCTCTCTCTCTCTCTCTCTCTCACACACACACACACACACACACACACACACACACACACACACACACACACACACACACACACACACACACACACACACACACACACACACGGTAAAAACAATGAAAATGTCACAAGTTTAGGTGCAAGTGCACTACATTTAAAATACTTAAAAGAAATGAAAAATAAATAACCCTAATGTTTTCCTTTTCCTTAAGAGTATGGATGCTAATTCCAATTTCTAGTCTGTGAATAGGAGAATATATGCACACTGTCATTGTTTTATACAAAACAAGGCGAGAGAGTGCATACTGAACAATATCGGAAGTTTTGGGCCAGCGTCATCAAGGCCTTATGTCAGAGACAGAGTTTAAAAGCAGTAATGGAAAAACACCACAACAGAGATGTTGGCACAAATAGTTCTTTGAGTGCTACTGTCTGGCAGCAGCAAAACACGTGTGATTAAAAGTGGTCACATCTCCAGCAGTACAGTAAAATGTGCTTATTTGGTATCTTGTTTTGGGTCAGAACATTGGTTGGGTGATAAGGAACATTTTGCAGTGTGTTTCCAAGCTTCACTCCAACACCCCTACACCCACAAATCTTCAGTCCTTTCTGACTTAGCTGAAGGTGTTGGAGAGAGAGGCAATACATACACTTAGGTATTGGTAGCACAGGCCAATAAACTGTGCTATAGAACTGGATAGCTTCTGATTTTGAAGATAAAGTTCCTTAAGTGGGGAGTTCTGGGATATGTTCCAGAACTTTGCTTTGCCATTGATTGTAGATTCAATATTCAGGTGAAAAGGGAGACATGAAGCCAAACAGTTAAAAAGGGTAAGGGAATGGTGGATTTAGTCTGTTTGTAGTAATGCTTAGTAAAATTTCTGAAATTTGGGAGGAAAAAAAATCAATCATACTGAAGATCATATTCCTGTGGCCTCTTTTCAGATGTTTTACTTCCACCAAAACGACATGAAGTTGTACAGCATTCAATTACAGGGCTTTGGATGCATTTTTTCTTGAATTAAAGAGCCTCTTGAGACACTTGCAGGGTTAACCCGTGAGGGAATGCAGACTGAATTTACTAATAAGTCTATTTTTAAATAACACATCTATGTCATAGCTACTTGTGATGTGTTCATTCTTTAAAGAGCAATTAAATGAGCCTAGAATTTGCTGTTTTTAGTTACAGAATCTCCTACAATCCCTGCCACACAAGTGCTAGGTGCCATATAATTCTTTCTATTAAATGAAAGATCATCACTTACCTCTGGGGAACTGAACAATGGGGGGGTGGGGAAAGGGGAAGGGAAGTGTTGCAATTTCAGTTGCCTACTCCACTTACTACACTTTCATTGGTGTCAAGCTAGTTAATCACAATGACGAGGCAATTAATTTGCTATCATTCAAACCACAGCTCCTGTGCCACAGCAAACTAGACTTTTTTTTGTTTTTTTAAGCCTTGTTGTTTACTATAACTTATTTTTTTGTTTTTAAAAAGAAATCCCTCTAAATCCCCCCATTTTCCCTAATAAGCTATATGAAAAAGGGCATATCTCCTGCATTATTTCCCACCCCTAAACCCAACATTTACAGTATATGCCAAATGAAAAGGCACCTGCACAACTTTTTGCAAGTAGTATATACTGTATATCATAAAATTAGACTAATTTTAATAGGCTTGTCTTCAGAGGCAACAACTGTAGCAGAAAAACAACAAAGCCAGAGTAAAGAGCAGAAAAGCAAAATGTGATTCCAGTTTTAAATAATTAGGGATCAATTGATGTTAGATAACATGTTATTTATGAGAGATTCCAAGGTTAAGATTAATCGTTCAAATTTGTGAAGGAAATTTAAAACCCATTATAAAAACCCAACAACAAAAAAGTAGCTGGCTGCATTCACATTACAGCTGGAAGAAGTTAGCATTTATCTAGCACTTTTTATTTTAAAAGAGATTTCCAAACATTAGCTACACAATCTGTTTAATAAAACTCAGATTTTACACACTAGGTGGACAAAGGAAAAGAATAAAAAAAACTTAGTTAATCTGTGAGGCATTATCAGTGCTTCCCAACAATCAAACAAGGTATTTTTCTGCCCACTAGCTCTGCTCAAAGGGGGAAATTTCTGTAGAGAAATTCCAATTTAAACTTCTTTAACTATTAACCCAAGACCACCATCACATTTCAATATACAGCATTTAAGTAACCAGAGGAATTTCAGGTCCGTTAGAGGTGCAGTCAGGCATCCAAAGGGGTACACAGTTTAATCTGTTTTACTGCAGGCCCAACATTAATTTTCTTGTTATTAATGGATGGAAAAGCACTTTCCTAGCCAAGGAGGGGTAATTATTTAAAATTTAGATATGTTGCACTTCACAGCTCTCAGTTGCTCAGCTGGCAGAAGTAACGCCTTTGGAAAGCAGATCAATTATTTACTAAATTAAAGAGAGAAAACAGATATTTATAAAACTTCAGCTTTTTTTTTTTTAAAGTGAGTTGAAGTTTCTGATTTTAATTTCCCATCTGAAAAAGTTTTTCTTACTGTCTATGCTTGCATAATTAACAACACCTTTTTTAAAGTGCAAGAATGAAATAACTTCAGAATGTCATCTCTTGGTTGGAGCAATGAACTAGGAATCAGGATTCCCGGGTTCTATTCTTTTCTGCCACTGACTCATTGTGTGACCTTGAGCAAGTCACAATTTCTCTATGTCTCAGTTTAGCTATCTGTAAAATGGGCATGTATCTCTCCTGCGAGTTCAAAGTTCCTTCAGCCCTCTCTCTCTTCCAACCAGCTCCCCTTTCAAACCTACTACAGGCTGCCTCTCTCTTTCCAAATCAAATTTAATCTCATCCATGTGTATACCTTTGATTTCATTTCCATCTACTCCTCCTGTTGGTCCCTATGCTGTTTCAAATCTCCTTTTTTCCCCTGCTCCCCTTTTCTTTTCCTTGCATTGCTGGCTTCATGATTTTATTCATTTATGCGGCCCCTACAGGTGGAACACTCTCCCTCTTCCTGCTCACCAATAACCTCTCTTTCTCCTCCTTCAAACTGATTTCTTCCAGGAGGCCCTGCTAGCATTTTCTCTTCACTAATAATCTTTCTACATCCTCTCTTACCTCAACTGCTGTCTTGCGTCCTCTCTGTCTTACACTATAAGTTAACCAGGGTTAGGAATGTGTCCCATTCTAAACTTGTAAAGTTACTGTGAAAATGTACACTGTTGTATAGAATTATGAATACAGATGAATGCAAAAATACATATAATTCAAAATTGAGGGCTAGTGGCAAGTTGAAACAGTGTTTACCTATTGCGACAGTAATATTTAATTTAATGATAACATTTCCAGCTCTTAGTTAAGCCTTTGTGTTGAAAATTCAATATTAAATGTTGCAGTCACCAAAATGGGTAAGTAGCCACTAGAATCCTATAGCCAACAGGTACCTCTGCCGTAGATGTACAATGGTCCGGAAGGAAAGATTTCTAGGGAAAAGCATGTGCCAACCCACCCTAGAGGAGGAGGCCATAAAGTATTTTCAGCAACAGAGTTTTCAAAGGTGTCTCCTATAAAAAAATTCTAAATATAGGATAATTTCTTCATTTTCCCTGGCTAACCACGGCCACCTATTGGGTTTTTTGTAGTGCAAATGTTAGCGAAGTTGACACCTTTTGCTTTTAACCATTTGAATGCTGCTAATGGACATACTATAGTAAGGCTGCTCATATCTAGGAATCAAGTGCACACATGCAGGTTGCCTGGCATGTTTTCAACTGCATGACACAAATAAAAGCCTCACTGTTCTCCAGCAGATTTCAGTTGCACATCATCCATGATATTCCCACGCTTGCCAGCTCAGGAACTGGGGACACTGGGACGCCCTGTGTGATACTGCAACAATACAGTATTGCATATGTATACCATGCTTCCATTACTTTTTTTTTTTTTTTTTTTAAACTGATTCAAGGCCAGATGCTGTGTGGGTGTTCAAGAGAAAGAAAGAGGGGAGAGAATAAGGAGCTCTCCACCCTTCTTTCCTGGGTAGCAGCCAGGTAGAACTGCAATCCCTGTACTCTCTGGAATGCAGGGACGGCTCCATCTGTGCACCACAGGAAAACACATATCACAAAAGGAGGTATGGAAAAGGTGGGAGCATGGCGAATTCAGTTCCTGGTGTGAAAACTACCAGGGCTAGTGAAGAGGACACAAGACTGGGAGCAGGCTCTATTCCCAGCTTTGCCATTGAGACTCAGTGTGAACATCAGGGAAGTCATCTGAGCCTAAGCTTTCAAATCTGTCCATTCATTTTAGATGCCCACTTTGGGATTCCTACTGCAGGGCATGATTTTCATAAAGTCATAGAAATGGAGAGATGGAAGGGAAGGGACTTGAAGAGTTCACCTAGTCCAGTCCCTCATGCTGAGGCAGAGCCAAGTATACCTAAGACAGGTGTTTGTCAAACCTGTTCTTAAAAACCTCCAAAGGATATGGTTCCACAATCTCCCAGAGATGATGAGCACCAGCTATCCCCACTAAAGACAAATGGAGCTGTAGATGTCTCAGCACCTCTTAAAGTCAAGTTGGGCACCTAAAAGCTGAGGCACCTAAAATTAATGGACACTTTTTAAAAAGTAGACTAACTTCTACATGCCTCAGTAAACTGGGGATAATGATACGTACCTTCCTTTGAAATGCACTTTGAGATCTGTGCATAAAAGAGTGTTATAATAATTAATAAACCATTTAGTTCAGGAAGTGTTCCACTGTATAAATTAGAAGGGGCCAAATCTGTATTAGTCTACAGTGTTGGTGTAAAGAAATTAGGGAAAGCATTACCACACTTCGGGTGGCTAAAAGGCCTGATTCATATAATTTTCCCACGTAGCAAAGGAGTTAGCCCTTGTCCCTCAGTGTGAGCCAGCAATTCTTCTGCGGTGGTGGAAGACTAGCCCCACTTATTGGCAAAAAAAAAAAAAAATACGCAAGTCAGAGGATGCACATCTGTATTGTTATCAGTCACAGTGGATAGCTGGCATCCCCTACTGTAGGGTCATCAGGAATGTTGCCAGCTTGCTTTAAGGAGGAAAAAAAACCAAACCGTCTCAGGTTTCTGTGATAGTTATTGAGAGAAAAGTGTCCTGGTAACCTGGCAGAAACACTGCATACTGCCTGGAAAAGTGCTACTCTTGAGTTCAGTTGGGGATGGGAGAATTTACTTTAGACACTGAAGCTATTCACACTAATTCCCATTTGCAATATCACTTCATGTGTCTAACAACTGCCAGAAAGAGCCGCTATATCCCAATTTCTATAAACTGCACCCTTTTCCCGCTTGCACCACCCTCAACTCCACCCCAACCCTGACTAAGCGAACTTACACCACTGTTACACTTACAAATTAATTCCACCAGCAGCCTTCAAATGATGTTTCCACCTCTTTTACCTGTTGAGATTCCAGGGTCCATAACAGCCAGAAACACAAGGAGGCGGCAGTAACGGTCTCTCTGCCATAAGGAGTCAGCATAGCCTGAAAAACGGGCAGTACAGCTTGGGAAAGTCTACAGTGATTTTGTGCACTCCTGCTACAGCTCCACCAGTGGGACTCCTAAAGAATCTCCACCACAAATTAAAACTGTCCTTCTCTTATGGAAACTTCAAGAGAGAATAAGTGGTGTAAAATGCACCATCTTTTGCCAGCCGAGGGAATCTAGTCTAAGGATGGGGGGGGAAGGGGGGCAGGAAGGAAGAGGGGAGGAGGAGGACGGGACGGGACCGCGCACACCCAGGTGCTAAATAAATGAGCATACAGAATTCATTATTTGAATTTCATGGAATGAAATCAGACTAGAGACAACAAAATGAATGTAAATGACTTTAAAAATCCTTTTCACAGGCTAGATATCTGGCTATTGTGCATACATCTTGGGAATACTTGCTAAAAATACATGCTTATGATGATCAATAATTATGACCTTAAGTAAATTTTGGTTTTAGAAAATGAAATATCTAAATTGACTTTAAAATATTCTCCCCAGGATACAAAATTGCAAAGCTATTGGCCCTGATCATACATTTTTTACCTAAAAACTTTAACATTAGGAAAAAAGCTTCATATAAGTCTCAGTGAACAAATCTCCAAGTCTAATATTTATTTTGTCTAGGCAGACAAATAAAACTGAGACCCACAAAATTATATTACCATAAAATATTTTATTTCTAGTTAAAGGAAGTTTGGCTTTATCAAGATTTTATCAAAATCTTCATTTACAAGGAATATGTGAAGGACACAGATAAACATTTCTCAACTATCATTAGCACCAAGGAGTCCAGTTTAGCTTCCTTCTCATTCCCTAGTCCCCTAAAGAGAGTTTAAATCCAAAATGCTAAAAGACAACTTTTGATTAAAATGTGGGCATTCTACCACAAACACTGTGAACAAACTCTGAAACAGAGCTAATCCAAAGGGAATCATTCATTTTTATCCTTCAAAATTCTTAAATTCCTAATTTTAAAATTCTAACAAACTTGATTCCAAGTCAAGAGTGTTTTACAGAAAAAAACAGATATTGCTATGTGCACTATAGTTTCACATTCAAAATCTAAATACACAGAACCGGAGGAGAAGTGTATTGGTTATATCCAGGCCTATTAATACCATTTGCCTGAGCAAGAAGATGACCAGCTGTTCTAGGTACAAAGGATAATACAACTGCTTCCTGTCACATTTTAACAGTGTCTTTTACAGTGTCAATACTCAGCAACAAATGAAAGAACATCCTTCAGTTTATAACAATATTATTTAAATAAGCACTTAATCTATATACTTTTCAACATCCAACATGATCCTTGTTTTCATCCACTCCAAAATACTACTGAGAGATGAATTAAAATATATAGGTTCTCCATTAATATGACCCTTTCAGCCGCACTGTTTCTAAAATGTAATTAACAGGATTATTCCTATAAATGTTTCCATCTATCTACAATGTTGAGGAAAATCAGCTAATTTTCTCACAAACATTGGCTGATATAATTTTAAAATCTACTTTATTTATAATTTAGATCTGCCCGGATTGAGATTTCAAAACACGTATTTTATGTTTGTCTCAGGAACTGAATTACCTACAGCTTTATAAAACTTGCCAAACAGTGGATTACAATGTATTTAGCAACTAACAGACAGCTTTTTCACAAGTAAAAATGCTAAAATTTGCTTTTAAATGTGATAAAGTGAAGACAATGTCCTAAAATAATAAGATGGCCTAATGCTCATGGACCATGTATTCTAATATTACTCAGAAAAGCATGTATAACAATTTCTGAATTCTGAATAAACATGCATAATTTACATCCAAGTTGGTTTTAATTATCACAGTTCATAAAAGGCCTTTATACTTCAGAGCTGTCAAAATGAACTGAGGAATTCTGTAGGCTTTAATATGCTAAAATCCATAAGGAATCTTTCCTTTGTGGCCCCCTCAAAATTCCTTTAAGCATGCCCCGTTCATTAATGGAACTGAAAAGTACTGATTCCATGATGCTTATCAGTTGCGTGATTTACAGGCATTCTACTTTTCAAAGTCTCACCAATCGTGACTCTGTTTAAAGCCTGAAGGGACTACCTCACACCACCCATATCGAGTCTTGTCCAGATCACAGTACTAAGCCATCATGCTCCTTGCCAACACCATAAATACTGCCATTAAAATATTTGTTTTAATTCTGACCTCAGAGTCACAGCTAATAAACAAGAAAGGCAATGAGAAATTGAAAAACAAACTAAATACAGCTGTTGGACTGGACGTTTCACAACTGTGTTTAACTGCATCCTTTAATTTCACTTCTATGAATAGAAACCATACAGCAGAGATTGCATGCCAGCTAGTCAACCAAGCAGTATTTTCTCTCCAATTCATTTTGCAGTGTTATTCCGTTATGTGAATTTTACTGTATTTTTAACTTTTCCCTTGAGACCATTCTCTGCTCTGGTCTGCAACACAATATTGAACTATTTGCTGGTTGTTTCTCATTTTACTATGTACTAGCAATTAATGTCATTTGCATAATTTTCCTATGATCTTTCAATCTTACGCTCATTAAAAGATGCACAAATTATTTTTGCGGACATTCACATATAAGCACATCTATACATACACTCTGCTGTTTTAGAAAGAATGCTTCATAAGATCACACAGAATTAGGTATATGTAAGCAGGAAAGTGGCCTGCTCATGTTATTTTACAGACTTCCCCAAACTTATTGCAATACATTTAACAAGTACTATTGTTGTTCTTAATGGGTCTATTATATAACCTATGAAAATGGCTTGCCAGAATGTGCATGGTTACTAAAGGCTAAATAGTTACAGCATCAGGACTCTAAATGATCTTGAAAGAAATCCATTCAGAAATGCTGCAGAGAAAGGCAGCCAGGGCTGGGGTGGGAACATAGCCAAACATTGAAGGTTTGAAACAGTTTAAAAATCAGATGGTGATAAAGTTAGGAAAAAGACATAAATCTTGCATTTGGAACCTATTCTAAGAAATTTCCTTGATGTAAATGACAATATTACTATTTTGATTAAGATAAAACAAAGCAAGTTTATGGATTTTCTAAATTTGTAACAATCATATTTCCCATTTACAGGTCAGAGCACTTCCCAGATTTGATGGATGAAAGGATGAGGAGTACCAACCGACAAGCTATACACCAACTTCTCAACACTGATTACTGACAGAGAGTGATCACTGGGGAAAGGAGCATACCATCACTGCCCTCCAAATTTCAACACTGTTTTTTATTATATGCTCATTAAACTTGATAATCACTTCTTTTTTTTACACATATTGAGGTCTACAACAACAAACTGGAAATCCAGTCTGTCTCTCAAGGATTCCCAGGTTACCCACATTACTGTATATTCCCTTATATCTTAACATTAGAGGTTGGCAGACATCGCAAAATTCAGATCAAAATTTTGGAATTGCATGGATCTTGGATTTTGATTAGTCCCATTAAAGGCCTGGGGGCTACAGGCTCCAGCCCCAAACTTCAGATTCAGATCCTGATTCTCAATACCTTCTCAACTCACAGTGTTTGAATCAAAGGTTTAAGTCTAATGACTTGAAAACAGTGGCAGAGTGAATGCTTTAGACCTGAAGCCATATTGGGAGGTGAGCGGGGGCATCAGAATGAGAGTAAAAAATTTTCAGACAGTGGGATATAGGAACTGCCATAAGAGATGAGACCAGTGGTCCCATCTATCCCAGTATCCTGTGTCTGACAGCGACAAGTAAGTTTCTTAATAGGTCGGTATGGAAAGATGGAACAAACAGAATTATTTTTCCTAGGCTATTAAATTGACATTAAATTGGGGGACTTTTATCCGTATGTGAATTATAACAATTTATCTAATAATGCAACTTCATGAATAAGAGGGACATTTGCCTGTCTCCTACAGTCTCTAGTCTAGACAATCTCTAGTTTAGTTTAGTCTAGTCCAGATTATCATGGAGCAATTAATTCTATTTGGTAACATGTAATCCTTTTTTCCCTCTCTCCATTTTAAATCTTCCACACACTTACAATTCCTGGCAGACTATCGTCAGAACATTAAAATCTTGGAGGCTTTTTCATAAACATCTTAAATTAAATAACCCCCTATGGTGTATTCCTTCTGTTTGTGACCTCCCAAAAAGTAGTCCAGGGCGCCTTGATAAAGAGTTTACTTAATGAGCTCTTGTCAATTTACATTAAGTAGCAAACATTTTTTTCCATGGTACTATAATAACCATGACATTTTGTAAACTGTTTGTACCTGTTTAAATATTTTATTATAAAAGATAGTTTAAAGCTTAATCCCTGCTAACAAAAACTTATTGCACAATATCATCACGTTGCATGAAATTCACAGAAGGAAAATACTGCTGTAAAAAGGAATGGTGAGAATTTTTATGCTAACTACATGTAAAAGTTCCTGCATACTGACTACATTGGATAGTGTCAATACTGAATTTACACAATTCAACAGAGAAGTAAGTTGCTGGCTGTGCACAACCAAAATTTCCAAATAAATAGTCACATCTTTATAGTCTAAGGGAAGAAAAGCCCAAATCATAGGCACAATCACTGATGGAGACTTGTGGGTAATATGGAAGTCTAGCTAACGCTGACCCTAATCCTATCCTGATGACCTGGGGCCATTGCTTATGCACAGAATGAGAGATCACAGAGAGATCACTAATTTATTACAGTCTTCAAAAGGAAGTCACAGGTAGATGGCTTTGTTTTAGTAAAGGCATCCTAGATTATCCATTATGTCTACGTGGTCACAAATGTATTGACTGTACAGGAGCTACTACCTCATAAGGGAGAGGTTTTCTTAAGAAGCACAACTATGAGACGTAGAAAGGGGACTGTTACTTGACATCACACAATTTATTCACAGGTTGAAATGTTTTAATAATTAAGTTGCAGCTGGAGGTCTTTAATTCAGACAGAGACTTGAACTGGGAAGAAAAAGTATATTCTTCCAAACTCTTTCCATAGGAGACGTGATTGTGCAGATGCTCAAAGTACGATCAGACATGAGCTCTCTGATCTCAACTCACAGCCCCCTTATTGGTGTCTGAATATGCACATGGGGGGCTCCTTGGTCGTGGCTTCCCCTTGGTGAGCCTTGTCACTCACGCTGAACTTCTTGAGCTTAGCTCTCTTTCAAGGAGGCGTAGATGCCCTGCTGGTCTCTGAGGCTCCTGAGGCTTGTTTCCTTGATTGACTGAGGGGCAGAAAGGGCCGGAGAAGTGGTAGTACTCTCCCAAGCCCACTGAATCATGGTACCAGAATGAGCTGTCACTCATAGTGGATTGTGTAGAACTTCCAAGTAAACAAGCATTCAGTGAAATTAGTGGGGCACCTCACACCTTTTAGAGCTACCATTCTGCAAGCCCAACAGACATCACTGCTTCATTAGCCTTGTGAACTGAGCATCTCAGCAACCAGAAAAGCCAGAAAATTCATTTACTGCAAAAAAATCCCCCCAGCCCACACAGAACAAGGCTTTGATTCTGTGGAGAAGAAGGCAGCAACTTGAAAGAAGTGCCCATATGCCATAACGCTAGGTACCAACCTAATGTATGCCCTGAACTCAGATCTGTGTATTTTATATTGCACACAGCACCTGGGTCATGCACTTGGCAATGTAGAATTACTACTTACAACTTTTATTGAATTTATTCAAAACCAGATGTCTAAAAACACAATGTGAGCTCTTCTGAGCAGGGAACTTATCTTTATTTCTGTCTCAAAAGCATCCACCAACATGTTTGGCACTATATAAATAATAAGTAATATTTATGAAAGTAGTATCAGTTTTCTATATAAAATGGATATACAAAACACTCATACAAATTCCACCTAGAAAAAGTTAATAATTTTCAGTTAGCAAGAAAGCACAGAGCATAATGGCGAGGCATCTGAATATGAAACTTGGGATAAGTTTTACTAAACTCCCATCCAAAAACAGTAAAAGAATATTGTATAAGAAATGTGTTTACTGGCTATCACAAACGAATGCTGGCACCGACGGTGAAACTAAAGCCGACATCGCAAATGGCAAAGAAAACGTGTAAAATGGGCTTGAATTTTCTTCTTTTGTATTTTACAACACAATGTTCTTTCTAGGGAAAACAACTGTACTGACCAGTTCAATTCAGTTCAGTATTTGTGTATATCTGTCTTGATGCCTTTTATTGATTATTCCCAAAGATGAAATCACCATTACACAGATAGGAGATATCCATTCTTTTTTACTTTTACTGAGCTGCTTCCATACCTCAAAATTAATCTATTTATCTTAAAAATTTAAAGCAGAAAGGCGAGGACAGTAGACGGATGGTCCTGGCTTTTGGCAAATTCCAGCAGATCTAGGGGTCCTGTGGGTCAAGCCCCAGGGAATAACAGTTTCCAGTTGTAAGGCAGAAAAACCCACACAAAGAACTATGTGAAATTTATTTTTTTGTTAAATGAACACATAGCATTTTTCTGAATTAGGCAAGAAATTGTAAAGACACCGTACATTGTCAGAATATGCAATATTTGCTTCCATGATTTTCTTCAAACCCTATTGGTAAGGTGGTTTTCAAGCAAGATTTGTTGCCTGTTTTACAATAAAACATTTACAATACTAACTGCTCCAGCACCAGCCTGTTATTGCCAGGATGCTTCAGGGAGATGTGTATGGGATATTTCAGATTCTGCTAAAAATCTAAACTGCCCATTCAGCATATGCAGAAATCCTGTTTCAATTGTTTATTATTTTATTATCCAACCAATTATTTTCTTCAAACTTGGTCATGGATCTACTCCAAAATAAACACTAATTATATGCCCAGGTTTCCATTTCAAAGATCAACGGTTTTTGAGTTACCTGCATGAAGAAAACATGGCAATTTGTACAAATGGGAAAAGATCTATTTTTTCAGCCTCTCTTAATAAAATAAAATAAAAAAGCAGAATAGTTTTGCCTCAAACTTAAAATATATATATATATATCACACTGGCAAAGGCCAGTCAGCAGTAGCAGACAAGCTTATAGGACCTGATCCAAAGTCCAATGCACTCTATGGAGTCTGTCCACTGTTTTCAATAGACTTTGGATCAGGCCCATAATGAGATTTAACATGACTATGGAGCTAAAGATGCAGTAAGGTTTTTTTTTCCTTTTTAAATAAAAACCAGAAAGCTCCTAAGCCAAATATGACCATAGCATTAATCCACTGACATCAATAGTTCCTTTTCCCCTCCTTTTTGTAGGGCTTTTTGTAATCTTTGTCTTATAGATTTTCCTTATTATCCTTAGATTTTCAGAAAATCTTTGACAAGGTCCTTCTCCAAATGCTTATTCTTTAAACAAAGTAAGCAGTCATGGGATAAGAAGAAAGGTCCTTTCCTGGATCAGTAACTGGTCAAAAGATAGGAAACCAAGGGTAGGAATAAATGGTCAGTTTTCAGAATGGAGAGAAGTAAATAGTGGAATCCCACAGAGGTCTGTACAGGGACCAGTACTGTTCAAAATATTCATAAATGATCTGGTAAAAGGGGTAAACTGAGGTGGCAAAATTTACAGATGATACAAAACTACTCAAGATAGTTAAGTCCAAAGCAGACTAGGAAGAGTTACAAAGGGATCTCACAAAACTGGGTGACTGGGCAACAAAACGGCAGACAAAATTCAATGTTGATAAATGCAAAGTAATGCACATTGGAAAACATAATCCCAACTATACATACAAAATGATGGGGTCTAAGTCAGCAGTTACCACTCAAGAAAGAGTCACTGTGGATAATTCTCTGAAAAGATCCACTCAATGTGCAGCAGTAGTCAAAAAGCTAACAATGTTGGGAATCACTAGGAAAGAGATAGATAAGACAGAAAATATCATATTGCCTCTTCATAAATCCATGGTACACCCACACCTTGAATACTGTGTGCAGATCTGGTCACCCTACCTCAAGAAAGGTCTATTGGAATTGGACAAGGTACAGAAGAGGGCAACTAAAATGATTAGGGGTATGGAAAAACTTCCATAGGAGGAGATATTAATAAGACTGGGACTTTTCAGCTTGGAAAAAGAGACGACTGGAGGCGAAGGAGGGAATATGATAGAGGTCTATAAAATCATGACTGGTGAGGAGAAAGCAAATAAGGAAGTGTTATATACTCCTTCGGGGTCACAAATGAAATTAGTAGGCAGCAGGTTTAAAACAAACAAAAGGAAATATTTCTTCACACAGTGCACAGTCAACCTGTGGCACTCCTTGCCAGAGGATTTTGTGAAGGCCAAGACTATAACAGGGTTCAAAAAAGAACTAGATAAGTTCATGGAGGATAGGTCCATCAATGGCTATTAGCCAAGACAGGCAGGGATGGCTGTTTGCCAGAGGCTGGGAATGGCCGATGGGTTGATCACTTGACGATTACCTGTTCTATTCATTCCCTCTGAAGCAGCAGGCGTCAGCCACTGTTGGAAAACAGGATACTGGGCTAGATGGACCAATGGTCTGACCCACTATGGCCATTCTTATGTTCTTATGTATAGTGAAGCCAAATTTATGCTATCCCCTTCTAATAGCTAGTTTTACAGTGTGACATCTCTAAGTGTTGTAGTGTTGTCCTATCACCTTTGATTAAATCACCACAAACTAGGCCCCCGTTCAGTACAAAGCAGTGCATTAGAAATATCTGAAGTGGATATCTTTGTCATATCACAAATACATTCTATTGACAATTTGGTTTATTTAATAATTAATTGCTGAAGGGGGCTATCTATGTTGCTTTATTCAATCAGATTTTGTTGCACAGAAACTGTATTAATGTAACTTATCGATCTTTTTGTATGTTTTGACTTTTGGTGCATTTATGATTCTATGATTCTATTACAAATTTATCTATCAGGTCCTCAAAAGAGCTGCATAATAATTCTGTACCTGTGATTCACAATGCTTAAATTACTTTTGAAAATTGAATACTTGTGAAGTACATTTTCATGAGTATGTTGGTACAAAGATAGCAACTTAGATTCATTGTATCTGATTAGCCACAAATCTCAATGTAAAAAGGTTTAGTGTCTATTAATTCCATTGGTTAATGAAAGTTAGCCATTAGATATTGGTATGACATCTCAGAGTGTAACATCATGAGTAAATAGTGCCTAATAGTTACATAATAGCCAGTAGAAGAACCTGGTAGCAAAAGCCAGTTCTTGCTTTCATTATGCTTTGTAAACATACCAGACTGAATGGCAACATGACATTTATGTAATGGGTTAAAACGATGTCACTTGTAACGCTGACATCAAATATAATCCTCTCTGGATATTAAATAAAGAATCCAGCTTACAGGTTTTAAGTGGTGATTTCACTATGCATGGAGCTGAAGTAAAAGTTTTCAACCTTTTCAGAATTTCAATGGAAAAAACACAGGCCGCGCAGCATGATTTAACACCTTGCTGTGGGTCATTCATTTCCACAAGAGTTTCATGACACAAAGCAAACAGCCAACAATCTGCCACCGCAACCTTTTTGTGAGTGGGTCTTTGTCCGGCTTGTACATTCTTTGGCAGCCGAAGAAACCAGAAGCAGAAACCAGTGGCAAATATGGTTCAACTTGGATTAAAAAAAAAAAAAAAAAAAAGAGGAAGGAATCTGTGACTATCTTGGAACCCATCAGGGGTGGGAGGATGGAAGCCAAGGATTTTACTGGCATCTCTTTGTGGTGGATGTCCAGTGCAGGTATTCTGTGTGGAAGGGATACGATTATCAGATAAAATGGATTGGAAAAGGTTCTGAAGGAAAACATCCCTTATGGAACCTGAGTAAGAGTGGGGGTGGCAGTGCAGCTCCTAAATCTTGTCAGTAGGGAGCCAGCACTCCTCCTTTTCCTATCCCCTGTAAGAGAGCTGAGGTTTGGAGCTTCTACATCTGGATCAGCAGGGAGCTGACCCTTTCTTCCCTCCACTGTATGATCTGTTGCCAGGTACTCCAAGACATTATAAATGTGTAAAGTCGCAGCCTAATTAAACCACAGCCTCCTGTCTTTCTTGGGTGCGGACAGAAAACAATTGTGTTTAGAAAATGGCATTTCCCTCACAAAGCATCTTGTTCAACTGTTGGATCCATGGAAATAGGCTGCTGTATCATAGACAAAAGATGACTATTTCAATGCATGATCGAAGAGAAAAAAGCTGAGACATTCTGGTATATATGCAAATACATATCTCACAAAACCTGCTACTGCATAAATATTTTCTGTTTTTTCTAATTTACACCATTTCCCTTTTTAAAAGGTATTTAATTAATGTTTATATAAATAACTATTTATTTCAATTTGTCAGCACTACCTATAATCTAGGTATTATTTTTTGTACCAAACACCCAAGACTGAGAACAGTACAGAAATATCTCCATTTTAGAATTTACAGAGTACACTCTCACCTTAATGCACAGTTATATGATTAAATTCCTAACTATGAGATTAGAATACAGCTTTTTATGTCAAAAGCACTAATAGTAAGGATGCTTTGAACTGCACACTACTATTAAAGAGTTCTGACATAACAGATGGGATGTCAAAATCAGTCTGACTGGTCACCACAAGTGAAGATATACATGACATACATTCACTTTTAGTTCTTTGAAATGTGACTTCATCCCCAAGATCTTCAGGGCATTTACTACATTTTAGAACTCATTAATTTAGGCAAGCGGAAGCTGTTGATTCTCTGGCCCTTTTACTGACCACTGTGCAGTCAATCAAAAAGTTATTTCTCTGTTTTAAGAAGACTAAAAAACATATTACTTTTCCACTGGACAAGATTCACACACAGGATGCATCTCACTTGCCCACAAACATTCTTCGTCTGCAAAGAGGAAGTAGGGGAAAAGGTGCTGTCTGAGGTTTTTAAAATATTTTCAATCACGGCTCATAGCACTCAAAAGAAAGGGAAGACCAGAACTTTAAGTTACATATCAACAGAACATCTATCATCACTATACGTTACCTTAAAGACATTCATTTAATTGAAATTACCCATTTCATCCTCAAATCTAGGAAGAAACAACATTTTAGGAAAGTTATGGTCCCTAACTTCTGATAGGAAAATGTATTAGGAAACCTAATAAATTAACTTCCTTTAGTATTTCAGCTATATCTATTACTACAGATATTAGTCACATTGTCCCTTCATGCATTCTAGCTGTTTGAGGCTGAAAGTGCCAGAAAAGACAAATTAACTGCAGTTTCTGTCAACTGATATTCAACACTCAACTAAATGAGTTCAGATGCCAATGTTTACTAAGTCATCATGTGCATTTACCACACTGGACTACTAAAAGACTGCAGCGATTTTTAATTCACTGAAAGAAACATAATACACATGAAACACTTTTTTTTTTTTTTACTCTTCACATACAAGATGATTCAAAATTAACAATGGCGAAAGAACTTACCACTGGGGTTAAAAGCCATGCAGCAAATAGGCTTTTCATGTGCAGGGAAATGGGCCACAATACCGTTGCTATCAGAATCCTCGCTAACAAGCACCTGCATAATATTAATGGAGACAAAGGAAGGTTAGGTGTTTCTGTATGGTACAATTTTTATGCAGTCAAAGTTGCAAAGTCATTCAACACCCACACATTTCTGCATTTCTCTGCAGAATTTTGAAGACTGTGTAAATGACTGCCTGAAGAGTAGAAAGCCTCCTGGCTTCTTCATAAGCAGTGAAAATTCATGTTCTGCTGCATGAAGTGTTGGTGGCTGCAGAGCAGGCTTATGCAGGACTCTAGGCTCAACATCCAGATTGCTCAGGTTGAGGCAAGGATTGTGGCCAGTGGGTCTATGATTATGAGGATCCAGTGGCTGCAGCTTCCTACTTCAGAATAGAATCTCTTGTTCCATCCACGAGACTCAAGCAGCAGCCGTAGAGTAGCTGTGGAATTACCTCACACTTCCCTTCAGGTTAGTAGATGGATTTTCTCGTGCACAAAACCTGTTTGTTTGGGCTAGTCCAAGAGGCATTGATGAGGCATGATTTCAGCCAAAAAGCATATATAATTCCTTAAGTGTAAACCACAAGTCATTTTTCTAGCAAGACAATACAAAAAATGGCACAGAAAAAGAGGCTTCAAAGGGAGATTTTGGAATCCCCATCATTAGAGGTTTTTAAGAACAGGTTAGACCAACACCTATCAAGAACTGCTCTGCCTTAGTGCAGGGGGCTGGACCAGATGACCTCTTGATGTCACTTCCAGCCTTACATTTCTATGATCCTAAGTAACCTGATTGTCTCCATCTTGAAATTTCCCCCTGATGGATTTTAAATAGTAGTACTGGGGGGGGGGAAAAAAACAAACAAAAAAAAAAAACCACAACAAAAAGCCCCAGGACTACTTAGCTTAAAGGTACTCTGGAGGTTTTAGATTATAACCCTGTTAAAATCAAGCATCCACCTTGCCATCAACATTAGTCAACTGCCTTTAAACAAGTACTTTGAGAGAACACCAGGTGCTACACATTCAATCTCCTGAATGGAGATATGCTTATGTGTTGGCATGAACTATGTGTGGAATCATATCTTTGGTTACAGTTGCCTTTAGCCTACCAAACACAATACTCAAAGCCTGGATTGTGATAGAGAGAACTTGTAATCTAATTATTATGTTGCAACATAACAGATTCAAGGACCAAATTCTGCCTCAGATAAAAGTGGCACAAATGTCTGAGGCTGGAAATGTCCCACCAAAAGTTTATCAAGATCTGACTACATGCAAGTGTCAGAAAATGACACTAAAATACTGCATGAATTCATTATCAGACACAAGAATAACTGGAAAGATGCTTAATTTTTCAGTTAAAATGATGATCATGTTAAAGATGGAAAACTCAAAACAAAGCAAAATAATCCCAGAACATTATTAATTAAAAAGATTGCACAATTTAGTAACAATGTAACACATATTAAATGAATGGCACCTACAGTAAATAAGCAAGGTTCCAGTTTTTTTAATAAAGTAGTGTAAAATTACCTCTTCCAAGTTTTTAGTAATTTGTCTGTTGTGTGCCAAAGTACTTTTGAGGGCATTTGAAACTTCCTTTTCTTAACAGTCATTGGATAATTTGAAAACATTTATTTCTATGCTTCAAAAGAGAAATCATCTTTAAATGTTTAAAAAGTCACGTAATAGAGATGAGGAGGCCTGTGCCTAACTTATTTTAAACGTTCAAACTACTTGGCACTGTCACATACAGACAATTATGGTTTTGCTTTCTGTTGTCAGCATTCCGTACTGATTCCAGAACCACTAACTAAAGGGTCTGGAGATCTTCCTAAGAGCATTTCAAAGAAACAGTGTTCCTTTTCTCAGCCTATATAAGCGGCACAGACTAACTCCTATACATCATTTTTTCACAGCTTCCACTTTTATGTAACTTTTATGTAGTCTTACCCTAGGCCTTCTCATCATAATTAAAGATAGCAGACGCACCATAAGATAGTATTACACATGAAACAGGAGATTTTTAAATCCAGTCATGTTACACCAAGTTTTTGTTAACCTGAAATTTGTAGATATCAGTATTCATCTAAACCACAGTTAAAACAAGTTAATATATATTATCTAATTTGTTGCATGTGCAAATTTTTATACAGACAGCAAACATGATTAATTCAGTGTGGGTTTCTTTCAAAGCAACTAAAGTTGCACCAAGATGATTATCTCTACAACAAAAATCTCTGTACAATGGACAAAGAACAGTCTGGCTGTTAAGAAAACACTTTTAGTCTGAAATGACAAATAGGGATTCCACAATATCATTAGGTATTGTGAAACACTTTAGACATTCGAATTTGAGTACAGGATAAAGCCAAAAATGTATCATTCATAGGTTAAGCAAATGGAGTCCAAATTTAAAAACGGCTTTTCAGCTATTTCTTAAAATGCTCTTCTTGGAAGGGCATAATTTGTGAATGATTTAAAATCAGTTTTCTAATAATTTCCAGTTTTTCATACGAAGATGATTTACAAACATAACAAATGAACTACCTTTTAATCTTTTCACTTGCATTTATTATTCCCTGGTTTGTGATTTTTTTAAAGGAATAAGAACAGAGTGATTTCTATTGTCTACTTTGCACATTCAGAAACACACAACTGGCCTTGAAGACTGTGCAAACCCCAAAATGCAAGGGAGTCTGACTCTTTTGGAAAGCTGTCTTGTTCAAATGGAAATGTCAGTGTTAACTAAACAGAGAGTAAGAACACACATCTTTGTGACTCAAAAATACAGACATGAATAGGAGGTGGAGAGCCTGTGCCTGACTTCTTTTAAATGTTCTAATACTCCTCACACCACACCACTGGAGCCACAAAGAAAATGGGATTAGCGACCTCACATACCTGCCAATGTGGGGAAATATGAAGTTAAAGACACGTAGCTCATGTTTTTAAAGTCAACATAAAAAAGAAATTACACTGGAATGCAGAAGGGAGGTTAGTTGGGGCCTGCAATGGACAGTGCTTTGTCACGTCTAGAGGTACAGGGCTGCAGCGACGCAGCTGCACTGATGCTGCTGCAGCGAGTCTAATGAAGACGCTCTATGCCGATGTCAGCAAAATAAAACCACCATAGGGCTATCCACATCGGCACTTATGTCAGTGTAATTTATGTCACTCAGAGGGGTGGTTTATTCACACCTCTGAGCAACGTAAGTTATGCTGACATAAGATGTAGTATATACAGAGCCTTATTTGTATTTAAAATCTTCTGGCTGTTCCTAAAACTTTTACTGTTTTTCCCCTTCTTGCATGGCGGATTGGTCAGTTGCTGTGGTATGCTAGGGAGAGGCCTTTTTCACATCTCTATTTGTCTCTACCATCTCTACACAGCAAAAGAAGGAAGAGGCACAGAGTTCTTTCTCCCTGGCTGACCTGATGATCAGTCTTGTCAGCCAGAGAAGAGCTCAGCAATAAACTCTAGGCTCTGTGGTCCTTTCAAAGCTCTCCCAAAAGGCAAAATATGAAGGCCTAGTTTGTATGCAGATTTTGTACCTGTGTAACTTTTTCAGTTAGATGCAATTTTTTACTGATGTAGTTATACCAGTACAGTACCTAGTGTGAGCACAATTATACTGGTATAAAGGTGTCTTATTCTGTTATACTGGTATAGTTAAAGAAGTACAATTTTAATTTACAGAACAAGACTGAAGGCTGCAGCACTGAAGTAATGAAGAAGGTATCCAGACCACAGGGGATTCTTCCAGATAGACTTCACAGAAGATGGGATGGGAACACTTCATGCTGAAGTGAAAGAAGTTTTCTGCAAGGGACTGGAGGGGGTGGAGTGGGTTAAGGATTATCCATGGGTTATTGGGAGGCATGTTAAATCAACACTGATGCTATAAAGTCGGTTCCTTTCCACCAGTTTATACTGAAAAAAGGGTGGAAGTGGGAATACTTTCTTGGGAAAGAATGGCACAAATTGCCTAATGATGTGTTCAGGTGCTGCCAAAGAGTGGGGAAATCCACAGAAATTCTTTGGGATATCCCCCATTATATTTTCATGCTGCAACTCTTTCAATCTCCATGGCAGTGGCCTCTAAACACTTTACTTTTGGTGCTAGGATTATAAGACCATTATAAAGTCACTCATAGTAATATGTTCATAAATCCAGCCACTGTCCTCACAAATGCATCAGTATCACAAGCTTACTCACATATCTTCCTTATAGATTTCCCTGTCATCAGAAATTAAGAATTCCACAAAAATAACATTAGGCCTCTTCTGTCAAGACCCCAAAAATCACCTCTCATCTGATTTGAGATGCCCAACCAGCATCTCAATAAGATAGCTGCAATATGATTTTCAAAGGAAGCAGCTCTACCCAGATCTTAATTGAACATGATGAGTCAATGCCGTAGCTCTCTCAAGCTGACTACATTGAAGTTCAACAGAACACGAATTGATACAAGTAGTCTTTATCGTCTTCAAACAGAGAAACAGACAGAACACCTATGGGATCATTACACTTGCTATTAGAATACAGTGTTTGCTGGAGGACAAGAGATAGATTAGGAATAAAAGGCTTTATCTGAAACTGTGTTTTACTTCATGTTTAGTATATTCCATGTTGTTGAACAGAAGTCATTGGCAATTACGACTTCAATTATTTTCATCTTTAAAGGCGAATTACATGACTTACCCCAGTGGAGCCATGCTTTTAAATAAAATATGAAAGTAAGACAAATAAAAAATGGACATAAATTGAATCAAGTTGGTCTTATTCTTAATAAAGTTAAGAAAGAATGATCCCATCACCATAAAAAAACAAACTAATCAATTTAGTAATAGAAATATGAAGAATAAAATATTCTATAATTATTGCATATACAAAAATATCTTTAATAAAGTCTCAGTGGATTTAAATAACTAAAGTCAGTGCATCATCAGCTTCAGGTCCTAAAATGTACGTGCAGCAAAAAAAAAAAACAACGCCCCCCCCCCAAAAAAAACATTATAGCTAAGGTCAAACATCAGTAGAAAAGGGCTAAAAGTGATAAATCTGTGGCATTAACTACTGCACTCCTTTTAATAGAATCCAGCATAAACTCAAAACAGCCTTGCGCTCAGCCTGAACCATTTATCTGAGACAAAAATGTCTTCTTGACAAAAAACAGATCCCCTTTAATAAAAGTAAGGCAGACAGTATTATGCTCTGAGGGAATCCTGTTGCTATATTTTATTTTTATTTATATTTTATATATATAAATAAATAAATTTTGGTATATAATGTACATTAGAATATCGAATTAACTTCTGTGAAAATTGTACTTTGTTGTAAGTAAAAGTACTGGCATTAATAACCAATGGAATTACGTATGCAGTTAAAGTTTTACTGTTGAATACCCTTTATTCTTTAAACCATTTGTTTTGTTTTATGATGAAGTTTCTCTATAATTCTTGCTACTTGATAAGCATCTTTATTTGGTTCAATTGTTATCAACTCCTTACCAAATGGAAATGAACTTATTGAACTGCAGCCTGCTGCATTTTTTTCTTCAGAATTCCTCTTTAATGCAATAAAAAGTTAATAGGGAACAGGAAAAAACCACCAATCACATTTTAAAACATAAAAAGACCAACATATTATCTACCTTATAATTTTTCAAAGTTAACATTAAAAAATTTTCCTCAAATATTTTCATGCGTTTTGAATGATCAATGAGTAACACAATGATATATCATTAATCACATCACTCTATCAGAAACATTAAGAATCAACTAAATGTTAGATGTTTAACAGATTTATATTCAGTCACAAAACTGCAGGCTTTTGAGAAAGGTCATTATTGAAAGCTAAATGTGGGTGGCCTAGTTGATGAATTAATTAAGAATAAAGAATCAAAGGTCAAAAGAAAATAATTTTTCTATAAAACTCAAACCACTAAAGGTTTATGTATTTAATTCCAATTAGAGAGGAAAAAAAGAGGACATCTGTATAGGTTCATTTTTATCCATTTAAACTAATTAACAGATCCAAATAAATAGCCACTGCAGTTAACTGAAAAGTTTAGTAACACTTCATTAAAAGGAAGTTTAAACAAGCACACGAACCTTGGTAACATATTTTGGTTGACCACAAAGTTATTTGGGTTTCTTGATAATTATTTTTATTCAGTTTTCAAATATAATCCAAATAATCCAATAATTCAACATTTCTACACTTTTCTTTTAATGACACACTACAGCTCAAACTTTCTCAAAGTACCACTGTCTTTAAAAGAAGGAACTATCATGTAAACAACTGCCACATGTGAGATTTCACTAATATGTCTACATTAATAAGATTTACTAAAATTATTTTCCCTAGAGATTTAATGCATTAAATTTCTGTGTGGTTAAATTCAAAGATCTCTTTGCTGTGCATATTTCTGTATAAAGCTAATAATATTTCAAATTATGAAATATTATGCTATCATATCTCATAGAATGAACTGAGGGCTATCTTACTACATTCATTACACTGACTGCCTATAAAAGGGTGAACTGAACTTAAAGAGAGAGAAAAATTTTAGTTTAAAATTCTAACACTTCTGGCCTAACTATGTTCAATACATTCTCCTTAACTCAGTTTCTGGCAGGCAAATCTGCACACATACACACAATTTAGGGTTTTCACTGTCATGTCCAAAGTCAACAATCCCATTTTCTGATATTGTAGGCCTCATGGTATGGAACGAGCTCCCCACTGAAATCTATTTAATTTAATCATTTACCTACTTCTTTCCCTTTCCAAAGTGTTTGCAGGAGAACCACTGTTGGTCCTATATTTATTACCTTCCTTTTCCTATGCTTTTTGTCCCATTTTTCAAACTGGACCCCTCATTTGTTTTCACATATCTGTATCTTAAAGAGGTCATTCACTATTTTTATTATACTGTTCTATAATTGTTTTCATTCCATTATATAATACAATATCCCAAGTTCTTTGTCAGAGGTGGAGTTAGTGCTATGTGGATAAAGAGAGAGATTTTCAAATTCACAAAGGGCACTTAGGTGCCCATTTGAAAGTCGGGCACCCAACTTCCCTCTGTGTCTCTGAAATTCATCCCCAGAGCTATTATTATTTCTGACTATCCTTTAAGATCCACAAACAAATAAAACCACCACACAATGCACAGATCCCTGGATGAAAGGCTTTGCTACAGTATCTGGAAAGGGGCTAACTCAATCCAGAACACAAATTTATCTAGCATCATGAATTCCCTGTAGTTTCCCAAGCGATTTAAAAAGACCCAAGCTGCCACTGAGCACATCCATCCCAATTCAATAGAGATGTAACAGACCAAACCACAAATATTCATCCTTCCCTTTCCACCTGGGAGGAATCAGGGATGCTACCCAGTGGTACCTCATACCTATTTTGTCCTTTCATTCCTCCATCTGAGTCTATATCTGAACACTGTGTCCTATGACTGCCCACTTAATTACTGCCAGAAGCTGTGCCTTGAAAGCGGAGATAAAAATACACGAGGCTTTTGACCTGTAACTGTAGAACAATTACTCCATTGGAACATGGGTCTAACATTAGATCCTGTGAGAAACCCACATTAACCATCCAGCTTAACCACTTTCCACCCCACCGGGGGGAACTCAGCAGCAGTTTGAGAAGTTGGGCAGTTGTGAGGGTGGGGGTAAAACTATAGACAAGCCAATTTGCCATGACAGGATCAATTCCTTACACGCACTAAATATAATGAGCTAGGATCAACCCAGCTCAGAGAGTCATAAGCAGCAATTCAGCAAGGTGATCAACCATGTGCCTACCTTTAAGCATGCAATGTAGTTGTAGCCATGTTGGTCCCAGGATATGAGAGAGACAAGGTGGGTGAGGTAATATCTTTTATTGTACTAACTTCTTTTGGGGAGAGAGACAAACTTTCGAATCACACAGAGCTTTTTCAGGTCTCTCTCACCAACAGAGGGGGGTGGTCCAATAAAAGATATTACCTCATTCACCTAGTCTCTCTAATACCTTTAAGCATGTAAGCACTCCTATGTACTTCAGTGAAACTACTCACACGTTTAAAACCAGGCATGTGCTTAAGTGCCTCCCTGAACTGAAGCCCAAATCAATTATGCTATGAAAACTATTTATGTCTGTCCAGCTAGTGCAAATGGATCCTACATCATCTAAGCAGTAACCTGTCACCTCCTGTGGATCTACCTGGGCCCATCAGCGTGAGAGAGCAGGAGCACTCCCTGTCTCCTACCAACTGACTCTTATTACCCTTCCTCTGCAGTGGAACTAGTCAATTCATGCAGCCAGCAGAATTTGAATCTGCCATGTTCAAGCCAGGATCTGTGCACAACATTTGCTAATTCAATTCAGTGATGAAGGAAACAGAGTAGGGCAGGGGTGTCAAACATACGGCCCGCGGGCCACATTTGGCCCGCGAACCTTTTTTATGTGGCCCGCGACCCATTTTTATCCTGGCTGCCGAAAGTAAGTAGTGGTGTCACCGAATGTCTGCATTACCACTTTAAGAGATTTGTGGGGCCACAGCCCTGAAGCAGCAATCCGTTCCTCCGCAGAACTCTACTGCCGAAAAACTAAAGTCGTCCTCACTTTTTCAGCGGCGGGTATTGTCTTAAAGCAGCAATGTCAGTGGAGCCCACAGCGTAATGGCACCGCTGAAAATTGCTGATGCCGCGCCGCTGAAAATGGGTAGACTGCATGAAATTTTCGGCGGAGAGCATTGCATGGCCCTTTCGAAGTACAGGTTCTGTGATTTTGGCCCGTCACCTTGAGTGAGTTTGACACCCCTGGAGTAGGGGATAGCATCTGGCAATGCCCCAGGAAGGACAGCGATTGCAAATCATACACCTTCTACAGGAAGGTACCCTACAGAGGCAGTATTGTACAACAACAGACATTTTCTAGGCCACATAAAAAATTAAAAATATCTCCCAGGTTTTTGTTTATCAAGCTTCTTCACTGATAGACCTAGACTTTTCCCTAAAGTAATAAAAAGGCTTTTTGTGCCAAGAAAGCCGACAATGTAAAAGAAAGGTTATTTTCCCTTTATTAGAAACACCCATGCAGAAAATTCTGAGACCCAGCCTCCACAATGAAAATAAATTATGAAACCCGATAGTGTTTACATATCCCAGGTCTCACAAATATGAACACCAGAAAGTTATTTCTGGATTCAAGTGATCTAAGAATAGTGTCTGCCTCAGAGCTGTTACTTCAGGGGTTTAAAACAAAAAAAATTGTTTCACTAACAATAATGGCTTATTTATGATATTGCAGTGTTACTTGGGAAAGGCAACTGTTATTCTTACAACTACTTTTCCACAGTGTCCTTTAGGTTTGATTACTCCCTACTACTGGTAAGGTCAGAGGACAAGTTCATAAAAACCTCTAAATCAACAACAAGATTTAAAAACCTACGATAAATCATTTTATTTCTAAGCTTATGCAGAAGAGTCAATGCACAGAGAAGAACATCAGAAATAATGACTGCATTAAACAAGGCTTCATGAGAAATTGATGAAGTAGAATTTTTCTTTTTTTCAGGCATTATAAGAAAAGGCAACAGAAATTTTTCCAGGAAACAAAAATGAATCCCAGAAGGCCAGCAGCCTTATTTTACTAACAGAATCTTGTAAAATCAAATAAAATAGTGTGTTATTTTCTATTTTTTGCAGGTTTTGTTTTATTTTGTTTTTGAGAGAGAAGGGACTTCAATACCAAATGACTAATCCCCTGGCAACACGATATGGATTTGATTATCTTTAAATTAATTCTTGGAAACATTAAAGTATCAGGCAGTGTATAATAAACCTGGAAAGGAAAATATTTTATTTTACCATCAGTTAGGGTACACACATAACAGGGCTTTTTTTTTTTTTATTTTAAATATCTTACCAAGACAATAAAGTTGTACACAGTGCATCGCAAACATTCTTTGGGGCCTTTACGGGGCTGGGAGAAATAGGAATCATGAGGGTTTTTTTCTTGTTGTTTTTGTTTTTTGATTGAACAAATATCGACAAATACATTATGGAAAAACTCAATTTGCAGTACAGTCATAAATAATTACATCAGTTGGAATGTTGCATGAGTAAAGACTCCAGGATCAAACCCTTAAAAAAGAAATAATTAATTGAAAGGAATCAATAAGAAACCTATGACAACTTTATTTCATAAAAAAAAAAAATTAATTAAAACGTTAGTTTTAGTTTTAAATGGTTGATATATGGATTTTTCAACAGATAATCTTACATGGTACAATTGTATTCTATAATTTAACTACGCTGCCGGAAACACTAAATTAAATGGCAGACTTAAACTTATGTTTTGAAAAGTTAAGCAATTTCAAACTTTCTACCCAAGTTATCCATTTGCTTAGCTAACCATGGTCTCACAATTACTATTTCACACCATATCAAATAATTCACCATATTTCTAGCGCACAGTCAAAATTTCCTGCTACATTATGTATTAATAAATGTACTCAGACCATCCCCACATATAACTAGTCATCATAAATCAATGTCAATTTTGAGCAAGTGTTAGAGAGACAGAAAGTGACACTTCACACTTGATGTTGTCAAAATGTCATGTAAATGCGCATTACAAGCTATAGACATGCTGGCTTAAATTCAGTCCCGAATAGCACTTCCCATGCCATAACAATGTGCATCTGTACATTTTCTTGACCTGGTAAAAATCATGGCTATGTTTTTCATTTGGAAATGTAAAAGCTTATAATGCATTTTTAACTCTAAAGTCTTATGAAGCTTAAGGCACTTCTGATACTCTTTTTGTTTCTTTGCAAGTTGTATTACCTGCCCTTCTCCAACTGTCTCGGTATCAATAATAGTGATGATCCCAGGCACCAGAGGACTTCGACGAGTATTGCTATGAGCTAAAATCTCTTCTTCAGTTGCTCCTGAAGGCAATGTCCCTGTCAGCTGTGTAACTACTTTCCCAACCATTGTAAGTCCAGTCTTTATCGTCTATAAAAAGAAAGAGAACCAATAAATAAAGTTTTAGGGCTGTTTTTCAGATCTACACTGAAATTTCTCTCACAGCGCAATGAATGTGGTAACTAGATTGCTCATCACCACATACCAGAAACATACAATACAAATTAAATGGGTTTTTATAACTGACATACTAATTGTGTGTGAGATACTACATGTAATAATATTCTATTTAAAAGATTAGGCAACCTACTAGTAGAGTTTGATCTATCTGGAGAACTGGTTTTCTTTGGAAAATAAAATGTAATTTTATGTATTTTAGCCAGAGGCGTCAAAAAAACATCCATTAAAAAAAAAGAGTATTCACTGTAATGTTTCTTAGAATGTATGCTGATTTTTTTTTCTTGTTAAACTAACATTTTTATTTATTTGTTCCTGCAATACTGAGGAAAAGCCTCCACAGTTGAAAACATTACAGTACATTGATATCATAATAAAGGGGACAGGTGGCACAGCACCCACTGAGAGAACTGCAGCGTAAGTAAACAGATCACATTTCTATTGCCATACGCCCTTGCTCCTTCATGATCATGAACTACAGAAATATACGAGGCTGGTCCTTCATTTCATTTGATATGTCACCTCAGAGATTGTAAGAGGGATCAAATGTATGTCGTCGCCACAGTGAGAGGAATAAACGCATTACATGTTCACTGTGTAGAGAAATACTTACTCAGGACCAAATCATGCTTGACTTACTCATACATTAATAACCCTATTGAAGGCAATCGTACACAGGTGAGTAAGACAGGAAGGATGTGGCCTTTGATAGATATAACAGGGAGAGTCATTTATTTCTCAGGTATTCACCTTTTGGAGCTCTAATACTGTTTGAATATGAGAATCAAAAAAACAATAAAATTAAGGCTACATCTTCAAAGTGATGGGTAGGAAGACTTCCAGCAGAGCACACAAACCCCACTACCAATAATGGGACTTACTGTTCCTGTTTTCCAGGCAGTGCTTTCAAAATATATCCCCCTTTCACTGGGTTTTATACTTTACAGACTTTTTTTTTCTGAGGGTGGGGTGGAACAGGACAGATTGGGAGAAATGGGTTAAAAAAAGCTACAATTCTGAAATGTCTTTCCTTGGAGAAAAACTGCCTCTTATTTGCCCATAAAACACCATGTATAAATAAATATAGTAAGCGTTCAGAAAGGAATGACATTGTAACAAGCAACTTCTTAACTAAAATGACAAGCAAAGATGCCTGCTAAATTGAAAAGGAAAAAAAGATACAGATCACAGACTGAAACCAAGAATAAGCCACAAATCAATTGTAACTGCTTTGTTTAGTGCTAAAAACTCAAACTGCAGTGATTAGAAAACACATTAGTGTTCATCAATTAGCAGCCAAACGTTTGTTTTAATAATTCATAGGAAATGACTTACACAAAGTCTGTTAGTGTGTTGTCAGGAAAGCCTCTGAAGGTCCAACAGAATTAGGCGCCACATTGTATTGATGGCAATTTCTAGCCAGGAAGCCTGATTAACCTCTGAGATGCCTCAGTTGATATACTTACCCCATTAATGCTAATGGAGATGCTACCACTCAAAATTGAGCCATGCCTTTGTCAAAGGAATGCCTATTTAAAATCTTTAGAAATATATCCTCCTGCTTTTTGCTTTTTATCTTCTCTTTTCACACTCATAACAACGAACAAGAAAAAACAAACTTAAACAGCTAGTGTTTCATCCAGAAGATGAAAAGTAATATACAACAAAACAAATAATGGTATCTGAAGGGAAAAACCTAAAAGTTAATGCTACCACAATACTGTATTACAACACATAGGCCTTCTTCAGAAAAATCTGACCAATACTGATGTGACATACATTTGTAATTAAGAGCACGCACTAATGCACTGGTTCTTTAGGCAGGCGGAAAGTGTAAGCATTCCAGACTCAGTAAAATACATGGAAAGACTGTATGGCCAAGAACAGGTTAGAATGAACCTCTTAAGAAAGAAACTGCAATATTATACCTAGTTAGATTATATAGTGACAAGCACACTATTTAAGTATTTCTATAAAACAAAAGTAGCATGCTTATCTAACAAATTGAACGACTGTCATATGTTATACCAGATTGTGACTGTAAGACATCTGAAAAATAATAGGTGTACAAAGATTTTGCCCAGTCCATTAGTACATAAATATCAGTGCAAAACCATTACGGTACTTATTCCCTTGTGCTATGTGTGTATATTTGCAAAAACTTCCCTGGTAATCTTTAACCTTTCCCATGCCATATCAGCTGTCCTCCTTATCCATTAGTGCTAATGGCCTTGCTCTCACATAAGCTGTTAGTACTCATTAAGAAGTTATCAGGTAACAAGAGAAAACAGATGCAGTTTTTGCTAAATCACTTTACCACCTTGGGATTAAGAGACACCAAGAAAGAATCAACTAAAGCAGTTATTAGGTGACAAAAAAACTTGGTTTATAATTTGATGTTAGACATTAGGCAGACCATCAAAAGAGGTTTTAAAGTTAAATAAATTTCTGAGTTTATACTTTTCAGCTTCTTTCATTATTGACTGGAATTAGTAGTGAGTGAATACATGATGTTTTCCTAAAAATAAAATCCAATGCTTCATTCAATATATTTTTTGTAAACAAGTTGCACAACATTTACATTCAAAATTAAACGTTTTAGTGTAATTAGACTCTTTAAAAAAAACCTGGTACACCTTCATTCAACTATAAAGTCATTTTAATAAAAAAATAAATGTATGCCTTTGTCCACCGCTTAATCTAAAAAAGACCACACCTTTAATTAACTGAGAAAATTAAAATGCATCATCCAATGATTGTTGAGCTGTTTGGTTTTAACAAGGTCTTATGTCCTTTTAAAGTGATAAACAATGTATTGTTATTTCTCACAAAAGGAACAATAAATTGACATAAAATTTTAAATATTTCCAAATTAAGACTCTGGAAGGAGAAGCAGAAATATTTGAAAGAACAAAAGCTTCTACTGATACACAAATACCTTGGTAATCAATAATTAAATTGAAAATATGGTTTGAACAACATGATAGTTCCTTTGATTCAACCAATTTTAGATCCAATCCTGAACCAAACTTTTGATGAAGTTCTGAAATGAAATTCTTGCACTTCCCTTCTCCAGCCATGATGAGAGCCATATGTGCTGAAACAGCACAAAAATGGCCTCGCGAGATATAGAGAGGAGAATCTATTGGCTACCCTTTAAAAAGGGTATGGAAGGATTGCCTGCCATGCCACCCAAGACTGAATTAGGAGACAGAAGGCCTACCTGGACACCTCTTTAAGAGATTAGAGAGTGAGCTGGTCTGGCTGATCACCTTCTGAACACACAATTGTTAGCAAAAAACTGGGTCTCTCTCCAGGTAGATGGGAAGAAGCCAGACGAGGGGATGGGGATGGAAGAATGTGCCCCCTCCCCCCAACACACCCCAAGCATGGATACTGCAGATAAGCAACTTCACATCTGGATGCTTATCTAAACCAAATTCCTGGAAGTTCACCAATCACTAATACCACTCAGTAACAATGAGCTTGCCTTCAGCCCCATTTCACTGACTTTACTGGCAGCGAAGAGATCCTTGGGACCTGAAGCACACCATACAAAGCAATTTTCATCTTTGCGAACATTAATTAAAACCTCTAACTTCCCTGATACTCTATTAAATGATCAAGATTTTAAAATGTGATAAGTTTCTGTTTCCAGAACATTTACATTCAGTCAAGCTGCTGAAATTATCACTACTGTGATCTGCCTTAGAACACACACAGATAGTAAACAGAATCTTCAAACAAATGGGATGAAATTAAAATAAGGTCAGAGAGGCAAAACGACCCACAGAAAAGTTAGCAACAGCAAAAAAGGGTGTTTTTGTCAGATGCATCAAATGGGAATAGTGAAAACTTCTCTGTCTGTTCAAAACAAAATCCTCCTAAACATCTAAAATAAAGATGATCAAATAATAAAGCAATGATATAATGAGTTTCCCCAATACTGCCAGGATGAAAAGGGAGAGATTAACCCTTTGGCACCAGGAGTCAATGTCTCCTAATGTGATTGTAGTTTTGAACTTGGCATTAAATGTTAACAGGGGTAGCTCTGGCACTGCCAGATAAAGGGATTTAGGATAACTGTTGAATTTGTTGATTAAACAGGCTACTATCATATGATAAACTCATGGAAAGCACACTAGGGAGAAAAATAGTTGTTAGCTACTGAGGCATTTTGTAAGTTAACCCACCAAATATTATAGTATTAAATATTCTGCACAGCTACTGAGCATTTCCTCTGAGGATCCTCTGAGCTCCGAGTGGGAGCTCTCAGATGGGGTCCTATCACCATTATTCCTTACCAAATTTTATCTTCCTTCCCTGTGCAAAGACTCATCCATTTCCCCCAAAAAGAGATTGGAATCAAGACCCACAAAAGGATGAATTCCAAGGAGAGAAAACAAGAGCTTTTATGGGACTGCTCTGAATTCAAAAGGGATAGAGCAGGGAATAAAAAAGGACATCCACTTTAAAAGTAGCTAACACCTCCATTGATCAAAGGGATGAATCCTAAACCATTCCAAGCAGATAAGATATAATCACTGTGGAGGCCAGTAAATGAAGATTTACTTAAACAAGTCATAAGGTTGATGGTGAGGTAATGGGAAGGGCAAAGGGCAAAGATATTTGGAGTGTGTATTTGCCTATGAAGTAAGTCAATCTTTCAATTACCAGGAAATGGCATTTTGCTCATTGCTACATGAACACACAGATTAAATCAGTCAAAACAAAGTTTTCAGCTTTGTTCCATACTTTAGACTTGCTAACAGATGCAAACGTCACAAATCGGTTAACAAAAAGCACAAACATAATTAAGACACCAATCCTGCAAATGCTTACACATGTGCATGCCTTCACTCATTTAAGTAGTCGCATTGCCTTCACTGGGACAATTTACACGAGTGGAGTTCTGCAGGTATATAAATGTTTGCAAAACTGTGGCATAAATTTGTATCAGGTTTGTACTAATCAACTGGACCCTGATCAACTAACAATAAAATAGTCTCCTGACTTGCAAAATTTCAGGTTCAAAATATTTACACTGTCCATGGATATGGACAGTGAAACAATGAAACACAGAAATCATATGGTTAAACAAGGAGGCTACAATGTTATTAACAGCCAACTGGAATATATCACCCAACACTACCCCACGGGTTCGTTCCAGTGAACTGAACTGAAACCAATGGACCATGAGGTCTTACCTTGATAGTGAGTGTGAATGCCATGCACTCTCTATACAGAGTCAGGCCAGACAAGGAGCCCTGACTGGACTTCAGAGTCCCAACCTCCTCCCCTCTTCCTTGGCAGAGGTAAGACAGATGAGAAGAGCTACAAGTTGCACCAGACAATTTCGCACACCCGTCATTATGTCACGTGAATGCCCAGGACCAGTGTCCAAGCAGCCCGTTAGGTTTTAGGGTCTTCAGCTGGACCCTTTCTAGCCTACCACTTGCACTGGAACCCAGGACAGTTGCGACAATTGTAATTTAAACTCCCCAAAACCAAACCTCTTGGATGCCAAGTGGAATGTGAAACAAATCCATACAGCGGTTTGCCAGTTTCCCAATACAGGAAAGATGCACCTTCCAGACCCCAAAACTGGGCATCAGCATAGCCCCTGGCATTCTTTGAAATCCAGCATATTAGTGAAAAGGTTGGACAAACAGAGCAACTGAGCCCAAGATGCACAACATTTTTTTTTATCATCCCCCTCCCAAGTCCAGCAACAGACAAGCCAAAACCCAGCCTTGCACTGCTCAATGTCAGCTGGAATGGATGAGATGATCCCCAGAGCCTGGACCCAGATGCTGCATGTGATCTTGTCTCCCAATGCAGCATGAAGAAAGGAAGGGGGCAGAAGTGGGAAGCAGCAGCCCACATCTCCTGGAGGCAAAGGGGCAGGGGTAGAGCAGGGAGGATGATGAACACGGTCTCATATCCTCTCGCCCAAAATCTCCCTCCCTCCCCAGAAGACTGTCTCCACTGTTCCCAGTCCAAGCCACACTCCACCCTGGCTTGCAAGATGAGCATTTTACTACTCTAATTTATATCACAAATTGATGTCTCATTTAAATATATGTCCTTCCCATCCACGTGTATTGTATACAAGAGTCCCTGAGTCTTTCCCACCCCCATATATGCACAATTGGGGGCACAATTAACCAAGGATCCTAACAACTGAAGAGGGAATCATGGCATTTTGATGTAACTGAAGATTTCCATTCTTCCCTGAGGTACCAACCCAGAAGTTCTTCCCCAAGTACCCGTGAGTTAGTAGCATGCATCAATGCCTATTATCTAACAGCTTTCTATCTTTTCTCAGCTCTGACTCTTACCTTGCTGTTATATCGGGTCTAACGCATTTTTCTTTTCTGTGATCATACAAAGATTTTTTCCCTGCAAGTACCCATTTATGTGATGCATTATCATTATTTTCAAGTTTGTATGTATTGGGCTTGAGGCAGGAATTCCAAAGTGAAATTCTCTGGCCTGTACGATGCAGGAGGTCACACTAGATTAGGGGTGGGCAAATATTTTGGCCTGAGGGTCACATCTGGGTATAGAAATTGTATGGCAGGCCATTAATGCTCCTGGAGTGGCTCCAGTCAGGGCACCTGAACCCAGGTGATGGGAGAAGGGCGGAGGGGGGGGGGGGAGAGGAAGGGGGAGAGACAGGGCTGTTTTGGGGGAGCGACTGCCACGCTCCAGCCAGGGCGCTGCTGGGCCCATGTGGTAGGATAGGGGTGAGGCGGAAGGGGCGGGACTGTGCAGGGGATGTGGCCGCCACACGGCGCTGCTTGGGACCGGGAGGGGCTCCAGTCAGGATGCCGTTGGGTCCACGTGAGGTGGGAGAAGGGCGGGGGGGAAAGGGGCGAGGCTGGGAGGGGGGAGCGGCCGCCATGCTCCAGCCAGGGTGCCACTGGGCCCACATGGTAGGAGAGAGGTGGGGAGAAGGTGCGGGGCTGGGATGGGGCACGGCTGCTGCCGCGCTGCACAGCTTGTTCTGCAGCCTTTCCACAGAATGGAGCTCACGGACCATTGGCTGAGCTGGAGGGCCTGATGAAAAGCTTGCCTACCCCTGCACTAGATCATCATAATGATCCCTACATCGGCCTTAAAAGCTATTAATCTATGGTCTTGTCTAAGGACCCTTGTGCGTTGTCCAACAGACACTCCCTGGCTGTTTTTTCAGTCCCTGTAACAAAACAAAAAAGCTAGCCTTTGATCTGCAAGGACTATTGAATGTGTGCTACTTCGCTGTATACAGGGCTTCACAACAGTGTGGCCTGCTCTTTCCAATGGCACATCAGTTTACATTAAAGCCACTATACACTACTCTGGCAGTGTAGTGACCCTCACGTAAAACCAGAATCCAGACTATCTGAGCACAATTACAGCAAATGCTGCTGAGCTAGTTAGCCTTCTAAGCCCATTTGCCCTTTTTTAAAAAAATGCTAATGCTAATGAGATGGAAAGTATTTTTTCACCCTTTTTCACTGAGCATGAAGAAACTCAAAGCAGATATTACAGATTTAACGTTGTATCTTCAGGAGGAGGAAGATCCAAATTTCCCCTGAGCAATATAAAACCTGTGATTTCTCTCCCTCTCCAACCACAGCACAATTGGGTTCTAAAGCCATCTTGATGGAATACATTCATTTTTATGTTTTATTTGCTTTTATATCAAACAGCATGACCTTTGCTTTTCTCTGTGAGTTCTTTAAACTGTTGGTTTTTTCAGTGCAGTTATGCTTTCTATTCCATGCTGTCATTTAGATTCACTTTGTAATCCCTATGATTAGAACTGTTTTGTTGTATATTTCACAAATCAAAAGGCCTGTGGTTATAAGAAAAGCTTGTAATCAGCATGAAGTTTGCCAGCCAACACCAAAATTCACTTTTTTGTGTGTGTGAAAAAGGACTGACTTGACCAAATGTGAGACATAAAAAATCTAGGAAAAAAATGCATGCTCTTTTGGCTTGCCTATGATTTTTCCATGAAAACCCAGAAGCTTCCAAACACACAGAGGAACGTTGTTAGAACTAAGCAAACCATAGCCAACGGTATCTAAATGTAAATATTATTATTAACACTCAAAGGCTTTTTTTAAAAGGTTATAGTAACTAGAGCGGGGTGAATAACTGATTTGTTAGTTCAGTGAGTGAATCCAAAAATCTGAAAAATAATTCAGTTTATGTCAACCTGAAAGAACGATTTTTAGGTTTTTTCTCGCCACAGTGAAAAAAACAAAAAAAAAATTCATTTCAAGTTTAATTAAACTTTTCCTTTAACCTGAAACGTTTCGTTTACAGGGAGGTTTGGGGTTTTTTATTAAAGTTTTTTTGGGGGATGTTAAATCTAGCTAAAATTCTAAACAAATATTATTTCCAAACAAAGTCAAAACATTTAATTTTGAAAATGTTGAAATGAAACATTTCAACTTTTTTAAAGAATTTTTCCCCTTATTTTTTTCCAGCCAAAACTATTTGCTAAATCCTACCAGTAAATAAATTATCTGCTGAAAAAAATTCAGTCAGCTCTAGTACTAAGAAGTTAATTAATTAGTTCTTCTATCCCTACAGTACAGTTTTATCACCCTTGAAATATAGTAAAAATATAATGCTGGAGCAAACATATCCATAAAGCAGCAGATCTTCTGTGTTTATAAACTGAGAATCAACATGTTAAGAGATCAGTCCTGCTTGAGAAGCTTTAACTGAGAATACTCACATGAGCAAGGGTTGGTAGTGTGATAAAGGTTTGAAATATAAAAAGCCCAATCCTGAAAGGCACTGCATTCCTACAAAGAGGTGCTAAGCAATGGCTGCAGGATCAGGCCCCTATATTTGGTTTTAATATTATTAAGGCAATTCCAGCACCTTTCTTAGATTTTCTTCTCTTTTGTGAATGAGAAGAAGGGGGAAAAAAATCTCAATATAGTTCAACAGGGAAATCTGATAATCATTGCACACGATAACCTCTTCCAGCGGTTGCTGATGTACTCACTTTGGCAGCACTAATGACTGTGGCAGTGTAAGACTGAATGTTGTCTCCACAGGCTCCACCACGGGACTGATGGCACCGGATCAGCTGCGAGAAGAAAGACAGCCAGCAAGTCACTATTATTAAACTATACAACCCCGTAACCCATTAGTATAGCTCTTATTTATCATGTACAGTGGTGTGTTTTTTCATACAAATAGCAAAAAGCCCTGCTGAGACACTTAACCCCTTTTTCTAATCTTCTGGGTGCCACCCAGACTGTCGCATGCTCAGCTTTGGTTTTCAATTACAAGATGAGTAGTCCCTAAGAATTCATAAACTTTGAAATGGTGGGATTTTGGGTCTGGCAGCGTTACCACAAATACATTTAAATAAATATAATCAACGGCTTTAGCCATGTCTATGTAACTTTAAATATTTGACATCCTAAGAATTTGGATGTGGCTTCATCCCTCCCCCTTTTTATTATACAGACTCTAGTAAGCAGAAAAATTACAGAAGAGGAGAGTTAGCTACATGCACATTTCTATTCTTTGGGCTTTGCTGAGATTTAATAGGTCTGCAATTGCATTGCTTCTAGACTGCTTTTTCTTTATTATTAATAGACCAAAATAGAACACCTCTACCCCCACCAAACTAATGAAGACTGCTGGTTAAATAAAATGGCAAATGAGTCACTGGTATTTATTGCTGCTGCACAGAAAATGTCGACTCTCTAGTTGCTCCCTTCTATCTTTTTTGTGAAAAGAAAGAGGAGAAAGGAATAAAAATCACCCCACGCTATATCTTCTGCAAATGCCTCTTTGTAATTACACTAAAATGGGATAAAGAATAAAAACGTAACTAAAAGAGGGCAATAGTCAACATATCTGAGGGAAACATCAATAGTTCAAATTCTTTTTTGATCTATTTATTTGCAGCAACAGCAGCACTTGCAAAACAAAGATCAGTCTGTAAATTGAACAACACTGTAGCTGATCGATGGGTGTGGTGTTACTTCCAGAGGCAGACCTAAATTTGGACAGAGGTATAACAGCAGGCAAATTAATAAAAGCTGCCTCTCTGATAGTCTTTGGCTCAGTTGTACATGCAGCTATTCCTGTCACAGAAATGTAACCAAGGATGAACCTGAAAAAGGTAAGCCCCTCCATTTTAAAATACAAACCATGCTCTGATAATGGAAGGTGAAGTTTACAAACACACCTTGTTTTAAATTTGCAATTATCTTTTAGGACTGCACTGGGTAGAAAGAGTGCTAATTATTTTCCTTGACATCTAATTTTTCTCTCTTTGACTCTGAAAATAATCACAACTAATTCAATATTTTACATTCTCGAAGACAGCTGTGGTCTTAAGGATTGAGTCTGGAGGCAGGCAGCCAGGAATTTTTGAGTTTTAATCCCAGCTCTACCCACTCACTTGCTGTGTGGTCTTAGACAAATCCGTGGACCACTTTGTAACTCAGTTTCCCCTAATTGTAAAACAGGCATAACATCTGTCTGACAGGGGTGTTCAGAGTTATTGTTTAAAGAGCTGACATAATTTTAAGGTGTTAATTGCTGAGTGAGCTATATGATGCAATCAGGCATTGATAAATCTCCCTTTTCTGCCTGTGTTATCCTTGTATATCCAGGTCCTGTAAAGCTCACACAGTTGAATCAGATACATAAAATAGAGGAATGATATAACTGCAAACCAAAACACAGCTGATAGGTTTAATGTTTGGCCTACCACCATTATCAATATTCTTTGAAAGACTGTAGTATTTTTTTATATGTTTGTTCCAGAGATGTAGGTAAAATCATTCTGGTTTCTCTATTCCAGAAAATATTTAAAATTTAAGCTATTCCTTACCTTGTTTTCTGCATAAGCAAGCCAACGACTTCCAAGAGCAATGGGATTCATGTTTGGCCCAGGACAAGGATAGCAGCCTGAAAATTTTCAAAAGGCAGCACTGAGAAATATCTTAATGACTTCTTATAAAGAATTTTACTTATTGCCAAGAAAACAAGAAGTCTAAACAAAGAGCCTTCAATTGCCAATATCACTCAGCAAACGTTTACATTTTTGTAGCTGAAGATAAGATTGCGGCTAAATGAGCCATTTTATTAACAGTTAATTAAAGTGTAAACGCTAATTTTTCCTTATGCTTGGGTTTCTTACTTGTTCAAATGTCCTTTTGGAAGGCTCATCACTCAAAACTGCATGAGGTATTAGCTTTTAGCTGAAGTTATTGGGGGGTTTTACTATTTAAAAAAAAATGGATTTCTTCACATTGTGACCCAAGCAATTCTATATATTTACACTACTCATTTCACTTTACTGAATGCCTGCTGGTAATCCATAACTGCAATGAGGTCAAAATAATTTTTAGAGTCTGTGGATGGCTTTTGTTTTGTTTGTTTGTTTGTTTGTTTGAAAAGTATTTTTGTTTACAGGTCTTGTCTCACAAAGATTTATGTATGTATTTAACTTTACCCGTCATGAGTGAAAATTAAAATCAATGGCAAAATTCCCATTGACTTCAACTTGTAATTTCACCCTCCAAGTAGTTCCATTAAGTCATAGCAACTACTCACAATGTATTAAATTAAGCCCATATGTAAGTATTCATGAAAGTGAGAGCTTAACAGCATTGACTAGAATCATGAACAATATAGAAAAGTTCCAGAAAAGTAGCCGTGTTAGTCTGTTTTTAGCAAAACAGCGAGAGTCCTGTGGCATCTTAGACTAACAAATTTATTTGGGCATAAGTCTTCGTGGGCAGAAACCCACTTCATCGGATGCATCCGACAATATAGAAAAGGTGGTGTTTAAGCTTCCTTTGCCTGGCTTTATCAATGTACTTCAGTCTTGGCTTGCAATACTTCTTCTATTCCAGTACTGAGTCTCTTTTAAGCAGACTGCCTATCATGACAAACTGCATGCTTGTTTTGTGATGTGCACAAAACAAATAAACTGGCTGGAAGAAAGCACAATTATCACCTTCATTTGCTCAAGCGCAGCATCAGAACTCCAGTGAGCTTCATACTACATTTTCCATCACTCATAGAATCAGAGATATGTAGGGCTGGGAGGGTCTCGAGAGGTCATCTAGTCCTGACCCCTGCACTGAGGCAGGACCAAATATACTTAAACCACTCTTGGTCTAACCTGTTATTTACAGAAAATAGGTGCACATGCGCACACACGCATAAAGCCTTAATATTTTAAAATATATATGCATAAGGCTAGGATTAAATTTTTTAAAAAAACACCCGGAAAATAACAGTATTAAAAAGAAACTAAAGTTAAACATACCTTTGAAAAGTTGAAAAGGTGAGGGTTTAAATTTTTTTTTTTTTTTTTTTTTTTAAAGTTGCCAAGGTTTAAAATTATCTTAAAATAGATAGGGGTAGTGTTAAATGTCAAAGATTAACAAAATATAGAAAATGCTAGTGTTAATTATAAACAAAAATGGGCTTAAAATGAAAAATATTATAAAGAAAAGTTTTGAAACAATTTAAAAGAAGAATAGGGAAGAGTAAAACCTAAATAAAAAGCTTAAAAGGGAAAAAAATCTGGAACTAAAAGTTTTGCTCTTACTATCACACTCTGACCAATTTGCTGTATACTGTGTCCTGTTTCCCTTCCCTTTGTCTTTTTTGGTCATTTTAGATTGTAAGCTTTTGGGGGCAGGGACGGTCTCTTTCTACATATATACAGAACACATAGTACTATGAAGTCCAATCATATCTCAACTGAGGGCTTAAGTACTTCAGTAACACAATATAATATAATATTTTAACCAACCATTTAGGGCCCCAATCCTGCAAATAGATATTCTTGTGCAGATCCTAACTCCAATGTCACTAACATCAATGGGATTTCACACAGATATAAGTAACTCCAGCAGAGTTATTGGCAGAATTGGAGCCTGAGGCGTGATTTGATTCTGACTGACATAACGTGAAAGGCTAGTGCAGTAAAGTCTCAAGTCAATAAAGTACCTTTAACCATGTGAACAGTCCTATTGGCAGGATTGAGGCCTGGACTACCTAACACGGTATCTAAATGTTGGCATGACTAGCATGTTAACAGTCTCTGGAAAAAAAGGTACAAAATATGAAAACTATATATAATTGTTTTTAACAAGAAATATTATAGGCAGTGTAAAAAGCCTATCAAAGGATTAACCATCCATATTTTCCTCAATTATCTTCCTGAACATAATTTACATTACACCAAGTTAGAGCATTTCTCTCCTATGGGTTGACCAAGATAAAAGAAAAACAAAACAATGCATTTAAAATGCTTAGATATGCCTGTATCATTTACTGGAGATTTGGTTAGTCCAAACCATAAGCGAAGGGTAGACTGGGATCAGTCAAACAGCATTTTAGAATAGTACACACATTTAGCAACAGAAGGGAATGGAAGGACGTGCAGAATATAGTTCAGTGCAGTACTAGTGGAGAAGTGACATACACAGAGGAAGTTAAATATAGCTACACTTCTATTTGATCCATTTATTTCATGGGTCAAATTCTTGTATACTGATCAGTTAACTACAAAAGAACAAGCAAATCCATTCCTCATCTACGGCTGACAGAGACTACAGATAAGAACGATCTTAGTACAACACCCTTTTCACACTAGCTATAGACCTTTAGCATTTGCTTCTTGAACAGACACTTGGCCAGTACTTTTAGTGAGGACAAAGGCAATACATTATTTTTTAGACTGTGCAGTGTTGAAAAAGATTTAATACAATTTATTAGCGCACACCGTTTAGACTTATTTTTATTATAATATATAACTATTATATACAAAGAATGGAATTTTAAAATCTCAAGCACATAATTATGTGAGACTCAAATATGCATTTGAACATAGTTCTTTCTGAACACATGTAGAAGTGGATATTGGACTCTTCATGAGTTAAATCATGCCCAATGTCTGTTTTTCGGAGTAGAAGTGGAAGTACTATAAGACTCAAAAAAATAGTAATAAGCCATTTCAAAGGTCATGAAGCCATGGTAACAGAAATAGCAGCAGAACATCCCACTAAACCCATCTTAAGCCAGGAAAGCAAAACCAAGTGAGCATTTTGTAAGATGCCTTTTCACCTTCTTGATCTTAGGAAGGAAAATGAAATCAGAGAGTAAGATGCCACAATTGTTATTGCACTCTAAAAGTGCATAAAATGTGGGCAGCCAGAGCCACTTAAGGAAAGAATGCAAAAATCCTTCTTAAGGTTGTAAATACAATTGTGTTCTTCCGATGGCATTATGGTTATAAACCAGTAAGGACTTAATGCTGACCTCAGCTTCAGCTTGTACAATTGCTATCTGATTCAGTAAAGACATGCAGGTCCTTTGAATTTCTCTCTCTCTCCCTCCTGCTGAACATCAGATATCCACCAAAAGCTTTTAAGTGTTAAAATTTGTCATATACATCTCTATGGTGTTTGTAGTGTACAATGTCCAGTGTCAGCCATCTGTGCTTCCCAAACCCCACAGCTACTCTGGGGTAGTGTAATGAGGACATGGCCTCCCTCAGGGACTGACAGGAAGAGACCACCATCCATCCCCCGTGGGCGGAGCCAGGAAAGCCACACCCATTTTATCAGAAGCAAAGGGGCGGGGCAGGAAGTTTAAAAGGCAGGTCCTGCAGCTCAGTTGAGGGGGAGCTACCAAAGGAGACAGAAACTTCTTGTCCCCTGCTGAGCCGTACGCCTGAGAGTGAACTCTGCAGCTCCAAGAACTCAGAAGAGTTACCGGGTCAGCAGGATAACAAGAGCAAGAAGGAGCTGCTGAGACTGCCACTGGCTATGTAGCTCTGGGAGACAGAGGAACCCCATGAGATAGAGGTACACTGCAATGGGGTAGTAGGAAGTAGCCCAGGGACACCAGACAATAGTGCGGTTGTATTATCCTAACTCTGGTCAGCATGTTTCAGAGGGGTGCCCACCAACCGCCACTGTTAGGGATCTGGGCTGGGACCTGGTGGAATACTGGAATACAGGTGGATACAGGCGAAATAGTGTGATCCCAGGTACTCCTTACCCCCTACGGCCACATCACCCCAGGGTGACTGCTTACCCACTTAAGGCCAAGAGGCTTGCGATTGATTGTCCACGGTCTGCCTGAGCTAGGAGGCCAGGTGAGAGACTGCTCACAGCTCTGCCCTGCCTAGAAGGCCAGGGCCCCAAAGACTGCTAATTCTCCTTTAAACCAGCCTTTACAGATATGCGGTAGTGGGGATGTGTGGCCTCCCTTGGAGACTGACAGGAAGGGACGGCCACCAACCCCTACAGGTAGATACCAAAGAACAAACTGATATTAACTGGTAATTAAAAAACACATAAACTTGGAAAAATGTAAGCAATTTAAAGACAAACTTCCTTTTGAAAAAGAAAGCTTTTACTGATCATTTGAACGAACTGAAGATAGTAAGGAAATGTAAAAAGTCTCATTCCTTTGGTCAAAATGAGTCTATACACAAAATTTAGAGTATCTCCAGTAAAAGGTGTTCTTATTAACTGTATCATTACACGACAGGTAGTAAACTATGTGAAGTAGATTTGGTCAACTTGATACATCTCTACTTGCAAACCAGTCGGTTCCAATAATGACCTCCACAGAAGTCAGCAGTTCAACTCAATACTAAACTCTCTTCTCTCAATTAAGAAAAAGGGTGTAAAAAAAAAAAAGAAAGCAATACCCTTCAACTCTTTCCTTTGTGACTATGTGTTTGGGAATCTTACTGCACCATAAGAATAAACAAAGGGTTATATTTTATGCGAAGAAAAGCAAATTGTTTTTCTGCTGTCCAAAAAAACTCTTACAGCTGGAGTCAGCAGAACATCATCTACTCGGCAAATGTAAAGACAAACAGCATGACCTGTCAGGCTTTGCTATCCAATCATTGTAAGCATGACTCTCTTAAAGATTAACTTCTACTTCTACTAACCTTCAAAACAACTGAAGAAAAATCCATTCTAAGCAATAACGACAGCAGTTCTTTCATGTTTACAATAAAAATGAACATAATGAGAAAGCAGCGCTAACTGTCAGGAAGACCGAAGTTTCCAAGTTTTAATAAAGCTATTAAAGAGGTCATGCAAGAGAAGATCACAAAGAGAAAGCCCTCCCAAAAGTACGGCAAATCATTCAAGTACTTAGCAACACTAGGTCTTATAACAGGCTTTACTGGGAAGTTTACCCACCCACTCCCCATATAAAAGGTTAGCACATCGCAGAGGCTAATTTAAATACTTCTAAAATACACATTTGATCTCTTAAATTAATACATACAGAAATGAGATTGCAGTTTGTGATTAAGGCAAAAGACTAGAACTGAGATGTTTAAAATCTCAGCCTAGGAGTAAGGCTCTATTCCCAGCTCTGCTGCAGATTTCCTTACTAACTTGGGCAGTCACCTAATCTCTCTGTGCCTCATTCTTCCCATCTGTAAAATGGGAATAATACTAACTTACCTCACAATCATAACAGAGGCAAAATTCATTAATACTTGTAAAGGTCTTCAGCAAAAAGGGCTATATACATGCAGAGTTATTTTTGTTACTGAATTGTATGTATTTTAAAATATAAATTCGAAATAAGCTCAGTTTGTGATCATTTAACTCAAAGCTGGTTTTAGTCATTTTACTGTTGCACTGAATTTGATTTCACTGAAATGGAATGACCTCAGCCATAGTACAAGAATGCTGAAGTTACTGATTAAACAAATAGGGTTCTGTAAACCTCTAAGTAATTATGAAATCCCTGCACATTGAGTGAAGAGAAGGAAAAGGGTATGAGTTGTATTATTTCTCAATAGCCCTATGCTGTGCAAAACCTTAAGCTCTTACAGAACTCCTAGCATTCAGAGTCTCTTATTCACATGCACACAGTAAATGTGGTTACCTCTCCTTTTCTCATGATGGCAACCGACAAACTCCCACTCCTCTCACAACTACCTTCCTGCTGTTCCCTGCTCCTGAAGAAAGTCAAGCCCCTCCATTCCCTGAGAGAACCTTCCCCTTTACTTAAAATGTATTTTTAAAACTACTCCTCTAGTTTCAGTAACAGTAGCATGAATAGATGGAGGGTGGTCAGAGAAGAGCAACATCCACCCATTCAGCTTTTAAACAATCAGTGAATGGGGAAAATATTCTTAAGAGAAACAGGGCCATTATGAAGTAAGTCACATAGAATATAATAGGAATTAAACTAATACGACTTTCCAGATTTACTCTTAAAGACTGAATCATCCTATAGAATGTGCAGTGGCAGTCAAAAAAGCTAATAGCATGTTAGGTACTATTAGGAAAAGGATAGCTAAAAAGACAGAAAATATAATCAGGCCACTGGATAAATCGGTGGTACACCTTGAATACTGTGTGCAGTTCGGGTCCCCCATCTCAAGAGATATATTAGAATTGGTAAAAGTACAGAGAAAAGCAACAAAAATGATGAGGGGGGGATGTTGTGAAGGCCAAAAGTACAGCTGGGTTCAATGAAGAATTAGGTAAGTTCAGGCAGGATAGCTCCATCAATGGCTATTAGCCAAGATGGTCAGGAATGCAACCCCATGCTCTAGATGTCCCTAAAACTTGACTGCTAGAAGTTGGGACTGGACAACAGGGAATGGATCACTCGATAATTGCCCTGTTTTGTTTATTTCCTCTGAATCAACAGGAGTTAGGAGCCTAGCTCCTTTTGAGTATGCACCCCCAGGTAATAAGTGGGACAAGACTACATCGTTGGTTGAAAAATTCTTGTACATACTGGGAGGGGCAATATTCCACTCACAGTCACGTAATTAAGGCTGTAATAGCTTATTCTGGTTCCTCTTCAGCAACTTCTTACTCAGACCAAATTCCTACCAAAAATCACTAAGTCAAGAGTGTTGAATAGAGCTCTGTCACAGCCGTCTTTGGATCTAAACATAAATTGGAACACAAGTTTATTTGTCTTTAGAAGATCTGACATTTCTAACAGCCACAGCCACTTATTTTTAGTTTGTACTTTTTATATAAAACAAATGGCACTCTGACAATTAAATATGGCTCCATGTAGAGAGAAAGGGTATGTGCCCTTCTGTCTCCTTTCTACATGCAATGAAAGTTGATATGCTGTTAAAACTGTTTCAAATTTATGTGCAACAGAATAAAACTTTAAGAGGAAAAGAACGGAATTGTCCATGTCAACATCATAGTTTTTCTTTAAACTGAGCCGACAGGGTTATCTCAATACACCATGGGTATGTTCAGTCTTTTATAGTACACTCTAGGGACTCCATATCTACATCCATTTTACCGTCTTTTAAAATGTCTGGTAATGACATCTATCAGTCCTTGTCTTTTGCCTCCACCACCTAGCCCTGGTTTCTGGTTTCCAATGAAAGCCTCTTCAGTATGTTGCCCTCGCCAATCCTTTTTACGTGACCATACTATAAAAATCTCCTCTTACTCATAATGTTTATTGCCTTCCTTTCCCAGGTTCTCTCTGATTTCCCCTTTTCCTCTCTCCCCACCCACACCCTCTTTGTTATTAATAGCAAGGCAATCTTCCTCCTTTTAATGGATGTTCCATGCTTTATATCCACATAAAAGTGAGGATTTCATACTGGTGTTGGACAATTTCATTTCAGGTTACCCCTTTGTCTTAGTGATTATACAACATATGGGTAGGAATAGTACTACTAGAGAGGTTCCCTATACGGCATCAGTCAGTCTCTAATTCCAAACTGTGAATTAAACTGCATTTGTTTGGGATTGATGCTGCCATATCATATTGGTCGAGATCAAGTCAGAGCTGATAAGATAACCAGGGCCTAGACTGGTCAGCAGATGGACAGGATCCCTCCGAGGATTATGATTTGGGAAGTGGCATACATCCATTTGTATCAATTTTGAACAACTGCCCCGGCTGATGCAAGAGAGCATTGTTCTGCCAGCGGTACAGATTTCTGGAACGAGTTGTTCTGCTTTCTTGGGGGCATTAAAGATGTCAAGGCACTTTCTCAAGAAGGTTTTAGGGTTTTAAAACCTGATTTCCTGGCCCTATTCCAAAATGAATAATTCTATTACCTGAAAATATTTGTCTTGTAGTAATTATACAAGGTATTCGCCTTTTCCAATGTCAAAAGTATGTGGCACTTCACAATCATCTAAAATTACAATATTCCATTCCTAAAGAACTGTGCATCCTAAACTGGTAGATAAAAGACGAAATGACAATAGACTGAGGTAGACAGAGATTGTAGAAAGGGGAGAGAAAGTAAATACCACATAGTGATACTGTTGTTTCAGAAGTATTGTTTATTCCAAGGAAAACAAATCATAAAAGTTGTTTTGTCTAATATTTCTTGTTTGTTTAGGGTTTTTTTAGCATCATCAGGCAAACCAAATGTATTTGTTTATATATTATATAAAGCAATATTGTTTATAAATTCCTTTGGAATCCTTCTGGATGAAAGGCCCTATCTAAATGTTATTACTTTCATACTGTCACATACTGTACTGAGATCATCTATTGTTTTTACACTTCCTACTGTTTAACTATCACCCATACGATCAAACAAGAGAGCAAGCAGGCAGGACGCACCTTATTGTGAAACCATGCTCAGCATCTATGGCTTTCTTTTTTCTTTTATAACTATCACCATCAAAACAAAAGACAAGAAACAAGATGGAGTACACATCCACCATTGTAGATACACCCTCTTCTTCCCCAATCTAGCATAAGATTCTAAATCATTGTGTGTAATTCTCACACATACCGCAATCCTACAATGAGCTTTGTGAGTACAGACCCGTGAACCTGCACAGATGCCGAGCTCCACTCACACCACGCTCACTGGAGGATCAGAATTGTAATCATTTTGAACTACCCAATTCGCATAGAGACCTCCTCTTCCCTTGAATTCCATCACAGCTGTTAAGATTATTTTGCTGTTGGTCCTTGGAGTCAAGCTCTTCAGGACAAGTGTCGGAGTTTTCACTACAGAGGAAAAGCTATAACTTACAAGAGGAAACAGACAGCAACTGGTATTCTATACATTATTTTTAAATTTCCCAAGAGCTGTCAAGTTTAGTTGATAAACCTGATTTATAAATTTCCCTTTTGTTTTTAATGCAAGTTTTTTCCCTAATTGTACCTATACGTCACTGTAAAAGCTTATAAACAAACTAACGCTGATGGAAGAGTAAGTCTCTGTAATTCTTTAAGTATATCCTGCTGGCCTTCCCAAAAAAAAAAAAAAAAAAAAAAAAAAAGTGGAATAATTATATTGGTAGTAGGATAGCACAGATTCCCAGATGCAGCATAAAATGCCTTGTAAACCATCCTCCAGCTTTAATCACCCTATTGCTTTTTAGCATTTCTCATGCAATGCAGTCACAGTTGAGACAAAGTTATCTTGTAAACTTGTTTATTGATGTGAAAATAGCAGAACTACTACTAACATCCTGTGGACTTGTCACAGGAAAAGTACATGATGCTCTTTAATGCCAAAGAAATAAATTTTGAACCTAGAACTTTCTGACCACTTGAAACTCAGATCCCTTAACTTAGACCAATGAGCTTTCCTGCTGCCATAAGTATAGGTAGCCAAATGGCAGAATTTTAAAACTACTACCCTAATAGTGTTCATGTTTAAACTGTTGAGTCCACATACTAATGCTTAAACAATGTGTCAACCAGGTTATACGGTGGAAGCCATCTAGATGTTCAAAGAAAAGTAAGAGTAAGAGTAGAGCATTTTGAAGAAAAAAAATTACCAGGTGGGTTGTTGCAATCTGGACTCATACCATACACTATATCATTCCACCAGATCAGACAATCAGAAGCAGCAATCACTGCCAATTTTGATTCAGAAGTGAAAGGAATGCAAGAAATGCACAAGAGTCGCTCTCTTCTAAAAAGTACTCATTTTCAACTCCTTTAAACATTTAATTCTTTCATGAGACATCTAACATTCCTGTTTTGTAGCAAAGAGGACCCCAGACACTGTTGATCAGTGAAAAGGAATTCTAACAAGTTCACAAAAGAAGCCTAGGTGACTTTCAGACCTGGTCTTTGGCAGGTTGAAACCAATACATTGTTTCTTGAATATGAATATTTACAACAAACAATATAATCCATGAATTCACAGATTAGAGTATCAATAGCAGTGTGTCCATTTTTATTTTAGTAGAGGAGGGGGAAGGGCATTCAGGATATATTGAACAATTTTAGCCCCATGGTTACGCAAAAATCTTCCTCTTTTATGGGCTATGAAGTACACTGACTGAACTCTTCGGAAAATTACCTCTTAAGGGGCTAGTTGTACAGCATCAATAGAAATGTGGTGCCAGATAATGGCTGCAATAACTGTCTTGGTCTCTGGAGAATAATGGATTGTGAATATATCAATATGAGGAGTGGAAGGGCAAGAGAAACTGGGCAGACGCTAGTTACTGGACGCAAAGATGATGCCACATGTATGATGTTATGTGTACTCATCTCTTTTCAGGGGGAGGGAGGAAGTTCTTTATAGAGAGTAAAGTATCCATAAAGCCATGTTTGTAATCATCGATGTTCAACTAACTAAGCATTTTTGGAGGGGGAGTTGCAGGAATATTGATGGCATACAATCAATGAAGTACAGTTATTTCACATTTATTCTTTACAAAGACAAAAAAGCCTACACATCATTTTGAATACCAGTTTTTGATCCTGCAGTCACATGCAATATTCAAAGAGAGAGGCTCTGAAGCAAAACTGATTTGTACCAGAGTACAAGTCCAATGATCTAAAATCTGCACCTCAGCATTTACAACTAGCAAAAAGGAACACATTTTCAGTGTAAGTGCCAAATGAGTTCAGCGGGCTGGGCTACAAGGAAACACTTCAAAAACAGTGAACTTGCAGACATTCTTGGATTCATTTTTTTTTCCTTCCATGATGCAGGCTCTCTCTTGAGGAAGCTGACTTGGCTGCAAATGTAGGCAAAGGGAGGGTGGAATGCCATAGGAAAGTTACAAACATGAATTCTTTGCAAACTGAAGGTGTGTCTTTATTTAGCTAACAGATGCAGAAGTAGGAATACCTTCACAGTCTAGATTATTGTCTATACCGGAAGTTTGTTACCTTTCTATGATTATCCACAATATATTTTCCATACGAGTTAAACACCTGATTTAAATTCACACAGAGATGGGGGCACCTGTAAAATGAGTATTTATTATGAAAGCCTAAAGTAAAGTCAATTGGCTCTCTTCCACTCAATTCAACTGTTACATTTTCATCTAACAAAATGCAAAAAAAAAGCCATATACTAATGTAATGTTAAAGTGGCACAGTTAGTCTCACAAAAAAAAGTTAGGAAATGCAGAAGTTAATGTTCCAACAGAAACATGAACATGACCATGTTGTATATTCTGAATATTCTATGGGGCATTTATTACACTACATATTCAACCACAAAAACAGGAATACAAGATACCACATACATGCAACACAGCTGCATTAACATTGCTTGCAGAATCTTAACTTCTAAATTCCTGACACTGATCTTAATTGTATGTTCTGCATTTAATTTAAATAATCAATAAAAAGGGATGACGCACGTTGCTTCTGCTTAATGATATTAGCATTTAAATGGCCTTAATGAGGCTTTGAGGTTTACACTTCAATGAGGTGAAATGGGAGATTTCCCACATCTGCAGCTACTGTTGTTGAGCTGGAGGTAATTTTTATTAGTTTGTGTTATGACAGCAGCATCTTCAGATAGAGAGTAGTCCTAATTGTGGTTTGTGTTCTAGCCCCTTTATGCCTCTCCTTCAGCATAAAGGAGCCCCAACACAGCTGGATCACCACATCTGGATCCCTTTACTAGGGAAATTCTCCAGGAAGCCCTCCACTGAGCTCATTCCACCAGTCCCCAGTGTACAGGTATACCAATGGGGGTGGAGGGTGTCCAGCAGTACTAAAAGGTGTGGCTGAAGCACGGCAGTGAACTGCTGCTCCAATTCAGAAAATGGAAAGGCATCTTAAAGCCCACCTCTGCCCAGCCCCCACCCTCTCCTGGGCTGTACCTCCTGTAAGACACTGCTCAGAATTGGGATCAGAAACATTTTATTTTAAAATCAAAATGTAGAATGTGTAAAGTATTATAGTAAACAATGAAACAGTAAAATGACTAGATGAACAATTTTTTTTTACACTAATGACTTACTCCTGTCCTTGATATTAAAGCAGGACTTTTCTTTTTTTGGTAAATTATTTGTCTTTTTGATAAATGATTATGCTGTGTGCTTTTCACTGTGAATCTCACTCATCCAAATTACCCTAAAAGTAGCTTATCCTTAACTCAGCCTTAATTATTAAAGGACTGGACGACGTCCTGTGATGTCCAAAAAGAGGCAGGGCTTCATTAAGTTCTTAAATGTGCACTCCCATTAGTGATTTCCTATAATACATAGTTTTATTTTTCCCTTCCAACCAACCAACATGCTAGTCCTCATTGTGGACTTTGTCCACAGCAAGTTCCAAAATGGTAGCCATGTTTTCTGTTGCTCTTTATTTAACAGTGTGGTTTAGATATTTTATGAAAGGGAAAGTATTTCCTTTGCATTCCCTAACCTCAAAAATGGCTTAAAAGATTTTGATCAAACTTTCTAAAAAGCTGAATCCTGGGTACAGACTAAAAGATAGGTTTTCAGAAACAAAAATGGCAGGCACCTAATGTCAACTGAACTTCAAATGGAGTTAGACACCTAAGTGCCAAAAGTGCCAGACCCAAAAATGTTTCTGGGACTTGAGTGCATGTGAAAACTGAAGATTTATAATTGAAACTGTTTTGTGGCCTTAAAACATGGCAAGGCTCTATATCTGCTGAAACAAATATATGCACTATTAAGAGAAAAGAGCTTTTGAACCTCATTACAGAGTCTTTGGTGCAATTAGCAGTAGATAAAGAAATAGCACAGCACAAATAAGTCCACTCAGCTAAAATGGAGGATGTGAAAAACTTTGAATCTCAAATTAAAAGCTAAAATGTATGGCGTATGGATTCATATAAACCAATTACACTTGGAGAAAAATCCTTTTCGTACTGACATTTCAAAAATTTTGATTTCCACTATCTCAGTAAACATTCATTCTATTTTTATTTCCACTTTTCATGACAAAAATAGTTCTGCTACACTAGTACTGACAATGCAGTGAAAATGAAAGCAATGTTTAGGATGTCTAATGGCTTAGTAACATTTGCCATTTCAAAATAATTTATAGCTTTGTAGAATAATTAATGTAAGCTGAAATACGACAAATTGTTACCACACATATTTTTAATGAGTTAGTAATATCGCTAATTAGAGACACAATTTGGGTAAGGTAATATCTTTTATTGGACCAACTTCTGTAGGTGAGAAAGACAAGCAGAAGTTGGTCCAATAAAATATTACCTCACCCACTTTGTCTCTCTAACGTACTGGGACTGACACAGCTACAAACTACACTACATAATCTAATTAATCACATTTATTTTTTTGAGCAGAGCAGCATGGTATAACATCTTATTTATTCCATTGGTTTAAAATGGATGGCCAAAGTCCCCATCCCAGTTTACGTTTTATTAAAAGTCATTGTTTCAAAAATTCAAGTTCAGTGTAAGAAACCAAAATGTCAGTGTGTTATAGGTGTGTAAATAATGTATGCAAACACAACAATATCAAAAATCCAAATGAAGAGACTAGATGAGGATTTGGGTTTTTTGTCTGTCTTTGTTATCATCAGCTGCATTATTTTTCAACATCAGGAATAGAGATGTTTCTGTGCTGTATACTGTGGAGTATTTTTTGGTGATTGAATACAACCAGTCTATTAACTTTTGGAAACAAATTTCCATCAACTCCTGTTTTCTCTTGAGAATAATCAGAACTTGCTATCTTAAAAAAATGAGGCGAAAATTACTAAAACACCAGCACCTACTGGAAAGTTTTAATTTTTGAACCTCTGCAAAATAAAGCTAAATTTATACTTTATTTTATAAGGTGTAAAAAGGAACAACAACAAAAGCCTTAATTCAAAGCTTGTTTCCATTAAGTTCTATTTAGTGAATGCTAGTGGATTTCTAAGAACCTGTTATGTCCATCATGTAGGGAGAAACTGACACCTATTGGCAACTTTAATATTACTGCATAATGGTACTTTTCCTCAGAGTAATACAAGAAACAGCACCTAATATCTGGATATTTTATTAATAAAGGAAACAGGAATTTTTTTTGTCATACGAGTACGTAAAAAGGAAGCATTTTTTCAGTCTGAATTCCAAGCTTACTTCAAGGCTTTCCTTTTAAACACAGAACATCACCACCACTAGTGTAATTATGATCCAATCAGATGCTGGAAACATCAGTAAGCAACTATTTTAAGAGGCTATGCTAGTGAACAAGCACAAGCACTCTTCATTAACAGTTTGGAGAGATTACATTTCACTTCTGGGGCTAAAAATGGTTTAATGTTACATACGTGATACACTCAGTCTTCGGGCCTGGTGCACCGTGTATCATTTTTAGCAACCTCCACAGACAAATCAGGAGCCATATCAGCAGAAATGTTCTGTCTTTCCAACTAGCCTATGAATTACTGTAATTACTGAATTACAGATATAAGTGTCAGACACAGGATGTTTCTGGAGAGAGCACTTCTGGAGGGCACCATATCAGTTAGGATCAATCATCAATGAGTGTAATTAAAAATGGCATAAAAGGCACCAGCACTATGGGGAAAATGTTAGTAGCAAACAAACTTGTCCAAGCTTGAGCCAACAGCCTGAGTTACTAATTCAGTAGGTGGCAACAACTGAGGGCAGACATGCCTATTCCTAGCACAAAATGGTCCTGACCTTGTAGGCCTCTAGGTGCTACCACAACATAAATATTAATAATGATGGAAAAACAGATCTGGGAATACAGAGGATGAACAGCCAAAAAAATGGACAAACCACTGAAATTGTGTGTCACATTTTCAAACAGATGATTCCACATAAAATCTACAGGTGAAACACAGAGCACCAATACTGATACAGAGTAATCACAGCAGAGTTTAACAAACTCGTAATAGAAGTATTGTTAATACAAGTACTTTTCACTACAAACGAGAGTTTAGCTATGACAACATATTCAAAGCAACACACATACTCAGAGGTAATGGGACTTGATTCTTGGAGGTGATGGAGCACCTGCAACTCTAAATGAAGTCACTGAGAGTTGCAGATACTTAGCACTTTATGGAGTGGGGGGGGGGGGGGGGAAGAAATAGGCCTTTAGGGACCAACATTCATTGCAATATGGTTTTTTGACTGGCAATCTGATTCGGTTGACAACTCCAAGTCTGTTTTATGGGACTACAACTATTCACGAGAGCAGAGAAATTGAACCCAACATTATACATACTTGTAACGAAGAATTTTTTTGTGAATGTACAGCTGTCGAAGGCGGCAATTTTCTCTTGCAAGACTACAACAAGTATCCTAAAAACACAAAAATGAAAATGTGTACTTGAAAAATTAGTTCTGTTGGTTTAAGAGTAAATATTTAAATTTAACTGTTTCAAGAGCATTAGTTTAAATTCTTGAGAAATAAGCTTCCAGTTCTCCAATAACTGGCAGTTGGTAAAGACGGTTTAATCTCTATCACATAACCTGCTCTTCAAGAAGTATACAAATACGATACAGAGTAGCGCAGCATCTATGATATACCTCCTGTAATAAAAGATCCATTAGAAAAAAAAAGAAAAATGGAATTGCAAGGATCTTGCATTGTCCTCAGTTTCTCAAATCACAAGCAAATCCACAACCAGCACACAGACTAATCTAAAAGGAAGTGTTTTACCCTTGAAATAATCACATTGCTTATTTAATTGCAAATATGTCAAACTATCAGTTGTATCTTATTTACTAACAGTGTTTTTTTAATATGAAAACACAGCACCATGGAATTAAAGATGAGAGAAATAGCCTTTACGTAATAAACCACTTACAGTGATTACCAGCATCCTAAATGCAAGGACAATGAAAAAAATTCAAGGGGACAGCTATTGTCCAGTTACCTTTGTCCATTTCAGTTCTTTACAAAGCAAATAGCACTACATAAAAATGTTGTAACCTAGCAAAAATGGTGGCTGTCCTACATATTTGAGTCCTTAAAACAAAGGGTCATATATTTTTTGTATACGTATGCAGATAACCACCCCCCCTCAAAATGTAAATATCCAGTACCTGTTAATTATTTGAAGCAAAGTAAAAGCCATATGACAAATGATTTTGCAATGGCACATTGTATACTCTACAGATCAATAGGACGTAAAGTGCAGCTTAAAAAGGTATAAGACTTTTTAAAGTTTAAAATTAAAGTTTAGGTCATTTAGACACAGAGGACCTCTGAAATAATTTAAAAATTTATTTTCAAAATGAAGAATCAGCCTGGGAAGCTGTGCCAGCCAATGAGTTTGTAAGCTTTATCACCCATTTGCTAACTCTAACACAATTCTTTCTCAAATGGAGCAAAATGGTTCTTTTAAATCTGGTTACTCTCTTATTATAAAGAGCTGAAAACATTGAAGATTCTATTTCATTGATGACAGGCAGCACTATATATATATATGCTATGTCAAGTACATGACTAGTAGCCCTCATGTCTGAAGTGTGTAGCAACCAAGCTTAACCAGAAGATCATGAAGCTTAGAAAAAAATATCAGCTTTAAAAAGTGCATTATTTGAATGAAAAATCTGAGACGACCATAATAGAGAATTTGAGGGACAGGGATCTTGGAATTACTTCATGGATAGACGAAGACATCAGTTCACATCTCTGGCAACCCCCAAGACATTTGTTTTCCATACTGACTATCCCTTTCGATTCGAAGGCAAGGACAGCTCTGAGAAAAGGCGTTCCACCAAAAAATCCTTGGCCCTCAACGTACAGTTAGAGTTTCTATTCAAAGAGCCCTCTCTAACCAATCCTTCTGTAGTGTCTGTTTTGAGAATGCTGGATCCACACGCATTTCCTTCACAGAAAAAGGACATGAGCAACGTGGATCTGAAAAGCCAAGTGCCTTAGCCCCAACCTCAAAGTTATATGACCCAACAAAAGATCTCAGTAGCTTGCATCCAGCTAGGCTCTATCATCTTCAGATCCCTATGATCCAAGGTGGCTGTCCGTGCTGCGGCATAACTGAAACCACCTTCATATGAATCTCTATTCGATCCAAAGAATTAGCACATATTATTGGGTGCTTGTTTGCCCCTATACTGCCTCTTCTTCTAAGAGCACAGAAACTTCTTGTATGAGTTTAGAGTTCTCCTTTTGAGAAGATCCAGGTGCTCTATTCACAGGAAAAAGACCCAAAGAACTCCTGTCCTGATGAACTTGAGAACTTCTCCTGGACTATGGTTAGATTCATTCTCTGGTAAGTCTGAGGACTTCTTCAGCAAAGACCCAGAAGAAACGCCTGGCACCAGATGACTAGGATCCTCTCCTCCAGGCATAAAACTCTAGGGATAGTGTGTCAGGGTGGGAAGTCCAGCTATTCTAACACAAATCCAGAAGCAAGGGGAAGACTGGGTTCTGCATCCCCTGGGACGACAGAAAAAGAGGAATTCATGGATGGTTTCAAGGGGGGAGAGGGGTGACGATTGTTTCATACCCATAGATTTACAATACTGGAACAGGAAAGCACATTCCCATAATGGCTAACTGCTTTGAAATGAGTTCTGTTGTCGAATGGCAGGACGTGCAATCTTACAGTGGGAATCTACATGGGCGATGTAATGAAAGAAAATTATAGTTCAGGGGTCCATGAGTGTTTCTGTTATAAAAGCCTCTTTTTTCTCAATAATTTACAATTTACCTTGTCTAAAATGAATACTAATTTTTAATCCCAAAGCTAATAGCTTTTACTGTCAACTATTTTTAGTTTAACAAACTGTATTCTGATTGTTCAAATCACAGGAAAGGAAAACAAAAAGGAAGTGTATCAGTTTTAAGTAACTTCTTCCAGTAGGTCTCTAAGAAATTAGCCAATTAATAATGGACAGACTGAAAGGCAGTCAAGTATGGGGTGTTTTTTTAGTGTAATTTATATAAAAACTGTATTTGTTTTGATTACATCACTCTCCCCATGTTTCCTGTCTTCTGCTCTTAAAGGCAGAGACTGTGTTTTCCTGTAACGGACAGATTATGGATGGTTTTGGAATGTAAATATATAAATAATAAATGCTTTTTTGGTTCTTCAGCAATTCAAGTTTTATTTTAAATTTCAATTTTGCACTGCATTAGTCTACAGTATAGCTAATGCCCTCATTAGAACTTTACATGGCCATTTTTCATGCATTTTCTATCTGCAATAGTTAAATTTCCTTGGATAATAATAGAATCTGATATGTTCCAGAAAAACAACTACCCTTGATGCAGCCCCACAGCTTTGAAGTAGCTTTTTTCCATTATCACCACTTAGAAAAAAAGAAACATTAGCACCTGAAGAGAGTTTTTTAGTTGGGAGACTTTGAATGATGTTTTGCCTTTTGACTGTTTCTACAATTGGATTTTTCTTCTGCTAAAAAAAGGGCTAGACTGGAAAGATTTACTATCATCACACTGTCCACAAGGGAACTTTAAATTTTTAAAGAGACAGTTGCACAGATACAAACTGAACTCTTTCTGACAGACTGTTAAAGGAACAGTGACCTATTTTGTGAAATTTTCTTTTATATTCTTCAATTTAACTTCTTCAGTACAACTCAGTTATTTGATATGGTCCCACTGATATGGAATTTGATTGTGGAAAGTTAACACTAACATACAATTAAGTTCTTTAAATCTACTACAGCATCAAATTTTATTACTTTATTAATTGTGTTATGAAAACTACTTGTTTGTTCAATTGGTCTGTATTCTGTTTTCTGTAACTATTCATCCTTGATCTAATTTAGACATTGATATTCTGTTTTCTATGATGTCATGCTAGAGAAATGTCTGTTTTAGCAAAAATTTTAGTGGCCTTTAGACTCCCCATCTCTTTTATTCCTTTAAATAATTTCATCATCATCTCCTTCCTTCTTCAGGCTCAGAGCCTCAACATAGTTGGCTATTCTCTCTCCCCTTAAAACTGACACATTCAATCCTGCCATTTATTTCTTTGCGCAACATCCAAAATAAATCTGACTGCTGCCACCTGCTCATCTCTAACTTCCTCGATTCTCACTTTCCACCATACCCCATTCATCAATCTGTTTAAAATGATGCTGTTAAACTCAGCACCATGCAAAATAATTTAAATTAGAGCCTTCCATCTTAAAGGATCCCAGAGTATATCACAAACTATACCTACAGCACCAATGAAATGCAGCCATTTCTGATTTTCTCCATCTCTAACATGGAAATGACACTGTCCCTCCTCTATAAAGTACCTTGAGATATACAGACGAAGAGTGCTGTACAAAAGTGTTAATAATAAATAAATAAATAGTATGAGGTGAAGGAGAGTAGCCATTCATGCAGGAAGTACAATAGTGGAGATAGGGAAAAGGAAATTTTGGTCAAAGTAATCAAAGCAAACTTTCTTATTAAAAGTGCCAAGGAACCATTATTACCCTCGTGCAGACAGACAGACAGACTTCGGTCTTTGTGTTTTCAGCCAAAAGATATAAAGTGTAGGATATTCAGTTTTAGTTACCTCGGAAATATGACAGGATTTGAATCTGTGGGTCCAGAGAATCAAGATATTTCAGACCTGATGCTTAGAAACTTCTAAGATATCTTCTTTGGGGATTTAGGTTTTGAAAGTGTTGTTATTCCAGAAAAAAAGCATTGCTTTATCTAGTTCCCACCTTCTAATGTAAATGAGAAGAATTATTATTTATACAACTCTGAATGCATACGAGGTCCTTACATATAGGCTATGTATAGGGAGGCAGTATTGACTAATGGTTAGAGCAGGGGAACCTGGGTGTCAAGACATAAGGGTTCTGCCAACACAGACACTGATTTACAGATGTTCATTGATTTAACAGCACTGTGTCCCAGATTCCCCATCTGTAAATAGGAAAATGAGGATACTTGACACTCCTACACACTAAGGCATTGTGACACTTAATCAGTTCATATCTGTAAAGGGTTTTCAGATGGTCATATGAAAGGCACTGTAAAAGTATTATTGTCCTATTTTAAGTCAAAATATTCCTTGAAAAGTGGAAAACCCAAGCTCTACTGAGATGCCTATATGATATTTTAAAACCCTAAAGCCAGACAATGGATGCAATGTAAACTATATATGTTACTAGAGTTTTCTTTGCAGCAAAAAAAATGTTAACATACAGAGAAAGTGAAGGAAAGTTTCTACCTTTTGTTGCAATGCAGATCATAAATAGGAGTTTTGAATTGTATGGATTTGACCATCTCTCCTGTTCGCAAAGAGTAAAGGTCCACACAGCAATAAGGCGGGCTTGGGCTGAAAGGATCACAGAAACAGAAACTTAGATATTGTACATTTTAAAACATTTTTAAACTATTTCTTTAAAGTATTAAAAGCAAGCTACTCATGAATTGTCTTTCTGTCCCCCTTCCTATCACCTTCAGGGTTGATCTATTAAAAAGCATCTGAAGACTCTTCAAAAGAACCTCAAATCTCTTGGCTTGTAAAATAAAGTAGCTACAAAAATAGGATGAAGAGGTGTGGATATGCAGATAAAGTGAGATGGAAAGGAATACGACTTGGGCCTGGGAGATGAAGTTCAGTTTGAAGAATATTTTGTTCAATCATTTCAGACTTTAATTATTATTATTATTAGAAATTGAATTACCCTTACCCACAGCCTCTTTGGATTTTATTGCAATAGTGTGGCTAGTAATGAATTTCTAGGATTTGAAACATCCAAGTCCAAGAAAGGCATTTCCGATTATTCTACACAGTCCAATACACTCTGTTGTCAATGATTAGCTCTCAGTGCAATCCATGTAGTTAACTTTCTGGTATTAAGATTATTTACTAGTCAAAGGTATAAACATGTATAATGTCAAACTTATGATTTCAAGTTTGCAACCAAGTGGACAATAATAAATAATACAATTATAGTTAATTTTCTAGTTATGAGAAGCAGTGATCATTAAAAATTTCAAAACGCATAACCAGTGTAATTACACTGTAATTATAAACAAGTTTTATAAAATTTAACCATTTTTAAATTAAGTTACACAAAATATAGGCTATTTATATCAATTACTGTAATAAGCTACAAAATAGACTACAAAAAGGCATCACTAAAAGCAGAGTACAAACATCACAATTTATTTCTCTGTACAAATAAATCTTTTATATGTAAGCTTTTTCTCCCATTTCAAACATACTAGAAAATGGAGACAGGCGGAGCAGACAAGTCATAACATGATCTCACAGTTGATTCCCCCACAAATATGGCAAACATGATATCATCTCTAGGTAGAGGACACAGATATTAAACATATTACACTGGATTTTAGCCAAAAGGCCAAGCAGCAGCACCACATCATTGGTTCAACGATAAGATGATTTCAACAAAATGTATGTGTATATCAAAAATAGTTTATTTTTATTAGATTTGCACAAATACATAGTTTAATTTAATAACTTGTTTATGAATAATGTTGAGGACCATTTCCTAGCAGTTAATAAATTTGTTAATTTCCAAAAAACATTAACCCTTTAATTCAATGTTGTTATTGGGATTTTTAAGAGACTTAAAATCTTGTAGTTTAGATTTTTTTAATATTTCTTTTTCGTACAGTGAAAACCTCCTCAGTTGTACAAAACAAACTCTTCTCTGTGTTCAGGTAAGCTGAAGGAGGAGGAGGAGGAAAGAGCACGTTATATAAGTGAAATAACAGAAAAAATTATTCACTTTCAAACTGATTTAAATCTAATTCTCACAGGGCAGAACAAGTTTTTCCAAATTATTTAGGGACATATTTAAATCTGCCAACAGTCCAGTAATAGGAAGAAGGCCATTATGGATCCTCTTTCAACATGTGTCCTAAGACTTTTTGGAAGGAAAGGATGAATGTGGGCCTCCTGTATTTGGAGAAGGAGTGGGTATTATTACACTGATTCCATGATATCCTCAACAGCCAAGAAACTTTTCTGTAAAACCACCGTCAGTCAAGTATTTAATTTCACTGATCCCCAAGTCAGACTTTGGAATAGCAGATCTGACCCACAAAATATGGGTCACTTGACAAGAATGCAGTCCTAAATTTGTTCTAGCTATTTACATAGAATTTCACTCTAACACTTACTTAAATGTAATACATATTATACTATATGGCAACAACTGAATCACACGGCAACTTCTGCTACATAGAGATGAAGAACCCACATTACATTTATTGTAGACTCTTGTTTAAACAGTACAGATCTTTTCAAATAGCTTGTGTTTCTTTTATCATTTTACTATAAATAAAGCTCCACAGCCATTTCTTAATAAAAAGCCAAACTTTCTTTAAATAGTAAAAAGAGTGTTACAACAGGGTTGAGAAGGGTAGTGGCGGGTACCATTTTACAAGCTGGAGAGAGGCTTTGATGTGGCAGTTCTCTTCTAACACACCTTTTTTTTCCTCCAAGAGTGCATTAAAATGATGGCTATTTCTAGGTCAATGAATATGAACCAGCACAAATTGCCAGCTGAATAAACATACTAAGTATGGGTAAAAAGAGTGTATTTCTTGTTGCATATATCTGCTTCATTTTACAGAATTTAACACAATTCCTGATACAATATCTGCTTGTATTTTGGACCTAGGCTGCTCAAGAATTTTTCTGGAGAACTATGGACACAAATGTGTCCTGTTTCCTATCTAGAATCCCTCAAGAATATTGTGTGCAAATTACCTATATACCATTGAGAACCAATATACACACAAAAATAATTTTAAAAACATCCTAAGTAACTCCCACAGAAATTCTTTTGGAAAGAATCATTTCTGCTGGCATATATCTACGTTAATAATTAAAGGAGGGGGTACTTCAGTGTCAAGCATTTACAAGGCCAAAAGATCGGATACAACAATCAGTCACCTTCAATTAGCAGTTCATTACCACTAGAAAATGTTAGGAAAGCAAGTGCTGATTTATATGCCAACTTGCCCTGATTTAACTAAATCTGTTTTCTAAAACCAATTTCACTATTTTGATGAAAGTCTGTCCATGGAACTCTCTTATTTCAGAACAGAAGTGACTAAGATTGATCTAGCTAGTGTCAGACTATTAATTCACACCTCTTATTATTTCTGTGCAAATTTGTGTGCAGACCAGCCCTGTAATCTTGATAATTAAACTTGGCATTTGGACAACATCATGAATGAGATTCTCAGCATTGAGGGCACTAGGCAGTCAAAATAATTTGCTGCTATGAGGTCCATGCCTACAGTCTGGTGATACAGGAATGGGTAAATTCTCATGCACTGTCTGGAACAAAGACTGCACAATCTCTAATATCCCTCAGGCTGGCAACATATTAGGCTAAGGACTATCTCCATTTGTCTACTTCTCTAACTTGATGTCTCCTTCTTGGCTGGTCATGATATCATTTTACTAATGTTCATGTAGAGGAGCAAGCAGCTTTGGCTAAAACAAGTAACATCACGTTTAGAAGGAAAGGCTAACGCTGCAAGAGGAATGTGGCTTAAATCAAAAGTACATTGAACTTCCCCAGGCTTTGATTCAAAGTCCTCTTGCAAATCATACCTTTCTTTTCACCCCATATGGCACTGCTGCACATGGTCTGGCAAGTTGTTCCTATGATCTTCTATTTACATTTGACCCCTCAAAATATTCAGAAAAATGCCAAATATTTTAGAACAATGAGAATCTGAAGATGTTGGACTCAATCACCAGAATTTTTGAGCAGCAGTGGCAACAACAACTGAAGTCCTTGAGAGATGCAAGCAGTCTGCAAGTTTTTGTACATCACACCCAAATTTTATATATAAACACATTATATATAAAAACATTTACATATACTTACCTATCGTTCTAAGATTCAGCTTGCACATTTACAAATAAATTTGTTACAAACATACTAGACAATTTAATGAAATCCACGCATTTAGAAAGTTTTGTTAGGCCAGTATATCTTGCACCTAATTCTGCAAGGAGCTGTGCACCTCCTTTGAGATGCACTGAGGACCAGAAATAAGCTACTGGGCTAAATTTTCAAAAGAGCTCAGCAACCAGTTAACAACTACGTTCTCAGCTCAGCAACCAGTTAACAACTATGTTCTCCCATAACAGGTTGAGTGAAAGACTATGGGGGTGCCTAGTTTTTAACTCTACTTGCTAATTTGTGTAAGAGCTAAAAACTGCCTTGTCTGCGCTAAGATTTTACCTTGAGTAAGTTAACATGATTTAGCAAACTCAAAAACACACCTTTTTTTTCCTAGTAAAGAGAAGGCCTAAGTGGCCTCTTGGGTACTGAACTCTTCTGAAAATATGGCCCCATTTCTGGATCCTGGGAATTTTTGAAAATCTACTCCCACCAACTCTTTTTCATTAAGCACCCTGAATCCAGGCCTAAGGAGGTAAAGAGATTTAAGAATATTAATCTCCTCCTTCCATACCACTTATTCCAAATACATCATTTTACTACTGGATTCTGTGATTTCTAATATAGAGGAAAATACTAATATACTAATCAAGAAGTTCTGTTTATATTAAAAAATCATTAATGAGCACGCAAAAAGATATACAGAATACACAGTAAATATTAGGAATCATTACCGTCTACCAGAGACCCTACATATCTTGGAAAGTTTACTTAGACAAAACATTTTGGTATGTACGAATTCTCTCTGCTAAGCAATCAATGACCAAACAGATACACACACAAATCTTTAAAAAGTGTTTGAAGTGACACCAACAATGTGAGGGAAGACATTTAACGTAATTAAGAAAAGGCCAAAGGATCTGACATAAGACCATATCTTGTTGTGCACAGAAAGGTTTAGAATAATCTGCTCAGAATGACAAACTTTTTCTGATGTCACAAGCATGGCCATCCATCTCAGAAAACATGACACAGTCTAGTGACGTAAGACCAAACCTTCGGGATGAGTAAAGTCATAATATACACTTTTCTTTAAGATCAACTAATACACCAGTTCAGAAAGGTTTCTGTTTACAGGAGACCTTTGCCCTTAATTTTCTAGCTTTAATAAAATTCCTGTTTCTGCAAGAAAGTTAATTCTCCATCATCTCCCATTATTTTAAATATTGTACTCTCATTACAAAGGTTAGGTCAGGATTTTCTAAAACTGGGGTCAATAGGAAATGTTGGGTAGCCAGCACTTTTGGAAACCCTGGCAAGTGTCAAAATCTGGATTTGGGAGCCTAACTTTATGTTTCTATTTTTGACAAATTTAGCCTACTCATTTTGCCCCTGAGTATGTATACTACATATCACTGTATATCTCGTCAGTAAGGTTATCTTTCAGAACTAACAAGCTGAAGTTGTGGTATCAATAACGCATGTTGTACAACGATGAAAAACCTACATTAATTGATAGAATCTTCAATGGGAAACACTATAATTATGCAGTGGATTGTTACAGTCCCATATTACCTCCTAATAACTGGGCAAATTAATTCGTCTCCCCATAACTTTATTCTGCAAACCAGTGTTGTAACTAGATCACATACTAATAGTTGAAAATCTTCCTGTGAACAAGCTTACAACTTACTTCCATGATGTACTTAACTTTTGCATACGAAAGTTTCCCTTTTCAACAAATGAATAATTTAAGGTTATTAGGTTAAAAACAGTAATGGCAGAATGAACCAAAAATTATAAAAATAAGAGTAAGTCAGGTCAACAGGACAAATAACTGATGAACAACAAGGGTGTTTGACAGAGAGAACATGCTTTGATCAAACAAAACTCAATAGAAATAGTAAATGCAGACAGATGTTTTCTTTATTAAGAAATCAAGAGATAATGAGGAAAAGAAAAGAACACGGTCAGAGGTAAGGTCAGGAACACTGATCATTAATGGTAAGGATGAAGTACAGGAAAAACTGTATTAGATCAGTGAGAGATGCTCACAAAATTAAGATATCCTAGCAGGTCCACAGAAGATTGAACAGGTGAGAACAAAAGTGAGAGAAAGATGTCAGACATATAAGAAAAACTGGTAAAGCCACAGTTGCTACAAAATATCCCTTCACAAAATGCCACAGATTCTAAAAGCTAGAGGAAAGCTGAAGAGGAGTGAAAGGTGTCACTACGTCTCAGACTGAATTGTGGAGTACAACATAGATCTGCAAATGCAGAACAGCAACTGTGAGACAGCTATCCTGAAGGAAGACAAATTCAAAAGAGGCATGCTTGAAAACAAAAAGCAAGAGTTTCATTAAAATAAGTATAGCGATGGGAGAGTTCAAGACCAGTAACTCCCAGCAACAGTGTATTGGGGGGATTTTTTACAATCTCGGCACTAAGAGTAGCTATCAAACCCCACCAAAGCTGTCAGAGGAAGTTAACCTTAATGACTGGGAATCCAGAGGACTATTTAAACCTAGAGAACATAAGAGAAAAAGGAGAATTCTTGTCTGGAGGCTAGATCCCTTTCATAAACTATTTGAGTAACATCTGTCTTAAGTGAATGAAGGAAGAAGTCACCTGCAAGCGTACAGCAAGGCAGATGTAATGTACTGTAGCTCAGTGCATAATTAAGGGAAGATGGAGCTAAATGTAATGTAATTCAGGATGATACATTTTCAGATACAGAAAGGGACATGTAGCGTATCTATGCTGGCACCTCAGCAGGGGTCAGTTTACAAGCAGCAGCTAGAAAGAAACTATTCCCTTCTTCATATAATTGCCTTATATTTTACACATTAACGTGCAAGGCAGCATAAATGGCATGAAGAGTTCTGTATATGTAAAAGAAAAATTCTACCAGCAAATACATCCATAGTCCAATGCATGGCAAATAAGAACAGTCATACTGGGTCAGACCAATGATCTATCTAGCCCAGTATCCTGTCTTTCCAGACTCTAGAAAACAGCAATCCCTGGCTATCCTGGCTAATAGACATTGATGGACCTATCCTCCACGAACTTATCTAGTTCTTTTTTGAACCCTCCTATAGTCTTGGCCTTCACAACATCCTCTGGCAAGGAGTTCCACAGATTGACTGTGCGTTGCATGAAGAAATACTTCCTTTTGTTCTCTTTAAACCTGCTGCCTATTAATTTCATTAGGTGACCCCTAGTTCTTGTGTTATGAGAAGGAGTAAATAACACTTCCTTATTTGCTTTCTACACACCAGTTATGGTTTTATAGACCTCTATAATCCCCCCCGAGTCATCTCTTTTCCAAGATGAAAATTCCTAGTTTTATTAATCTCTCCTCATATGGAAGCTTTTCCATACCTCTAATCATTTTAGTTGCCCTTTTCTGTACCTTCCCCAATTCCAATAGATCTTTTTTGAGATAGGGCAACCAGAGCTGCAGGCAATATTCAAGATGTATTGCTTCTTTATAAACCCACAGTATGCCCATGATATTTTCTGTCATTATCATCTATCCCTTTCCTAACAATTCCCAACATTGTGTTAGCTTTCTTGACTGTCTCTGCATATTGTGTGGATGTTTTCAGAGAACTATTCACAATGACTCCAAGATCTCTTTCTTGAGTGGTAACAGCTAATTTAGACCATCATTTTATATGTATGGCTGGGATTATATTTTCCATAATAAAGATTTATGTTTAATTAGTGTGACATTTCTAATAATACAACTGTGATCAAATGTAATCTTACATTTTTTTTTAATAATGTTTAGTTTTTAAATAAAAGTTAACATTTAAAAGTAATGGACTAAATCATGAATCTATGTGAATTACTCTCTATTACACAGTGGAGGTAAATGGAGCATCATTTGCAAATGACTGAATTCTGAAAATTAATAGTCAATGTAATTTCCACCAAAGTCAATGGAAAGATGCCTGTTGACTTCAGTAAGCATGGACTGGGCTAAGTGAACAGGCATGACAAAACAGCAGATGTGTTTCACCAAGTGTAATTGGATCACTTATATAGACAAATGTAGTTTTCAGTTTTGATATAACAAAATAATACAGTACATATACTAACGTTTTGTAAACATAAGGACATGTTAGTACTGCAATACCATACTTTATGATAACATTCAGGGTCAAATCCTGCTGGCCTTGCTTATGTGAGTAATACCACTGATGTCTATTGAAATATTTCACACATTGGAGCTACTCAGAAATATTGTTAAAAAAATTGGAGCAAGTTATATGTGTGGATTAATACATTTTATTGCATATGAATTAGTAAATTCTACTGCTCTAAGTTTAAAACTATCCATGTGAACCAAGTTTCTATAGCTATAACAACTCCGTTATTTTCAGTTGAAAGCATCAGATATTTTGTTATTTCCCTCAAAGTTATGACATATCTATCAATAATTCACACAAGAACAGAAAAGTATGAATAAAAAAATCTGGAAACCATTCTTTCCATTTGGCAGCTGTCTATGAAAGTCTATTTTATTATAAAAAAAGCTCTTTTGCCATTACACTGTTTCAAAATGATGTCAGGTGGCCTTATTTGATTATTCTATTTTGAAGCACAATTTAATTTTCAGCAATGCAATCTTGATTCCGCAAAAAAAAAAAAAAAAAATATCTAACCATTAGAATATGTCTGTCACTGCTCCAGCTCTTCCTGGACATGCTGAATTTCTTTGGTAAACTACCCTTTTAATAAGAAAGGAAATTTCTGCTAACAGCCTTTAGAATACTAGCACTCAATCACCACATTACATTCTTTTAGTGATATTTTAATTGTCTGATACTGTCAGTGATATTAATTAAATGTCTTCAACTTACAAAATTCCTGTGTACAACATCTTTATTGCTAGTGATAAACAAAATATACAAATACTAGAAAGTTATACTGAAACAGTGCTTTAAAGAACTGCAAATTTCTAAAGGACCTTAAAAGTAAAATTATATAACTTCAGGTCTAGTATGCAGTCTTTAGGATTTTACACATTTATGGAGAGAGAAGCTTTCTTAAAATAGTATTGGATGCTATAAACTGTAAGTACATCTTTAAAAAATTATTTACAAGATAGCCTAAGTATCACTTATCAAAATTGCAAGTAATTGTTTTTAATTATTTCAGTTACTGATTTCAGGTTTTTTTCTATACATAATAGATTTTACTACTTTCATTCATGATATTTAACAGATTCGTTCAATGTTATGAAAAAAACTCACAAGGTATTTGAGAAAGTGACATTTTCCAAGAATGTGCATGTATCAGTGAAACACAAAGCAGCAGAGACATTTTAAACTATCACAAATTGCAAGAAGCATGGAAGCACTTATTTTTAAATTAGAAAAAGCTGCACCAAACAGGCGTGTGTTACTAAATCCAATTCTTTAAATATAAGAAGGGAATATATTTGATTTAGCATTACATTATTTGAATTAGACTCCAAAAGATCAAGCACCACACTTTATATCCATCTTTATTAATTAATTAGAACAAATCTAATAAATAAGTAAATGGAAATTTCCATATCCTCTACCCACCCCATCCATCCTCAAAGGAGAGAGGGGTTAAATTCTGTCTTCATATCCCAGCATATACTGGAAAACTATAAAAACCAGTCATCAGCCAGAAACAGCTCTATAATAGGTAAGTAGTGAACCTGAGTTCTAGCTAAGAAAAAAATAAAATATGGCAAGGAAACACTGTAGTGTTTTTGCATGCGTGACAGCAAATGTTTGGAGAAAAAAAGGAAGTGGTGTGTCTTTGCCAAAACCCAAATTACACATATTCTGATTCATACTATCTGGGCAACTATGTGCACAGTATTCACATAAACTGTTCCTCCACAGCCAAGGAATGAAGTAGCCCTAGAGGTATGCTTACATACATCAGTTCATGTTGACAGTTACAACCACTAGGGAAAAGAGAGATGTGGAGAGCGGGGGAAGAAGGTAACATTGCTGTCCAAGTCCCTCGACAATTCACAAGGCAGGTCCAGGTAACGCTAAGATGTTAAGCTTTGTACACGGACTGACACCAATACTTACAATCAGTATTGGTCATTTTACATTTTAAGTATTCATTGAGTTGCAAAGTAACAGTCTTGTTTTGTAAATTTTCATGGATCAGTCACTTCTCCATAAGGCAGCACAGCTAACAATTAGAGCAAGAGACTGTATTCCGATATCAAATGATAATTCTTCATATACTCCTGAACAATTTACTAGACCCATCTATACCTTGTTTTCCACTATCTATAAAATGATATTATCCATTCTCAGATGAAAATAACCACATTTTACACACACACACACACACACACACACACACACACACACACAACTTCCATAATTTATAAACAAGGCAGCTAACCAGCAATACAATAATAATTTGCATATGTATATTAAATGTTTATGTCGTATCACACCTTGCAGTGTCTACATATGGTTTGGCACGACAAACATTTAATATACACATGCAATTTATTATTATATTGCTGGTTAACTGCCTTGTTATAAATTATGGAAGACAAATGTGTTAAGTTGCCATGATATATAATTATTGTGCATTCTATCACTATCAATAATGACAGAAACTAAATTGTATTTAAAGACAGAAACTCCAACTAGATAAATGCAATTAACAGATAATTAAAAAAATCAAGTTCTGTAACATTTTCCCCAACATTTACATTACAGAAGTTAAAATAATTATATTTTGAAGCATACATGGGTGCATATATTTTAAAATAAAATCATAACGTACATACATACAGTGTGTGTTAAATCTGCCTTCCCCTTTCTTACTCTGTCCTGGTTCACAAATTCATGTTACAGAAGCTTATTTATGCCATCTATTAGTCTTTTACATCAAATGTACTTAAGGGGATAGGGCAAAGGATATGCCTACCTCTAGCAAAAAATTTACAGAAGTGCATCTTTGGAAGAAGTTGTGCACTATTATTAGTAAAAAGCCTTTCTGATGCCAGGAATTACCCAACTTTTTTTTTGTCTCAGAACTCTTCATATGCATAGTAAAGATGAAATAAAGTGAACCTGTGTTTGGAATTTAGTGAATGTGGAGCTGGAGAATTCATACAAAAAGTAGAAATATTTATAGTAAGTACATTTCTTCTATTTAACATTAATATTTACATAAAGTCAACATCTTAAAAAAACTGTTTGCATATTTTCTTCTTCTACTCAGTTATAGGAAATTACATGTATATATGGCCAAACCTTCTTCTACCATGCTCTTTCCACATAGATAGTATTGTGAGTTATAACTATTCTGTACTAATAATTCGAGGATGGCTTCCCCCCACCCCTCACAGTTTTATCACTATCCATAATTCACAAGCTGATACTTTCAGTCAAGAGGATTGGACGTAGAGACTCCTGTGAAGTTGTTGTAACTATCATTCTATGAATCAGTTGTCAAGTGCTGCTTGTAAGTGGCAAGGCCAGTACTCCCCTACAAAAGATCAAGTGCATCCACTTACTGTAATCCTAGAACACAGTATGCATACAACATGCATGCACCATTCAGCAACCACAAATGGCATTTATCATAGTGGCATGAATGTTCAAGGCATTTTATAAGACACAGAATAAGACAGTGCCTGCTTCAAAGGGCTTTCAATCTAAATTCAGATGAAATAAACAAAATAGGGGAACAGTTCATGGGGGGAGACAGTGAAGACTTGATGCATCAATCATGCAGCAAGCAATCTACATAACTGTATTTGTTCAAGTGTAATGTTTGAAACGGGTTAATTTCCAGACAGGAAAGCATAAAGTTACTCAGCCATATATAGGTCTCCCATTTTTGAGACAAGATAGCTACCAGCCCATTCTAACATGCTATAGTTGGGATCTATGAATTACAGACACATTTTAGATGACAAAGGAAAATATTATGGGCCACATAGTTATTACGGGCACTCAGCTAGTGGAAACTGTATAGTTCCAGATGTGGCTCTTCATTTTTAAAAGGTGTTGACAGGGACCTTGAGGTACAATCAGTATATAAACCCTAGAATGACTTGGCCTCTACATATTTAAGAATGGTTTACAGTGTAACGAGCACTTGTAAAATGTTATTTTCGGTCTCTATTAGTAAGTACAGTAGATTCTGTTTTCAGGAGATACATAGAAATGCAGAACAACAATACATTGCACAACGAAATTGTGTATTAACTTTCAGTTTGATACAATATACAAAGAAAACCAAAACACAACACAAAGAAATGGTTACAATGTACCACAATGCTTAGAGCAAACTTTGGATGTCTCAGCTTGCTATGTGTCACAAAGACTACAGTTCTATAAGAAAAAGCATTTAAAAAAAAAAAAAAAGAAAGAAAGAAAAATTCTAAGACATTTACAGTATAATTTCTCAGTATGAGGAACAATACCATAATTACAGTTAATGCTTCCCATGTGTCTCACAGAGTAAAATAAAAAAAAATTTCAAAACAAGTTTTCAAAACTCAAAAATAAATAGTTTAAGAACTTCTGCAACAGGGGGACTTCAGGCTGAAGGTCAAGAGCATATTTGTGGCATCATAACACACAGCATCTTCTGATCTTCCCCATCACCCTCACGTATGTATTGAAGAAGGGTGTCAGAATTGAACTCTGCAGGACTTTTCAGGTTAAATTCCTCATGCAAAACAAGCAGCTTCCCTCAATGAGTTTTGGGATCTCTTAAAGAGGAAACTGCTGAGCCAGATAAACATAACTCCATCTTTCCCAGTCAGATCCTATAGATGCGATAGCAGAACTTTATGATTCGCTGTATCAAAAAGGTTGCTGACAGATCTAATACCATTAGGATATACAAACACGGTACATAGCCAAGAGGAGACCATCAGTTTCACTAGTGCACTCTCTCTGCCAGTGCCATAACAATGTCTGTGACATAACCGGAAGTAGCCTGGAATACTGGCAGGGAGCACTGTGGAAAGTTGGACAGTATCAGGCTTGGCCTTCAGAGCCAGAACAGGACAGTAGCTGGCTAAATCAAGGACCCTGATTTGTGATTTCTCATCAAGCTTCAGACCAGAATGTTTGATAACGTCTCATAACAACAGTAGGCCCAGGCACGACCCACTAGTTTTGACCAATCATAAAGGACCAGGAGGAACGAGGGCCACTTGTGGTAGAATGGACTTTCCTAGAGTCTTCAATACATCTTTGAGACCAAAGGTAAAGACGACCCTGCTCCACAAAGGCCTGACTCCTGAACAATCAGGGTCTCTGCCTAAATTTCTTTCACCTGAAAAATGGGGATAATAAAACTTGCCTACCTTGCAGGGGGAGGTTACAAAGCTTAATTCATTAATCTCTATAAATTCTGAAATCTTCAGTGGAAAGGTACTAGAAAAATGAAAAGTATTAATGCTATCAACTACTGTCCATCAGACCAGATAACTAAGTTTTACTTTAGCCATCTAATCAGAATCCCAGTAAAATCTACGCTGTTTAAAGCTAGTCTGCAACTCGTCCTCCAATTTCAGATCTCCTCCTTGTTATGTTAGTGTGTGTTCAATTATGACAAAAAGATATATTTCTCCCCCCAGATAAATTACACATTTCTTTCAGTCTACTATTATTAAACATTTATACTCTGGTAGCACCGGAAGGCACCAATGGGGCTCCACTGTGTTGGATGCTGTAGAAACACAGGGGAAAAAAAGAAGAGAGAATCGCTGTACTGACAGGTTTACAGTCTAAGGACATTAAGAAGAGGGAAACAGATAGGCAGCTAGGCCTGGGCCTTTTTTTTTTTTTTTTTAAAAAGCATATTGATTCTGGGGGATGTAAGAGAGGATAGGAGGGATGCTCTTTGACACTTTATCACTGCAAATGCGTATTAGTTCAAAGCACCTACCACCAATCACCACAGGTAGAACAGAAGCCTGATTATCTCTTTTAACCACACAAGAGCCAGCCTCCACCTGCTGCCAGGATGTTAGGGGATGGCATTTGAGTATACTCAATATATCTTTCTCACTAATAGAGAGATATAGAGAGATATTTAGATATAATTTTTTTTTAAACAAAGTGTAATTATAATATATATGGTAGCCTCTGCCCTTGAAAAGCAGGTAGCCATAACAATAGAGAAGAGCTAATGCATAATGTCATAAGTCAATACACATTTGTAAAAGGGGAGGATAGGAGTGAGCAGGGAGGGTAACCCTTTGAAAGACAGAACAAACTCTAGCAGCTGAATAATCCAGAACAGAGTTTACACCAACAGCCACAAAAGATATTTTCCACTGGAGAGGGCCCTTGGGATCCTTGCTACAAGGGCAGCAGACCGTGTACAACTCACTCCTCCATTTTGGGAGAGGAAGGTAGTTCCCATATCCTGCCTTCTCAACAATATGGATTGTGTTTCTATGAACATGTGTATTTCTGTTAGCATGTTTTCTGCCCGTCACATTACGCATTCCAGAATAAACTTTCTAGCCATTTTCTTTAACTGAACAACTCAAAACCAAACCGATTATTACAGTGCATGAAATTACGGATAGCCAAACAATACTGCATACCCCACTGAGACAGCAGCATTTTATAGTCTTGTACTGATGCATTTTGTGACATGTGGCATGCCTGTCACTGAAGTGTAAATTATAGCACAAGCTGGCCTTTCAGCTGTGGCATGCCTCAGATGAAAACCCAGCGTGCAACATGCTTTCCACTTCACTGAGACATGCCACATGTCACAAAATGCTGCTGTCGCATTATATTTTGGATTAGTTAATATAGGATAAGCAATTTAATATGGACTAAGATAAAAATATTGTGGAGGCAAAGTCTTTCAAGAGAGTGTCTCCCTACATCTATGCACTTTGATCTCTGAATTAGCCAATATTTAAATCACAAGTACATAGATGGACCAGCAGAGTCGGGTCATACAAGTAGTTTAACATAACAAATAAATATGGAAGGTTTGACAGTATTTTAGCATAGTCCCATTACATGTGTATATCTACTGACACTTACTTAAAGATAGCTATCTCCCAGGACAAACATTTCATTTTCAATTTTTAGCTGTAATGCATCTGCAAATCCAATATAAAGAACTAAATTTTTATGATGCTTTGGGACATAACTACTGGGCCAAGTTCTGCTCTTTGAGTGTAAGCAGACCAGACTTCTATGTGAGCTGAGCAGATTTTGGCTGCCTTTGATCATTACATGAATGAGCATGTGTCTGTGTGTATATATATATTTCTATAATTCTTCTAAGAATATAATCTAGGATGGTCTTGCGGTTAGAACACAGAGCTCAAATTTGGGAGATCTTGATTCTATTCCTTGTTCTGTTACAGATTAATTCCGTGGTAGCAAAAATCTTAATTTATTTTACTCTAGAGTAATTTCTGTAGAAAACATCTAACCAAATGTAACCTGAGCCATCTGAGCAGATAGGGAGCAGAGTTTCATCACATAAACAAACTTCCAAATGTTTTACTTCTTTTTACTGAATGACAGATTGATCTCTAACTACATACAAGATATGATAAACAAGACAAACAAAATGTAGAAACTTTCTGTATATTGAAAGAGACATGCCACAGCTAAGCAGGAAAATATGGGATTTCTGGAGGCAGCAGCTCTAAAAACTGGCTTTAATTCATACTGAAAGATCTCGACTACAGCCAAATTTACCAAGCTAGCACAGCACTTTGTAGAGCCACTTAAGGTTTTCTAGCTATGGCAGGCTCTGCAATTTCACAGTCTGCCAATATACATAAAACTGCAAATCAATACTCACACTTCTTTTGCTACTCTGAAGCATAACTTAAAGACAATCTTTCTGGTCAATGACATTTGAGAAGTATTCAGAAGACTGGGAGAATTAGTATATATCACTGTTGGTAAATGAAATACATGTACACTAATTCTGTGTAATTTGCACATTATTTTTTCTTATATAGAAAAATTAGCCACAATTCCACCAAAAGTGCAAAGGATAAAAGTCAAGAAAACTTGTGCTCCTTAGGAACATGACTCGGGTTCTTTTGAAAATCCCACCCAAGTCTTTGGAACTATTAGCAGAATGTTGTTTACCGTGTCCCTTAGGAGATCTTTATAATCTCAAGGGTTATGTTATACCTGAATCAACAGGTTTCCTTCTCTATTACATCAGAATTAGAACACAGTCTATGGGAGATTAAATACTCTCTAGTTTGTGTTAGAGAGCAATAAAGTGCGGTTCTATCTTAAAATGTTCTATTATTAAAATTGTACCGTGGGGGTTCCACCTCCATTTTCTCTCACTGATTTACATATCAAATTTGCTCTAAATTAAAAAAACAAATATTTGAAATGCTTTTTCTAACTGCCAGCCCAACACACTAGCCTTGGGCTCTGACAGACACACTGGGTTCTTACCATCTCACACACAAAGCTCGCAGAAGTATCCCAGACACACCTTTGCAATGCCACTCTCTTCAGGTCATGCCCTCACAGTGACACCTGTGCAAGCCTATTCATTTTAAATGGATATGCCCAGATGTCACTGGCAACTTAATCTGAAGATAACAGGGTTGTAAAACACTTCATTAGCGGCACATTATAGGTGGGGCTGATAGCACCAAATATTATTAAAATAGCCTGATACTTTCCATTTTGGAATTCAGTTGCTTATAACTATGCCAAGCTTGAGTTCCTTGGGTTAAAATTTTCCATGTCAAGTGTCTGCCTCAAAATGAACATTTCTGGAAAACTTCAGCCAAAACACTTCAGCCATTTCCTAGAACACTGGTAGGAAAACGGACATTGTCTTGGTCACGTTAAAAAATTCTTGAGACCTGTTCTTTGAAAAGTTCAAACATACCCATGCTTTGGAGCTGGGATTTCAGATTTGTCAGAGTGGCATTTGTGTGAGGGATGTGCCTTCTGCTATTCTTGTGAAAAGCTGCCCACATTATAAGCCTTTGAAAACTCTTAGGTCATTTCAGTAGCAGCTCCTTAGGGTTTGTCACCTAAAATCTCCGAAGATTCCATCCTTACTGACCATGCTCAAGTCTCTCTCAGCTTTTATGGCTAACCAGACTGCATAGGCACCAGCCCCACAAAGCAATAGAGCAAGCTCCATCCCATCACAGATTCCATGTGTGACCAGACTGCACACATGCCATCCTCAAAGAACAAATGCATATGCTTCTTCCAGCCCAGGGATACAGGGATGAAGCCAAATTTTCCACAATTGCTGCTCCAGGCCAGAATGGGGCCAGGCAGCTGAGAATAGGGAATCTCTCTTTCCTGAGCTTTCAATGACCACTTACAAGCTCCCAGGAAGTGCAGAGGAGAAAGATGTCTGACTTAAATGCTGAGAAGACAAGAGGTAGACCAAGAGGAGGAAAAGGACTAGACTGGGAAACGGAATCTGGTGCGACTGCAATGGGGAGTGGGGATAGCAAGAGAAAAACTGTGCTGGAGTTTGGGGAAGGTGGAGGGGGGACGACTGAGATTGGCTGGGCAGGGAGACGGGGACTAGGAACTAGGGGGACAGACTGGGAATTGGACAAGAAATCTGAGGAGTGGAAAGCAGAATAAGGAACTGGGATGGGAAAGAGAAGACATGGACAATGAAAGGTTGGAGGGAATGGGAAAGATGAGGTCACACTTTAGGAGGAATGGTCAGAAGAGTGTGTCCACTGGGGCCCATTCCCCTCCAGAGCTTGCAATAGAAACCAAGATTATGGAGTCTCAGCAGTCCTCTGCTGTCAGCAACTAATCTGTGAAACCCACTGGCAAAGTTTCCCATCCACCTCTAGTGCTGTTCCACACAGCAGTAGTAGATTGTCACCTTCTATCAGTTAGTCTCTCGGCTCACGTGGCAGAGCTCTCTGTGGTCAGTCTAAAAGGTTCCAACCCAGCTGATGAACTAGGCTTGGGCCAGTATGACCCCATACATGATGGAATGGTTTTTTTTTCAGTCTGCTTTTTCTGAAAAGCTAAATAATTACACATACAAAACTACATTAAAAGAACATTAAGGTTCCAAAATCAAGACTCAAAAGCTAGAAAATGCCTATATTAAGGTTGCCTGTGCAGCCCTGATTTGGTCCCCTTGTGTACATGCTGTATTATATAGTCTTTAATCACAAACCATTTTTTCCAGAGAATCCCTGCTCTGGGACAGAATCACGGCTGTACAGTAAATGAAGCTGTGGTCTGCAGGACTCCTGTTTATTTGTTGCAGAAGTTGAAAGGTGTGTAAGGAATGAGACAGGGATTGCAAGAAGAGAAAGGAGTGTCTCATGGTAAAGGCGGCTGAATGTTGCACTGGATTCTATCCCATCCCCTGCCACAGAGTTCCTATGTGATGTTGCTCAGGTCACTTAAACCAAAATTTTCGCATGTGGTCACTTAGTGTGTGCTCCTCATTGTCTGGGAGCCTGATTGAGACACTGGGATGCTGAGTACCTGGTAACAGATTTTTTTTTAAAATATTTAGGTGCCTAGCTCTTACAGATTTCAATAGGAGTCTGGCACTTAAATACTTAAAAAAAAAAAAAAAAAAAAAAATGGCCCTCAGAGTTGCAACTGAAGTCAATAGGAGTTGTGGTATGAATATATAAAAATGTTATATAAATGCTAAGCACTTCAAAAAAAATCAAATCTTCGTGGGGCTCAAACTGGGCTCCCAAAATTAGTGACAACTTTTAATCTTAATATCTCTGTGTCTCAGGTACCCATCTATACAATGGGGATAACAGTTTCCACTTCTCACAAGGGCACTGTGAAAATAAATTATTAAAATTTGTGAAGCACTCAAATACTACAGTGATGAGTGCTGTAGGAAAGCCCATGAGGAAATTAATAATTCTGCCTTTAGAACAGGATTTGAATAGTATACTGTTTAAAAAAAAAAAAAAAAAAGGCACAGGGCCATGCAATGAACAATGAGAAACAGAAGTATTCAACAAGGTGCTCCTTAAGTGACAGCCAGCCATTTTGAGCACTGAAAGTGAGGCAGTGGTTCCGTGACCATGTAAATTAAAGATTGTATCATAGCGTATACACACAAGGAGGCCAAATTAAGGTTGCACAGACAGACAACCTTCATTCTGGCTTTTCCTACCTTTTGAGTGGATTTCACAACCTTAATAATGTTCTTTTAATGTAGAGAGAGAGAGAGAGAGAGAGAGTTTCTACATAAATATATCAAGAGATCTCTTCTTTATAAGTGATATTTCCAATATATTATCTAGGTCACAATTTGAACAGAAGAAATAGGCAGCATTTATATTTTAGCCATTTAAAAAATGTCTTATTTTATTACTTTTACAGTGCAGAAGACAACTAAAGATCTTTTGGGTCAAATTGTTCATAAGTGAGAGTTTGCTTATATTACATATCTTAAATTATGTACTCCAAAGAGACTGCTTTAGGACACAAAACACTGGGTAGTGACAGAAACAAAGCTCAACTACTGAGTTTGTTTATGTGACAAATATTGCACAAGTGGCTGCACTTGTATAATGCTAAGACACTGGGGCAAATTCATTTGGCTCACTAACAACAAGCTATCGAAGGGTAATAATTAACACTTAGCCTTACTTTTAGATAAAACATTTTCAATTTACATTTTTAAAGATTTTGAGAAAGTAACTCTCATACTAACATTAGCAGTCATAGAATAAAAACTTTATATCATCGTTGAGATTTCAAGCATGGCTATTTTGCAATGCACTTTAAGCTTTCTTACAGGTGGTGGTAATACTATACAAAAAGTGACCCTAAAACACACAGTAAGTGAAGAAAACCCTACCCTGAAAAAGGTTCTTTGGATCTATGTCACATTGATTTATAACAGTTATTTCTGAGACAGACAAAAACACACAGATGCAAACAATTACTCTATTTTTGTAGGCAACAAGTGAGGTGGGTGGTAACTGAGAAATTTTGAAAAATCCTGTCACAATATTCTGTTTTTTTCTTAAGTAACCCTCATCACACAACAAACGCTCGCCACATCAGAGACTTTCCAGGGCCTGAAGGGCCGCTTTGATTCCAGACCGCTGCAGGCATTAGCGGGGACGTAATTAGGGTAAAAAGTTCAACCACAGTTCCATGTCTAGAGTGCTGCCAGAAATAAATTTCCTCTCATTCACTGGTTTCTACTGTACCCTCCCTGAGACCCATATTGAAAACACATTTATCTTTGTAGAGTTTGTTCCTCTTCTAATTAACTTTATAGCATTTACACTATTTAATAATTTAAAGCGGAATTTAAAGTGGCCCTAGAACCAGCAGCTTTGCCTATAGTGGCACTCTGTATTATCTTTTCCCTGTAGAGCTTCTTTTGACAAGTGATTCAGGTAAGGTATGCACTACAGCTGTTTTTATTTGGCTATGCATTTAATATAAGACTATTTCCCATAATGTGTTTGGAGGAAGCCAATAATCTGCGCTGAGATGAAATTATGCTCCAATTTGGAAGGCTTCTCTTCCTAAAAAAGATCACTTACAAATGTTTAGCTTATTTACAGTTTCATAAATTAGACCTTTCAGAGCTCTGAAATACTCAGGCTTCTTATTTATTGGCCAACATTTAACCCCAAAATTCTCATTTGCATCCTTGCATATGTGACATAGGGTTATCATTATAATTTACTTGAATCCAACTGTTATTCCTTCTTATAGATCAAGTCAGTTACCCCAAATTGAACCAGTATGCAACTTTGATTTTAGCATGTCAGAGGGGATAGTGATACGTTTGTTGTTTGTTGATAGTGAGGGTATCGGATATTCCACTAAAGGTTTTCTCGTTTGATGTGTCAAATTATAAGAGATTTTTCAAAACTATGTTCATTTTTCTTTTAGTTAAATTGATGTTATTTATCACAACTACTGGGGAAAGAAATCAAATGTAATTATAAAAATTAAAAGGACAAATCTAGCCTTTTTTTTTTTTTTTTTTTTTAAGACAATAAGGAAGGGTTACTATCTTTAGTACATAATGTAATGATGAAATGCAACAACACTTTTGGGAGTCTACATTACTATATTCATGGGTTTGGTCTCTCTCAGACTGCCACAAGAACTGTGAAGACTAAAAAGTGTACTTCCTACAATAGCCGGTGATGACAACATGGTTTTCATCTGATAGAACTGGAACAGACCACTGCAAGTCAGACAACGGGACAATGCACATTGCGGTGGACAAATCTTTCATAGGTTTCTCACAGTACCAAATGAATCCCTTTGGAATAAATTCCCTCAAAGCAATGGTAGGGTATAAACAGGAGGACTCTACTTCTACCTGCAAGAGGTCATTGTACATTTCTGATTTTAGGAAGAAAAGAAAAAGCTGTATCCCCTCTAGGGAAAAAATGTTAAAAAAAGAACAAAGGTTGTCAGAGGTGTCTAGTAGTTGCTCTATGAACTATAGGATTCTGAAGTTGTTTCTAAAATCCTCATGGCTGGAAGCATTATAGAGGTAATATGCTCTGTACATCAGAGGTAGTGACACACAATCCAGAAATGCCTCCCTGGCCAATGTCCAAAGCAGTAGTGAAGAGGTTTAGCAAGACTGTGGACCTTCTTGTATTCTCATAAAGAAGATAGATCAGAAAAAACACAAAATCCCATATTTCTCATCATTAGAGCTGGGCAGGACATGATGACAAAGTTTTATTGACAAAATATGCTGTTTTGTTACAGCTAAAACGTTTCATGGATACATATCAATTAGATATTTTTAATCAAGAAGGTTTCTGCAGTCCAGGGCTCTCTGGTCATCTCTAACATGAATGTGGGAGGACAGGGAGACTGAGGGGGAGCTGAATCAAAAACCTGAGTTTCTGATTTGAAAACAGCCGTTTCAACCATTTTGTTTCACAAAAACAATCAAAAGTTGTCGCAAAATAGAATTGCCATCCTCTAGATAGCTCTATTCATCATACTTAAAACCACACAGGACTTTGTGAATGGAGTAGAAGCTATGGGTTGGGCTGAATTTTGCTGTCTGTTTTTTGGACCTGTGACAGGGCTCCAAATAAAGCAAACATGTAGTCTCCAAGTATTTAATTTCTTGAAAGGGAGCAGGTTTTAATTTAAAGCTATTTTAACCATCCTGATGGCTGTGAAAAGCAAGGGTGGTGACAAGAAAGAATTTACAGGACTTTGTGAATCACACAAAGTCCCATGAAAACAAAGGACTGCTAATATTTTACAAACTTTATGAAATCTACTTGGCGTTGTCCAATAAAATGAGAAATCATAACCATCTGTCCAATTCATTTTTTTATTTCATGGGTCATTTGAAATGTAAAAAGGTAAAAATACATTATACTTTATTGTCTTGATTATCACACATCCAGCTCTATGAGTCAATCCCTGGCATAACCTGGTGGCTCTGAGGCAGAACCACTGAATTTCCATTGGCATTCCAGTTAAAATGTATCAGAGAGGGTTACTCAGCAGTGTGAGAACTGTGAACAAGAACTTCATTCATCATAGTTAATTTCCTTCTCCTGGGTGATCCTTTAAGACAGCTATGCTGTTTGTCACTTCTAAACCATTTCACAGCTAGCTAATTTTAAAAGTTGCAAACCACAGATTCTGAGAACTGGACACTGATTCTAGCATCAACCAGAAGAAAAGCTGGTTGCCAGATAAATGCTGGGTTCATATAAAATCTTTTAAGAATATTAATGTAAGATAGTATTAAAGCTCAGTTTTAACAGCATTATTTTTATATTTTTCCTAATAAAACAGCTTTTTTGATAAACATTAATATTTCTCTAAACACTCTTCAATGAAACCAGTATTAACACATTAGTAGGTTTCAATATACTGTAACTACATTAATAAGCTACATATTTTCTGAAAAGCTGCTTCCACTAATTGTTTAATCTTGTAAACCAATTTCTTGAAACAGAAAAATGTTAATTACATTAGCTATTACATATTTTCCATCTCCTCCTCATACAACTCTCAGCATTCCACCTTATTTCATGCCACATCCTATGCCTGGAACTGCTTCTTGCTTCTCATGCACTTCAGCAACCTCCATTTCATTCTTCAAATCACTCCAGATTCTCCATCACTTGAAGTCTCATTTCAAGTCTTTCAATTAAGATTGGATATCTTCATGAACTATATGCTCTAGCTCCAAAAAAAGGTTATGGGCTGAATGCAGAAGTTTTTCTGGGAGATTCTTTGGTCTACTTTATGCAGGAGGTCAGACTAGTTGATCATAAAGGCCCCTTTGGTCTTTAAAATTTATGAATATTGAAGCAATAATTGTGCAACCTTCTATTGCTGATCTAACCAGCTATGCCTGTACTTCTATCTGGGGCATCATGTGTGTGGACTGTAAACTACTGAAGGCAGGGACTCTCTCTTTCACATGTTTATAAAGAGCAATATACACTTGGAATAATTGCAGCAGGGTGCTCAGCACCTCTTAGAAGGAGCTTTAGAACTTTGTTGTGGTAGAATTCAAAGTTCTTTGGGAAAGCTATTTTTGTCTATATGGAATGATTCGCTGTCTGATGAGAAATACCACTGTTGGGGGAAGCCATTTACCTGATTTTCACCAGTATTTGCTTGAGGAAAAAACTGTTATAATAAGGGTTAAAATTCTCCTCTCTGATATACACATGCAACTGTATGGAATTAATCCTCTCTCTAGGTGGGTATCTAATTGAACTACAAGGATTATTGCCTAGCATACAATAACCGCTGACTACTTACTAAAATGAACACTGAAAACACAAACAAAAAAAATCAACCTTTCATTTTTTCCATTGTTACAGAAGAGGACAGAAGATTCAGCCGTTAGGAGGGTTGGGCACTGTGGCAGTGCTACAGTGATCTTGGCTTTCAAGCACCCCCTTGTGGACAGAGGTCACTTCCACTCCCTGCCACTCTAAGCCATCCAATCTCTTCAAAAGCCTTTTAAGAACTCAGTTCACTGAGTTCCAGAGGGGTAGCCGTGTTAGTCTGTATACAGCAAAGACAACGAGAGTTCTGTAGCACTTTAAAGACTAACACATTTAATTTCAGCAGGTATAAGCTTTCGTGGGCTTCAGCTGCATCTCAGGAAGTGGGCTGAAGCCCACAAAAGCGTATGCCTGACGAAATTAAATTTGTTAGTCTTTAAAGTGCTACAGAACTCTCATTGTTTTTTCAGTTCACCGAGTAATTCAAACAATCCCCAGAAGGGATCCCATTTATTTAGTCCTTGGGTGCACACTAGCCTTCCAGTTCCCAACCCTAGTTCAGTGTCTCTCTCCCAGTAGTCCAATATATCAGTCTTTCCTCCTGACCTGGAGAGTTTTCTCCTTCTTGCACTTTTCCCCTGCTGACTCACGGTCCTTCTTGCTCCCTGAGTGTGTCTGCAGACCTAACTGCAATTTCCTGGGCTTCCCCACTTCCTGCTCTTTTTATACTAGGATCACCCAATTCAACCCAGGTGTGGCTCACCCTGTAATCAGGGCTGGTCTAGCCCCAGGCCAATCCACCCTGTTATAGGCAGTTTGTCATTTGGGGAAAGCAAATTAATTAACACTTGAGACACCAAACTTCTTGTTACTTGTGAAGGGTGTAATAGCAAGGTGGTGTCTATTTAAAGCATTCATCATAAGCATGGAGTCACTCTGACAAGTAAGGTGTAACAAGAACACACACAATTTTTTGCCAACATGGCCATTTCTTTGACTAACCCTATCTCGGTATTGTGTTCCAGCTGAAGCACAGATTTGTGCTATTTAAGTATAATATGAAAAGTTCAATTTTGGTTTGACTTATGAATAATGGACAACCAAATCGCTCACCATCCCTTACTCAGAGCTATTCCTTACTTCTCTAAAAGTACAATGAAAATCAACGAGACATAACTATTTTAAAATTAGTTCCCATCATTGCACTGCTCCATTTCCCGTCAAAAACATCTAAGTGACAAATTTAGCACTGGAAGGTAAAATGAAGTACTCACACAGCTTCACAAATTCTGTACATTCAAAATCAAGCCCAATATGTTTCAACAAATCAGTATACTTGCAGAGATACACATTCTATAGATCCAACAGTATTTTCTTGTTACAGATTATAGGGCCACTTATATCAGCACTCAACTAAAGGATTTCAAAATCTGCTAGGTGCAAGCACACAGTGAGTGAACACAATAGGCAGGAATCAGTTGGTCTTTATATAAGCTAAATTCCTCCACCCCACCCCAACACATATTAATGCCATTCTTCTCCATAAAAGTGCTGTGTGGGGAAAAACACTGATTTTAGAGGGAAAGTTAATGTGTTCATTTAACAGATTTCTAATTTTGATGTTTCACCACTTAAAATTTATCTTTACTGATGGGCCTCAGAACATCTTAACTTTCTTTTTGGTATAACTTCATTGTCCCTCCTATAACCAGGAGCATAGTGAGCATGCCTATGCAAAATTCCACAAAGACAGAATTTACGCAGATGTTCTTTCCCTTTTGGTTTTCCTTTAATTTGCAAATCTTGTAATCTAAGACTGAAGTTGACTGAACCAACATCTAAACCAGCACCGCAGTATCAGCCAAAAAACACAATCTGTTTCCCATTTACGTGTCAAGACTGCATCCTTTTTGGTGGTTGAAAAAACGGTTATTTTTAAATGATTATACAGTGAAACTGTGCAAGCCTTTAGTAATTTTATGAATTTAGTTCTAGATGGAAAATCTGACTTTTAAAAAAAATTGAAATGGGTTTCTAGAAAACCAGTTTGTAACCCAAATTGTAGGAAAAGACTGAATTTAGAACGTGTAGCTTCATCTCTAGTTAAATAATTATTTAGGGAAGTTGTAGAGCTGGCACTATGCAAAAGTTTTGTAAAGAACTTATTTTCAATTTTCAGTACAGTTGATGTCACCTAAAACTGTGTGCCAGAAAGATATTTCATAGCACCAAAATTAGTCTCCACTACAGCTTAGTACAAAAGTAAATCAATCACTTCAGTTCAAAGAGACACATTACAAAAAGATGTATTTTGTCTATTGGGCACTAGCCACCATTTTTTAAAAAATAATTCCTGACGTTTTGCCCAAAGTAATGTGAGCTTCCTTAGGGGATATAAACAAATTACCACTTTCCTATAAGAGCAGATGGGTCTATTCATCTAAAATCATCTGCCGGATTCTGTACTGTGAAAGGCCACAAATCTTGGCTGACCTATTTACAAGAAATGTAGCTGGACCACGAACTGTTTTGAGTTTTTTTTTTATGGGGTGGGCCATCAGTGGGGAGATTTATTTGAATAAGCTTCTCCACCCTACACTATCGAATGGCTCTCCAGCTAGTTTATTAGAGCCAAAACCTAGCCCCTTATAGTCAGAGGGTTTTCTTTTTAACCCTGAGTTAAATCAGATGGAGGCTAGGTTTGTGGTCTGCTATATGACATCTATTGTCAGTCCAGCTTTGCAAAAATATCAGTTGATATAGATAGATACAGAAATAGATATAGATAGGGCTGTCAATCGCAGTTACTGCATGTGATTAATGCAAAAGAAATTAATTAGATTTTAAAAAGTCGTGATTAATCGTACTGTTAAACAGAATACCAACTGAATTCATTATGAACTTTGTTTGAAGTTTTTCTACATTTTCAAATATATTAATTTCAGTTACAACACAGAATAAAAGAGTGCTCGATTTATATTATTTTTATTACAAATATTTGCACTATAAAAAGAAAAAAGAAATAGCATTTTTCAATTCACCTCATACAAGTCCACTCAGTCCTACTTCTTGTTCAGCCAATAGCTAAGACAAAACAAGTTTGTTTACATTTACGGGAAATAATGCTGCCCGCTTCTTATTTACAAGTTTCCTGAAGGTGAGAATAGACATTCTCATGGCACTACTGTAGCCGGCATTGAAAGGTATTTACATGCCAGATATGCTAAACATTCGTATGCACCTTCGTGCTTTGATTCATAGGCTCTAAAGTTTTACATTATTTTATTTTTGAAAACAGCTATGTAAAAATGTTTAAATAATTTTACCTTTGGAAGCTGCATGTTCGCGACAAAGAGAATGCACTACAATACCTCTGTCTTGTTTTAGTGGAGAGTTTCTGAAATCTTAAACTTGGAGATAAAATTATTAAAGCAGGCTTTTAACTCTCATTAAAGCTGTGTGGTTAAAACACTAAAACAGGCCCTCTACAACCCTAAGTAGCTGTTTAGAATCTAAGGCCCTGTCTACCCTACAAAGATAAGTCAACCTACGTTAGGTCAACTTACAGCCACCACATTAAATTACAGTGGTGGCTGAACTCCAAACTACCCCCATTGGGGTCGGTGGTGTGTCCCTTCACCAGGATAACTTCCACTGACCTAAGAGGGGCAGTGTGGGGAGCTGAGAACCTGTCTCTCAGCTCTGTTGGCAGCTCCTGGCAGGCTGCCTCACTCCCTCGCAGCTCCTGGTCTAGCCACTTAGCTCTCCAGGAGAGTGGGGAGCATCTGGGCTCTAGCTGCCTGGTTTTCTTGTCAATTTCATGGCGGCTGGAGCCATGAAATTGACAAGGACAGCCAACTTAAGAAAAGCAGTGTCTACACTGACAATGTGTCATCCCCTTTTTATGACGACATATGCCCTACACATCTCATTGAGGTAGTTTTATTATGTTGGCATAGCAGAGGAGTTACATCAGTGGGAGAAGCATTTGAATGTGTACATCTCCACTATTTTGTCAACCAAAGCTGACTTTTGTCAACAAAACTCTGTAGTTTAGACCAGCCCTTTAGTAAACCTTCTTAAATTAAAAGTACATTATATCAATGAAGTTAAGAACTGCCTTGATTACATTATGGGTCACATTATAATAAATGTTGATTCAGTTCTCCATACTTCAACACTATTAACAAACATCTACTTTCGAGCTTAATTTCTTGGAAAAAGATTTAAATTTAATAAGATTCTTGGATCAATGGACAATGTATGTTACAACTGAATATTAGGGGTTTCAGTGGAAAACTGCTTGCATGTATTAAGAGCTACCACATAGACCTGTGTTTCTCAACCTTTCAAGTAGCAAGTACCCCCTAACTTTTGAACATTTTAATAAGAACCCCAACACTCAATATTCCACGGAATTTTATATTTACAGACTAATGTGAGCCATATGTTGGAAGAAGGGCTGAGTATATAAGGCCGTGATATGACAGATGTCAGATCTAGTGTGGGTAGGGTTACCACCTTTACACCAGCGGTGCACAACTCAAGTATGTACCTGGGCTAGAGGTGATGTTGGCCAAAGCTAGGAGGCTTTGAGTGGCATGCCAATGCTGGGGAATATAAAGCGCCGCGCCAAATTTTTTGCCATAGATTTGAGAGGAGGAAAGAGGGTGAGAGAGAGAGGAAAAGAGGGTAACTGGAAAAATCTGGGGCTGTCATAGTTGTCAATTTCACTACTCAGCTAGAGCAATGAAATTGACAAGTTTTCTGGGCACTGGGCTTTGAGTCAGGGAGGGGGGCTGCCGCCTGGTTGCCAGCCCAGGAGGTGGGCGACAGCCACCCAATCTGAGCTGGGGCAGAGGAGGCTTCCATGCTGGCTGGGACCCAGGGATGTGGGCAGGCAGCTGCTGTCCATCTTCAAGCTGAGGCGCAAGTGTCAGGGTTCCGCGAGCAGCTGTTCTCTGCGCCGCCGATCAGCTGTTCCCCGCGCCGCTGTTCTCTGCACCGCCGAAAAAGGGAAGATGTCCCGGATTTTTCGGTGGAGGGTATGGAGTGTAAGTGTAATTTAACTGAGAAATGACCTAGTTGTTTGTGTTAAGAGTTTGGGGGGATTCCACAATTATTCATAGAGTTCAAAAGGGTTCCATGGCCAAATTTAATTGAGAAACACGGATATAGACAATAGGAAGGACAATGAAATGAGGCCATGATTCAAAAATAAATCCACAGATGAATTTGATGCTGATTTTATATATCACATCCATATCTTTTTCATAATCAAGGACACAAATCCTCATTTGACAGGCAAAATCATGACAGGATTAATTTCTTCTCTTAAAATGTATTAAAATGTATGGTATGGTAAAGGGATGGTGAAAAACTTATTTTTTTGCAATGTTAGTGATAGCTTTAAAGTGAATGACTCAGTATAACATGAAAATTCTTCAGATTCCAAGAACAAAGAATGTCCTACATTAAAATGCTTTAAAAATACCATTTTATTACAGCATCTTCTTTGTATTATATTTACTTTATAGCAAAAGGAGTACAGATGAATTTCTTGAGATTAACCTCTAATGCAGATTAGAGGTTAGAATCAGGAAATTCTAGCTCCTAACATGAATGTGTCAGTATCTCACTGATATAGTCCTAATAGATAAAGTGCTATCAAGTACTAATATGAAATGACTATTCAAGTGTGGATTTATGTATGAACTGCTTTCTAACAGAATTTTATTATTTAACAGTCTATTGTCTCTGTAAGGTCTAAAACTTCTAAATGTAATTCTAATACATATTAGACTTTCAATTGATCAGAAATCTTTTGTGCATTCAGGAGCAACTGCACAAGTTCCTGGAAACATGAGAGAATGTTATACTGTATATTACCATGTTTGTAAATACAATCTCTCACACGTCACATAGGAATGCGTGCACACATTCCTGATAGTTTTAAAAAAAAATAGTTTTCCCATGCTCAGAAGTTTCCATGATAACATGTGCAATAGCTTACACTAACCCCCCAAACTGAAATACAAGAGAAACATACTGAGGTTTTATTGTGAGTCAGGTGTAAAATGTACACTCTTTGCCTTACACCCACAAAGTTAATAGCTTCAAGCTAGGTTTTACAAGAGCTACAAAAAATGAATGCTATATACATTTTCACTGAGAAAAAAAAAATCTTAACTAAGATACTTAGGTCTGGATGCAGCAGGGGTCCAAGATCAGTGTGTGATGTTACACACCATACAGTACTGACTCCCGCTCTGCGCTGAAAACCACTATACCAGACGTTCACCTCTCCTAGACAAAGGGCACTTCCCTCATTTGTTGAAAGGGGGGGTGGGGAAGCACAGTATTACAAAATCCCCTGTTTTGGAGGAATCAAAACAGCCATGGGAATGGTAAAATGTGCCAAGTAAGAAGCAAGGACAGAACAATGAGGGCCCGGGGAGCATCAGAAATAGACAGGAAAGAAGTCAGAAGGTTTAAAGAAGAGCTAGAAAAAGACTGAGGTTGGTCAAGCCTAAAGAAGGTCCTTTTTTTTTTTTTTTTTAAACACTATTTGCAACCATACTACCTCAGACTGTGATTTATCACACCTCACAAAGTAAGCAGGGTCAATACCTGAATGGGAGACATACAGGAAAAAGCCAGAGGGCTTCTGGAAGCAGCGTAAGCAATTCAAAAGGTGACATGCTTCCCCTGTAAGTCAGTGATGACCCAATGCCCTAGAATGTAAATGATCAGAAACTCTTAACATGCAGGTTACTGACAGGTATATTGCTACAGCTCCTACAGAGTCCACTTATAACTACCAGATCAGAGAAGTGTATGTTTAATTTTTTTTTATTATTATTAGACTCTTCTGATCATGGTTCATCATGAAATACAAACCAGTGCTTCATTCAAAAGAAAAAAAAAAAAAAGGGAGCCTGTACAGCAGTCCCCTTCTTTTAAATCAGGTTTTTATGATGTGGCCAGAGCTGCAGGCCTGGTTTAAAAGCTCACGTTGCGTTTACAGATATTTAAAGAATGGCAAGGTAGCTATTGACCCATTTTTGCTCATTTTTATGTAATAAATCAAAGCATTTTAACAAAAAGCAATCTTTGAAGTCTTGCGTTTTACTGGTGCCCATCAGTTATGAGACAGTGGTGGCTGCTTTACATGCCTATTTTGTTAACATCTCAGACATGTCTCTCACACTTATGCAAGAATACCATCAAGAACAGTAAGTCCTATGAAGCATATATTTCACACACAAATCAATGACCTGGACTAAGAGGGAAAATCCTGCTACATAACAAACAACTGTAATGCAACGTTTACAACCAAAGAGTACACACAGTCCTAGGCAGAGCAAGTGGCTCATAAGATTATAAACATTCTGACAAGCACATAAACACACTATAAACAGTTTTGCATAAAGGAAGAAGTTTAGCTATGCTTATTTCTGGACAGGTTCTTACATTTAAAGATAGTCTATTAACAAAGGATATTAATGCTAACAGTACATAGTGAGCAACACTCATAGGAACACTTTTGGGTTTACTTGTTAACCTTCACCCATACCCAGAGTGATTAGATTCTTAATTAAAAAAGGTGTGGCACAGAATTAGTCTAATTATTGTAAGAAGATTTGCTTCAGCAGTTTAGCCTTTGAATCTCTGTGCATAGGATTATCCTTAAGAAGTAGGTATTTTATACTAGGTATGGGTATAAACCCAGAGCACTGTCTGAGTCAACATATCTAACACAGCCATCATAATATATTAGAACAACCTCTTTGTATTAGGAAGACCCTCCAACTGACACTTTAGAAAGCAACAAAACACATTTCAAGGCGGGGAGGGAAGTGAGGTTGGTAAAAGCTCATTACTGAACAAGAGGAATACACTATAGGTTTTACAGAACACTGAAGTATTTTTAATAGGTCCAGTATACTATATAAACCACACTGTACCTGGAAACAGGAGAAACAGACATATTAAAATTCCCTGCTGTCACCTAGAATTCCCTTGTTTATTTTAGCCTTCACTTCTTGGAATAGGTTATTCTGTGTGGCATGGGTATTAACCCATTTAGATGTAGGCCAGGGACGTTTTTAATATGGACCTCTAAAACTGCCTACCAACGGAGAGACCAGCATACGTCTCCCAGTCTGTGCCAAGACAAAAGTGAGAAAAGGAATGCAAGCCTTGAGCTCAGATCCCTTGTATGCTATCCCCAGACTAAGCCAAACCTACCAATTCATAAATTGAACAAAAGAAGCAGCTTTTAAAGGCTGTTTTGCCAATACATGGCCAATCTTTACGTTAAAACACAAAACGATAACAGTTATACATATAAAATATCACTCATCCCTCGCAAACATCCTTTAATTATTTGAGGCATGGAAGCTTGTTTTGACCACTCTTCTGTAATAACTTCCTCCATTACCATCAGAAACAGTGAACATAAAAATGAGATTATGTTAAGAGAAAATAATCCCACACAATTTCAAAATACCTCCGCAATTATTTTATATTGGGTTTCATATCACAGGTCTTTCAACACAGAGGTTTCATTTATTTTGTTTTTAAAGGTATATGTCCTAAAAATGGGTGCTGTCAGGTTGAAAGTTTACAGGGAGAAAATTTCAGTTTCACAATGTAAAAAAGCTCTGACTAAAGAGCAGAAAAAGTTATAGAAAAATATTTTTCTATTGTTCTGTAAAATAGCTTGCTTTTTCAATACATTTAAAAAGTTGAAAAGTTTCCTTACCCAGAAGATCCAATGCTTTTACACACACCAAGAAGAGGTCTCTTCTCAGAAAAATTATCACATTTTTGAGGGCCTGTTTAGAGGAAAAACAGAAAAATAAGTTTCAATAAAAAACATTCATCATGTATTTTGTTTTCACAACACTGTCTTTACTAGTTCACAATTCACTGCAGTAAACTGACAGTTGACAAGACATAGTAATTACATTTTAAAGTCTAACCAAATTTCAGAACACTTTTTTAAAACCACAAATCATTAATCTGAAATAAAAATTTTTTTTACAGAAAAAGACAAGAATTTTTAGAGCACCTTGCACAATCAAGGTATCCCCAAAGGTTTTAAAAAGCAAAGGACAAGACACTGGAAGGCCAGTGGCTATACAGACAGATCAACAGCAGTACAAGTTTAGCGTTAGGGAAACATTTCACAAACAGAGCCACAAACTCTGGTTCCTGGAGGCTATGATAATGTGTGTAAATGAACAATAACTTTGGCCAGGAAATCAGCATTATTGCCTACTCTTTTCAGAGAGTGTTTTTGGGTTTTGTTTTCCTTTTTTTTTTAAATAAAGGCCCCATGTCAAGTAATAATAATTCACATTTCACTATTTTGTGAAGTTGTTCTAAAATATGAATGTGGTGCTTCACACATTTTTTTCAATTTATTCCATTAAGGTCACACAGTATAAGAGTAGTCCCTCTCTTTCTTTAGTGTGACAAGCTAGATGCTAATGTTTGCCTAAAACATGGCCATGCCCATGTTACCTCACTAAATAGATACAAAACTAAATTGGGTAAATTTTTCAAAAGTGACATCGCAGCTTAAGTCCTATTTTCAAAAGCAATTTAGGAAAAGTAACTCCTATTGACTTCCAGTGACACTTAGTCTCCAAGTCGCTTTGGAAAAATGGGGTGTAGGCATTTAAAAAAAAAATTATCTAGTGTCTAATTAGGAATCAAGTCAAATAAAAACAATTTTTTTTTTCCTGAAAGTACTACTGCTTTGCTGAATGCCAGGATGTTTGCCATTGAAATTAAAAACCACACATACCAACCTGAATCTCCTCACTGAGGCAAATTTCCAGATTACAACAAAACTTTCTTCATTATAAAAATCAAACTCTTTGATCTACACAAAGTATCAGTAACACATTATGTTCAAACCTTAATTCACAATTAATTGTATGGCTGTACTTTTATGTGAATTCATCAGAAAGGTATAACAATTAACAATATACTTTTTCACTTACAGTCTCTGTTAATTATTAATAGCATGGGTACATACAATTAATTTATAACATAAAACTGCTCAGCAATCTCATCTATACAAGACTAAATCTTCCCTCCTACATGTTTGGGGTATTTATAATGGTAAATGGTTCACATCAATAATCTCACCATCAACAATAGGTTTACGAGTTACTTAAAACAGCCAAATATATTTTCAGTTTATTCTGCTCTTTCCAAGGTTTTTCATGGGTCACACCTATATGTATGTACTGATCTGTAAACTGATAAATGAAACATGTAATATCTTTTTAAAAAACTGATAACCAATTCGTTTATTTAAAAAAATGTGTGGAACAGATTAACTCCATTTGTTTCTGTTTACCTAGCCAGGTTCAATAGAAATTACATTAAAGGAGAAACCCTGGCTCCATTGAAGCCAATGGGAGTTTTGCCACTGATTTCAGTAAGGTCAGGATTTTAACTATGCACATGCGCGCGCACACACACGAGACATCGGTTCACAAGTTTCTATATAATCCATCTCTAAGTTTGAGCATAATTTTTTTTATTTTAATGAGAATTACAGAGGAAAGAATTTCAGAACATTCAAAAAGATGGATGACAGGAAACAACATTTGCACAGAATCAACAGGAGTCTCATTAACAGCTGCAACATATCTGTAAAAATTGTACAGTAGGTGCTTCAACTTCTAATTTCAGACTTTTAAAACTCAAGCTCATGTTTAAACAAATTTCATTTATCTACTTCAAATCTATATTTTTAGGATGTAAATATTAATATTCTAGAAAAATCATTAGTATAAGGACCTTGCCATGCATAAAATCAGGTTAATAGCAGTCCTAGTCATGAGATTGGAACCAGCAACATGTGTTGTTCTCCATGATGCTTAATGCATCAGCACCCCCCCTGTTGTTCTGGAGGGATGTTTAATCCTTCAAGTTATGGTGGATTAATTTTTTATATATAAAATTGTGTTTACTCACATGTGCAATATACTGACGTTATACACACCTGCCCTGCACACTGTGTTTAACAGAATATAGTCTGATGATTGAAATGAAAAACATCTAGCCAAATCCATCAAATATAAAAAGTATTGCAATCCTGTTGCAAAGTCCTTTTCTTAAACTCTTTTTATTCTAAATCCTTTTAATTCTGTCATATAACACTACAGCATTTATAAAAAGCTGAAAATCCTGATAAATCACTCAATTAAAGTAATGAAAACTGCCTTTCCCGCCAATAAGGCACCAACTTATCTGCAACTCCATTTAGCTAAATGATTAAAAAAAATGGTCACCAGTTAGTATATTTGAAAATGTGCTAAACAAATTCCCCGATCTAGATGAAAAATTAATATAAAGCAACTTCCAAATCTCCATGAAGTTAAGAAGTTTTCCATGTACTAATGTTCACATGAGCTCATGTACTGTGCTATCAAGAAGATGGAAGTCCTGCTGGCAGCTTAATGATGCTAATAATCACAAAATACACTTTTTCAAGAGAGAAAGCAGCAAGCACAACCTATGGTCTGATTTTCAGAGAGACTCAGCATTGTGGCTCCCATTAGCTTTCATAAAGAGTTGTGTGTGTTCAGCATCTCAGAAAATTAGAACACTAGCATCTCTGAATATTTTCTCTCAATAAAAACAGGGCAATGTACTTTTGCTGGGTACATAGCAATGATGGTGCTTGCCAAAAGTCACTTCATAATTTTCACCTGCCTCATTTGTAAAGCATTTTACTGTACCTTGAGTAAGAAATGCACTGTATAATGCCAACTACTATTCTATTTACCAATGCAAATATGCTTTGAAAGTACACAACGTAGGTTCAGTCTTATTTCTTCATTATCTGTTTGATGCCAGTTCGATTCAGGTCCTTATACGGCTACCATCAGCTTAGTATCCCAGAGCTTCCCTGAAATGCATTAAGCAACATGACTAGCTTTCATCACATATGTTTCTCTTTCTCCCTTTTTCTCTCCAAAAGAAAAATGTTGTGCTTTGTTTTGTCTTTATTTTATGTCCGCTGTGCTAACTACATTTATTGCAAGGTTTAAAAAGTGCACCTTACAGTTAGAAAGGAAAGTGGTGAGGTTTGCAATGGTTCTTAAAACCTGTGGGAATTCACTCCCCAGCCTTAGACCTGTCCCTGCGATTACTGTCTCCTGCACAGACTAGCGTTACACTCATGGACAACTCCATCATGTCTGATGAGTGTAGCTGTTGACCACCGTCATCATCCCTGAGCTTCTAGTGATCTTTTAGGTATAGTGCATCCAGATCACTGAGCATCTTAAAAATGACAGAGATTTTGAATTTGACGTGATAATCTATGGGAAGCCAGTACAGAGTGAAGGACAGGCCTGAAGTGTTTAGATTGCAAGCTCTTTGGGGCACGAATCACTTCTTTGTTCTGTTTATATACAGTGCCTAGCACAGCAGGGGCCTAATCTGTGATGGGGCTCCTCGGTGCTATGGTAATACAAATAAATCAATCTAATTTTGTGCTCACGCACTAGCCCATGCTGCTGAGATATGTTCCTGCATTCAATACTAGCTGGAGTTTAAGGGTTGATGGTTTCATCCCCAGGGCCAAAGACACAAATAGTACAGGACAGGAAAATCCTGAGAATCTCTTTTTATTAAAAAAAGTTAAACACAAACACATTTTCCATAAATGGAAACACTATTTCCTAGAAACTGGATTTATTTAAATAGGAAACTTACATTTGACTACAAAGATATGTTTGTATGTCTGTACACACAGCACAGAACATGCCTGTTAAACAATAAATGTTTACAAGTCAGTCTAGTTCCCATCTTACAAAATTCCCCCTCTCTTTCACGCTGAACTTTATTCTCTAGTCAGAGTTTCTGTGTGGAGGACATTCAATTTCAGCATATATGAAGAACTGTAAAGGGCCAAAGAATGTACATCGAAGGGACAATATGGATGGAGGTTTTTTTTACATAGTTAATTGTTTCAACTTGCATACATGTAACTGATGTGCTCAGCCAATCTCCTCCATGTCAAACAAGTCACTAAAAGAACCAAAGAACAGAATAGTCTGATGTCATTTTCCACATATCCCTAGCTAACAATGCCTACAAACTAATAAATCCCGAACACCACAGGTATGATCTCCTTGATAAGCCTGCAAGCCTTGGAAAGTTACAATACTGAATTACAAAAAAATTAAGGGGCTTATATCACAGGTCAGGGCAACTGGATTTGTATTGCCACCCCTTATGGCCCACCAAAGGCACCCCACTCTAGGCTCCCACCTCCTCAGCCATCATTTCTCTTGGGTAGAGACTCACATCTCTCTCCCTCCTGACCAGGGTTTTTCCAGGCTGCTCAGTTCCCTGCCTATCCCCAGCAAGCCAGATTGCCTGAACAAGCCAGTATCTGTATTTTGCTTTCTCTCCAGAGGCTACAAAGAGCATAATTGATCGTAGCTATAAAGAAAAAAGGAAATTTAATATTCTATCTTATTTATACGAGGTCACCAGGTAGACAGCAGAGGTGTGGCACTAACATACTTACAGAAAGTGTGTTATGATACCGTAACTTACATGACAATACTTTTATAGAGGAGAAATCACATAGCTATGCACGCCATTAGCAAGGAACATAGGAGAAATATGAAAAAGAAAGAAAACACATGCAAAACTGTAAGATAGGGAGTTCCTGCACTAAAATATTTAGCTTACCTAATGGCCTTGCTAAAGTTATTTAGATCAAATCATTTCATGGATACAGACATGCAAAATCTGCCTGTATGTACTACTTATTTATATGTGTAATTGCTTTTATCTTGTTCACCTTAATGTCTCTAATTCACTTCATTTCACCTTAGCACGTGGGTTAGATTTTTGGTAAGAGGTACCTTAAAACCTTGTTGCTCCAAAAGGACAAAAATTGCTATAAATTTCAAAATTTAATTGCAAAACGTAACAGTTTACAGATTAATAGTTTGTAGTAAAACTACTTCTCTAAGCAACATTAAATTGCATGTCTTGTTCTCTGACAAGTATCTGCATCTGCTCTGTCTGAAAGATTGAGTCAAAAATTATGCCCATGGATATCCTGCATAGTAAAAATCCGACCTTAAATCTTTGCCTTCAAAGTGCTTATAAACACAATTGCATGAACATCAGCAATTCTGCAAGCATCTATAAAAGCCTTTCCCACAAATGGAATATACCCTGTGATTGACTCCTCTCAGTAGCAGGCATTTCCCTCTAATCTTGGAAATTGTGCACTCAAACATTAAAAGGCCAGACACAGATTTGTATGTTCTGCCTCTTTTTTCCACTGAGAATAAGAGTTTCACTGACAACATCCCAGTTACTGCATAGTACAATTGGATGAAATTCCTTTGACTCTGTCAGTGAGGAAGACATTGTTCTAGCTCCTTTGATTTTCTTAAGAGCCCAGCTTAATACTAAAGTTAACTTGCTCTCCACAAACTGGATTCTTTAATCCACACCATATCAGTCATCCAGATCAGATATCATCTTCTTCACATCCTCAGACATGACTGCATTAGTGGCAAGCAAAGATTACATAAAAAGGATTGCAGACCACACAACACTTCAGTATGTTTACTGTCCAGCAACTCCATTCCCATTCCCTCTCCCTCCCCCGCAAGGTAATGCCTTCAGAAGTTTCTTAGCTGTAATATCCTCCAGGCCCACTGAAAAATGAACCAGACAAATTACATAAAAGGGAAAAATCCTTTGTGAGAACTGGTAGGATCTATGGATAACAACTGATTTCTATGTATTTTTGCTGGAGTAGCCTAAATTTGTTGGAAAACACTTGACATTTCTGAGAGCCAGGAGACAGTTTCAAGAGAACATTGTAGATGGCTCAAGAGTGTGTGGATGCTTTTTTAAAAAAAATCCCATTCAGACACCTTCATGCTTCCATGATGATCCTCAAAAAAATCAGTGAGTGAAAGAAAAGGCAAAAGGAGCATCCAGAACCAAGGGGGGCATCAGGTTAAGGATATCAGACAAGGTGGCCAAAAGACCGTCATAAGAAGCCAGCCACCTGCCAGAAGGATACAGATGGGCAGAAGAGAGCCTTTTTAATCCGCTCTAGTTCTGAACTCAAAGTCAAATCTAAAGAATTTTAATCAGACAGAACCACTCACTTTTACACTTTGCACTTTTCTACGGCAAACAGTTTCTACCAAAACACAAACACAATAACTTTGAAATATTTGTTAGTGATAACTAAATGTTACTCTTATAGGAAAGAGTCATACATTATTTGAGAAAATGTTTCTTAGAAGGAAATATTCTGCATTTTTAAGCTACATTCAGCCAAAGCCAGTCACATGAGCCTGGTGCAGTTAAAGTTGGAGGCCTGTGGGCCTAATGCACCAGTGAAAGTTTCTAAAAGTGAAATGGCAGCGGAATGGGGGCCAGTCCACTTTTGAATATTAATATTTTTTAAACTGGTGTAATCATAAAAGAGCACTCCCATGTTTTTTCTATACAGCCTATAAAAGGCTTACCTGCTACATGAGAATTCTGTTGTACAATTTCTCTAACCCATATACATCAGACTTCATTATACCACTATTAACCCTACACTACTTACAAAACACCAAAGCTTAAAAAGGACACCTGCACAAGCCACATAGCTCTAGCCAATTCTAGCTTCAAATGGCAACTGCTTGGTCAGCTTGCAGGGTGGGTTTTTATATTGTACACGCAAGGCAATTATTTTTGCCTTAAGAGACTTAAAACCACTAAGCCACCCAAGTGGTTGAATATATATAATATTAACATCTGCCTTCCTTTAGAGAACAACTTAAGTATTATAGTTCCTTTAAATATTCTTGCAGATTAAGCTATATCAGCTTTTGAGCTTCACAATAAAAAGTTTTTAAAAATATAAACAAAAGTCAGAGATGCAGGTACTATGTGTTAAAACCGCAATAAAATCTGAACTCTTGTATAATGAAATGGTTTTCTAAACCATGGCAAAACTAGTTTGTAATTCAATTAATTTTAACTTCTGAAATTAATTCTAGTTTTAAGGGGTTGTTTTACAATCTTCCTTAGTTCATAGTTCTTTTAAAACTTCAGTAGCTTGATACTTTCAATTATTCTTTGTTTACAATTTTTATTCTCCTTGGTAAATTTGATGAACCACAAAAAATTATTCTGGACTGTGTGTGATTAAAATAAAAACAAAACCAAAAAAATACAAGTAGCGTGATACAAAAATTGGCAAAAAAATTGAACTGAATTAAATTTGATTAATTTATGTTCATAATATGAGGGCTAGGAATACATGAAACAGCCACGGGCTCATGCCAACTTCTACGCACAACTCCGTCAGTACACATTAGTCCTCAACTACCACACTACCACCAGTGTTAGGCTCTAGATTTTCCATACCATAGAATACTAATTGCTCTGCTGAGACTTACACCCTGTGCAAACCCACTGAATTCACTGGGTTTAAGCAGATATTCTGGCCCAGTAAATACAGGATTTTCACTATAACAGAATGGAGTAGATAAGAAGAGGAAAAATAAGATTCTAAAAACGAATCCACTTCATAGAGCAAGCATAATATTCTGATTCTGCTACAAAAACTGTAAGAAGCCATTTATGTTATCTCAACTATCAATATTTACAACTACAACTCAACAATCCTCAAAGTGAGTGGAGAGGTAAGGAATAGTCATACTAATGGAAATTCTGAAACTGCTGAAATGAAATTTGCTGTAAAAACTTCTTAATAACTTCTTCATATCCACCAGAATTCTTAAGTCGTACATAGGTTCCCCAAATCCTCACAGGAAAACAATTAATAGAGAACTGCAACAGTTCAGAAGGGAAGTGATTAAGGCATGAGTAGGAATTTTGGAAGATGTGATGAAAATGCTTAATCTATGTTGCGTAAAGAATATGAGTAATTGGATTAATCTGGCTAAATGGAACCACTATACATTATGGGGTGAGAAAGCCTAATACAGAGCAATTTCAGTAAGGGGGAGAAAGCCACAAAATCTTATTATAGCAAATGAGAAACGTTAATAGTCCCTGATTTTTGCTTTTTATTCCCAGTCTACCCAACCTATGACAGTGTTACCAACTATTTCCATTTCACTGGGGAGAATAAATTAATTTAACTGGCAGAGCCCCAGCTTCATCTTGTTTTACATCTACCACATAAGGCTTTGCCCCCCACCTAACAGGAAGTTAGACCAATTTGTCTTCAAAAGAATCTTTTTCTTCTGCATGTCTGAACAGACCAGGAAAAAATTCAGAGCCCTTGGAAAACTAGACACCTTTACACATATGGAATAAGTACTGAATTCAATCAAAGCGCTACGATTAAAACAATAAGGAACTGGGTGGGTTAAGAAGCTGTGCCAACCAGATGCAGCATGCAGTCATGAAAAATATCTAGGTTTAAGATTCTTATTTTGAAGACTGGTAGCATCAAGAAAGATGTCCTCATATTCTGATTGTTAGCCACTTCTTCCTATAAGCCTGAAAACTGGTCAGAATAATATTTCAGCCTCTAAAAAGGCCATCCATATTCCAAGGTGCAAAGAATAATCACAACCACACCTGCTGTTGGAGGCAGAAAGGATTTAAACAGAATGGGAAGAGAGACTGGTTTCCCAATTACTTTATGATCCCATTAAAAATCTGGTATTTTGGAGAATGTGGAGCTTGGATGCCTTATAAATACAGATTCCTTTCTCCAAGGCTAGAGAAATCATGGCTATATATTGATGTAATCACACACCAGTTATCACCTACTGATATTACCTATTTTGGCTTATGGTTTGAAGAATGCACAGGAAGGTAAAGACCAAACTAATCCTATTTGGACCAGTTTATATACATATTCAGATTCACCACCTTGATAAAGCAAGGCTACACTTGACATGAGCCCTAGTCTGAACAGGTGGATAGAAAGAGAGACACATTAGCATGCTGTATACAACTTTTCCCTGCATCTGTCTTCTTTTTGGTTATCACAATGTTCCAGTGGACAAAGGGGTCCTGCAACCAACAGATTTCATCTTCTCAGACAGAAACAATCCATTTTTTCTTTCATATTTAAGTGCTATCCTTTGGTTCGGGACTAGCTGTGATTTCTATTATTGGTGTCCACCATGTGCTAGACACCGTCCACAAACAGAGGCAGGCATAAACCAGTCCAAGAAGAGCCTACATTTAAGAAATCCATCAGCTCACTATTGTAGCAGTAGCCAAGAGAATTCACTGCTGGAAAAGAAAAGAAGGTTTGCCTGGGCAGTTCGAGCCTCTTACAAGACTGAGGTGATGCTGATTGATGGAATATGCATGTTGAGAAACAGCCGACATTTATAACTTCTCCTTTGTTTGTCAGTCTCTGCCCAGCTATTGTGAAGATGGTTCATTATCTTAGGATCAGTAAGTTAGTTACTACAGTCAGCACAGTTCCTGGATTCATAGACAGCAGCAGTGGCCAAGAATTTGTTTCACCTTCAGCTGGCCAAGAAACAGATACACGCCTCTTCAGTTATCTCAACACTAGGCTATTGTCATGAATTTCAACAGAGGCGAACCTTCAAGGCCACACATAAGCTTCAACTACAGCAGTATGTGTCTGCATATCTGTAGGCAAGGTGGGCTTGGAAAGCACATTATGCATGTATACCACATACTTCACTGACTTCCACTTCTAGCTCAAGTTCAAAGTACTATCATGTCTGAGTTTTTCTACTGTGTCCTGTTACAATTTCTATGTTCAACCATCCACAGTTCATCTATCTGTCTCGAGGGTAAGACTCAAGAGAGCCAGAAATTTGCAATTGCGGACGCTTGCTTTTGAAATCTGCTCTTGAAGGAAACACATCTAAGCTTGAGCTTTGCCACATTTTGAGAGTGAGCTAAGTCACCTTTGTCCAGAGTTTCAGATAACTATATTCTGGTATCCATGGTACTTCTTACTAGCACTAGATTTTCCTCAATCTCTGAGCTTTAAAGTTAGCTATTGCAGTGTGGCAAGTTCAAAGTATATGGTAAAAGTCTATGTATTTGGCAAAGTGAAATCACATAAAAGGAACTCAAATACTAACTTTAAAAATAAGTACAAATAAAAAATATAAATGAATATAGACAAACTAAGGACACTAGCTATCTTCTGTCTTTTTTTATACATTTGAGCAATAAGGAAATGGAGAAAAGGCACAATACAGTCTAACTTAGGGCCCATTTTTCTTAAAGATCATAATTTTCATGGGTGTTAGCTAACTACAACAAAGATTGAAAAAAATGATATCATTTCTTACACAAAATATTTAAATTTTGTACCCTTACCAAAGTTTGCAATCACCATGAAAAAAAACTCATCTGAAATTGAAGGCTTGTTCTGTCCTCCAATAATAGAAAATGTTAAAATGCAGAGGCACACATTGCCATGTAAACCTTTTAATCAGATTTGATGAGATTTTCTCTTTCTTTCACAATAGTACTGTATTATACTGTGAAAAACATGATGCAGCAGGGAATCAAACATCAAAGGATTACAGTACTTTAACAAAATAGTTCACAAACGACTAAATTATGCTGCTGAAAAAGTGAGTTAAAATCATGAACTTCTCCTTTCACACCTGGAAATAAGTTTCTTATCATAAACTAAGATCTATTTCTAGGCATGTGCCAAATTCATCCACCACGAGACTCACATTCAACAATTCCCTTTTTACAGCTGTACAGTTAGACAGTGTTTGAGCATTACGGATAGTAATTAGCTTCTCCATTTTATTTTGTTCAGAACTGTTAAAGCTTGTGTGTGTGTTAGTTATCTAAGGCCTTTTATTATAGTTTTACTTCGGTCTGATTCCAGATATTGGTCAATAATACATTTGTGTATTTTTAATAAAAAATTTACTTTATACCAACCTATGTTTTAAAATGTTTTGGTCTCTTTTTTTTTAAGTTTTAACGTAATTTAATATGAACTAATTTGCAAAGCTTTCTGATGTAGCAACTATCACTGTTACATGCTAACTATAAGCAGTTTAGAGAGAGAGAATAACTACCCAATTGAATTCACTGTAGTTTGCTTGCTAGACTATACAACACAAAGTATTCTTCTATCCTCAGTAAAAAACAGAACTCGTTGGCATGTTAACTATCGCTAACTATTGCTTCCTTCATTTGCACTTACTTCTTCCCCTTTTAAAAAACAAAAAACCTAGGGAGTCAATATTTGATTACACAGAAAAAGACAAAATAGCCGTAGCTTGTCAGCTACTTATGGAGTTGACAAGGTTCCCATAAAGAAAAAAATCTTGCCAATTTTTCTTTAGCTGTACTCCTAGAAAAGCCCTGCACAAAATTCTAGCAGCAGAATACTGCTCTAACACATTCCATTTTGTTTTTAGTATTTTAACTGAGGTTTGAGTATATTTTCAATTAACTCCAGTTTAGAGTTGTGTGCAAGGACAAGCTCTCCTGAACAGTTCTGATAAATGGCTCTCAATATTCTATTGCACAGATTCCTAACTTGTGCATGACTTCTCCACTTAATCCCAGGCCTTCAAATAAAAGTAAATAAGGGCTCAAATTAGGTCCACTGTAGTGGAACGTGGCAGCCATTTTATTCAAGATGCATGCAGGAGGGAAGCAGGAGAATAGCTTCTTCAGCTGAAGTTACAGGGCAAGTTTTGGGCAAACAGAGCATTGCCCAAATTGAAGTTCAGGCAGGAGACTAATACGGTAGCTGCCCCGTGCTCTTAAAAAAAAAAAAAAAGTGCAATGAGATCCTTGATGATAAATTGTCAGGATCTTAATTCTGAAACCTCAAAGACTAGACATCTTAACCGATAATTAGCAAATCAATAGAAAAATTTAAGGCAACAACACAACAGCATCTGATGTTTTAGTGAAGCCATCTCATCCTTTTAGCTATATCAAGTCAAAATGTTAGAATGCCGGTTCTCTCTTCTGGGAGCATACTAGTTCCACTTTCAAAGTACTGCAGATGATTATAAGCAAATGTGAACTGGCTTGCTATTTGGGGATTGCTTGTATTTGGGTTGAATAGTCTCAGTTTTTAAGAGGATTTGCTTGTTTATGCATAGTTGCTTAAATTTTGCAGCAAACTCTTCCAGGGGGTTACTCATAATTTCTGAAACAATATAGTTGAGCAAGCAAGACAGCTGGTCTCAGAACTTGATAAAACCACATTTAAGTAATCTTCAAGAGAGGAGGTCACTATTTGTACATTGAAACATGTAAAAAAACTCAACCACTGAAAAGGTCAATTTGTTTGAAAATGATTTAGTAAAAATAAGCAAAAAGAGGAATGAATTAAAAGCTATCTCCACTCCAACTAGAAGAAACTATAAAGAATTCCCATTCCACTTATTTTTCTGATCGAAATGGGAAAGTAACTTTGCGTTTTAATACCAGAAAAAGCTGCAACAGTTGATAATTCAGGGGAACATGGATGGATTGTTATAATATTACAAGTTTTAGAAAATAATTTGCATTTCTCCCATACATGAAATTAAAAAAAACAAAACAAAAAAACAAAAAAAACCAGCCTTCAAGTTTTTGACAAGCCTACTTATTTTTGAGAAAGCAAAATATCTTCTTGAATTTAATATATACTACGTTATTACATTATATAATTTGTAGAAGTTATTTCTTCATGTACATTAGGTTGGACCTCCAGCACTGTCTCTTGAACAGATGACAAAGAAAACTTAAAATCTTTTACTCATAACAAGAATTAAAAAGTTTCAGAAAAGTAAAAACCACAAATCATGAATAAACTTCATGATGTATTTGAATATGAGGCTCTAACTATAAATGCCATTTCTAATCCTATTACTAGAACCATCACCTTGCTAAGGAAAAAATGATACTTGGGGTAAACGACTACAAGATATTAACCTAGGGTCAATTCTATAATAATGATTGAATCAATGATTACAAAAATTGCAGTGGTTTAAAAACCTGTTTTCTCGATTTTCCTTTACTGAAACTGTGGAGGTCTTTTGGACGTGACTTTTAAAAACAAATTCCTGTCTGCAATATGTATAACTTAAAAATCCCATAGCAATTTTCCTACGAGTGGGAGATGCTTTAGTTTCCTTGACCAAAATTTTCCCTGCTCTCCACTGTTGCACAGCATTGTATACACTCTTTGTCAGCATAACTGACTCAGTTTGTCACGTGCTTTGAATGCTACATAAATATAACATAATTAATGCTAGAGTTGGTATATTAGTATGATTGTGAACATATACCTACTACTACCTTGTCACGGTGATGCACGTTAAAAAATTAATCTAGATGGTTATAAAAAATTACATGAGGAAAGGCCTACATCAGGTTTGCTAGCCATATGTCAGAATAAAGGTTATCTCCATTTCAAAACTGAACCAGACAAGATAATCCAAATGAAAAGGATAATTAGGAAAAAGAGGAGGAAAAAGAAACTTAAACAGATCTTAGTGTAGATACAATCTGGAAAAAGAAACCTTTACCTATTTCATGGCCTAATATCATTCTTGATTTTTGGAGCACTGCTCTTTAAGAGATAAAAAGAAGTGTTCTTTGTTTTTATATCTGCCCTTACACACAAACATGCAGCATGCACACCAGTCAGGTGCCCAAAGATGAATGCATGTCCACAAAATGGCACAGTACTTTAGAATTTTTTATTTAAATTAAAAACTACTGAAAAATCTTACATTAATATTATTTTTTAAAAAGTATCCATCATATAGACTGAAAAATATTAAAGGGGCTCAAGTCTAAAGTTGTTCCTATTATGTGAGAGGAGGTTGAGAACAAACAATATCTGCAATCACACACCTCGAGGAGTATTTTAGATTAATAAATATATTGAAAAATAATTTCAAAATAGAAGGATAAGAGTCTCTGGAGTGTTCTATAAAATTTAACGTATCCAGCAGTTTTCTATCTTATGAAGAAAGCAGCATCTGAGGTTAAAAACAGAAGTTAAAATACAAGTTCTTCAGAATTATGGAGGAGAAAAACAAATCAAAAGCATTTAGAAAAAAGAGACCCATATTTTTAGACCAAAATCTAGCACTGAAAAAGAGTCCATAGAACAAAGAAGCACTATTGTGCATCTCTAGTACTCACAGTTAACAAACATTGAACACAGTTATGCTTATATATTTTTTAAAACAACCTGGTATCTTGGCTATCTTATGTCATTGTCAGATCATCAAAGTAACAAAAAAAAAAATGTATGGGAAATAGACCAAGTCAAGACTGGAACATGGAATAAACAGTGATGTTAGTAAAAACCAAACTACTCTGAAATAGTAACTTATTTTAACTAAGTTTCTAACAAATGGAAAGTTGATATACCAGTGTGTAACAAAGATTCAAGTAAAACTTTTAAAGAAAAAATATCAATTCATTCAGTAGGGAGAAGAAACATATGTCACAACAATGTACTTACTAATCTGTGGAGCAGGCAAGATTCGTGCAGCTCGAACTGGGCCGTGTCGAACAGAAAAGAGTTCCTGGGCTTCACCACTGATCTGCATAATATACAAATTACAAACAATGTAAAGAATGTTACTTGTTTTAATAAGCCATAATAACCTCCCTCCTCCCATACCTAATTCACCAGAATATCATTTCCTAAACTTTGCCATGCCTTCCAAATAGCAAAATTGAATCCACTTTGCAGAGTTTTGAGGGGTTCTTGTGTGTTTGGTGCTACAGGAGGGTCATAGGATGCCTTAATAGTTGTTGAAACCATGAAGGGATCTGCAGTTAAATACCATATAGATATTTAGGGTGTAAACATGTCTGCACCAATACAATCGCATCTACGCTAGGGGTTTGCACTGATTTAACTACTTTAAAAAAATTTTAAACAAAAAAACTGATTTAGTTATATCAGTGCAAAAATGATGTCTTAGGCCCCCCTGCATGAGCTGTAGCTTTTCTTTGGAGCTAGGTAGGGATTCAAATAAATAAGAGGCAAAAAGGCATTCCCACTGGAAATAAATTTCATGGGAAATATTTTTCCCTCCTCTTCCTTGGTAATTTCCATATGTGCTCAGCAAACTTCAATATTTCATACACTAAGTTATGTTCTGGTTTACCCAAGAGCTGAGACGGCAAGCTGAAATAAAAATATTTCCTTTCTATGCAAGCATCCTCAAACCCAACTCTCGTCCCCCCAAGAAATCAATTTTATATACCTTTCCTCTACAGAAGACATTTTAGATATTTAAAAATTTAAAAATAATTGACCAATCATTGACCAATTATAGTAACAGAGGTCCTTTACATCAAGATATGCATCTTTTACATTAGGCTATGTAAAATACTGTAGTGAGATACAATCTTGATAACTACACTGTACACTTTTCAGGAAAAACAAGTCCTCAATTTGGCCACTGATTAACACACAGTTTGTTCTAAACATTGTATATTCTATAATAAGAGGCAAAATAATCTCTGTTTAAAGCCAATATTCGATTCTTTTAAAGGGTCAAAGAACCTGAGATATTAGTGCACTATATATTCAATAGGTGTTAAAATTATTTCAAAAATAGGGAGTCAAAGTAATTGTTAGTCACTAATAGAAATCTTGAAAAGATTAAATCAGAAGTAGTTAAGAAGAATTTCCAGACTTCCTGTAAATGGTTGGTCACAATGTATTTTCATAACTGCTTGGTAATGGATCCGATATGGAATGTCAAACTTCAGGAAAATGGCAAACATTATGAAACTCGTTTCCAAATAACTAAAAACTTAAAACAGATGTAAATGAAGCTAAAAATTTAACCAACATGTTCGCTTACTATTTTTGGAAGGGAGTTTGCCAAACAAGCATTTTACAATATCAGAAATGCATACAATTTGAAAGAAAGACCTCATAACTTGTTAAGTATTAAACCATAAATCTAACCCAACCTTTTTAAAATGTCTTTTTATATTTCTTCAATTACTTGCTGCAGTTTAGTTGACAAGTTGGAAAAATAAAAATCCAAGATTTGAGCAACATATCATGAACAGTGACTCCAACGCATACTTTGTTGCAACTTCTTATCTATAGCGCATTACCATTGCTATAGATAATATATGTCAAACTGCTGCTTATTCCCTTGATGTATCTATTTGTTATTAAGACTATACGCAAAAGCTATGCTTATTATAGAAGCACCCCACCTTTTTATAATTAAATATTGAACACTAACACCCTTATTTCACTTTTCCACTTACTGTCATTATTCAACTTAAAATTATGTTCAGGACAGTACAAAAATTGTGAAATATTTGTCTACATTTCTTCCCAGGGACATGGGGCCTATTCCAGTTTCACACTGAACAAGTCAGGAGTAATACCAATTAAGTGATTAGAATTATTCCTGATACGGAAGGCTATAAAATTGATGCAAGAAAAATGAGACTCAGACCCTTAATCTATTCTGCTCTTATTTTATTAGGTAGGTTATCAGCATCACAGATTCTGCTTTGCCATTTGGTAGCAGTGTCTGTACAGTATATAAAATTTTAATTATTCTACTTTTTTCAGAATAATTTCAGTTTTAACAAATTAGTAATTTGATCACAGATAGTGTGCTGCTTCCCCTACATCAGGAGGCATGGTCCCTGCCCCAAACAGCTTGCAAACCAAGTCACAAATGATAGGATGATGTGCAAAAGTAAAACCACTGAAGCCATCTTCCCCATCACTCCCTCCACAGAGTTAATTCTTTAATATGTCATGACTTTTCTTGGTTTGGGGGAGGAAAGAGGGAGAGAAAACAAGGGTGCCTGTCCCAAGCATAATAGGCAACATGGAAGAAGGCACGAGTGATTCATGGGGAGTGGTTAGGACAGAAGCTTGGCGACAGTAAAAAGTGAGAGGGGGAGTAAGAGGAGATGAAAGCAGAGATGAAGGCAGGAGCAGGTTTTGTATCTGTGGGAACACACCAGTTCTATAAAAAGGAAAAAATGGGAAAGTATAAGACTTCTAAACTATTATTACTGGCAGTTAAAGGTTATTTTTCCAAAACCATGAAAGAGTGGTTCACATATGTGTATGCACACAAATGACTACAAATGAAACAAAAAGGAAAGAACTAACATAACAAAAGTATGGAAGAAGTGATTCACATATTATAATAACCCAATTCAGGTCACCTCGTGCTACTTTTTAAGCATGCCAGCACATCAGCTCTAGCGCCAATCTACTTCAAACAAAGTAAGAGGCCCAACAGTAAAAAACAGTTAAAGAGGCCAAACTCACTTCACTGTGTTTCTGCTCTCAGATAAAGCGAATTTAAGAAAGCATAGTATTTGGTCTAGGATGCTGAAGAGATGGTAAAACTTAAGGCTGGGATTTTCAAAGATGCTTAAGGGAATTAGGTGCCCAACTGCCACTGAAACTCATTAGTGACAGGGCACCTAACTCCATTAGGCTTCCTCAAAAATCACAGACCATGTTCCTTATGGCTATAATGCTTTTTTTCTTCAATAAACAAGTATTTTTTATTTATTAGTCCTCCACACCTATAATTCCCATTTTACTGACTGGGGAAACTAAGCCAAAAGGAAGGTTAAGTGAACTGCTCAAAAGTACAGAGTCAGTGGCACAGCCAACATTAGAACTCAGACATCAGCAGCTCCCCACATCCCTACAGCATGTCCTTCTCTCCTACTTTAAGCAGGATTTACTTAAAGATAGGAAGAAGATTTTATAATCTTAATACATGCATTTTCAGCATCACAATCTTTAGATAAATATGTTCCACTGTGCGGTTCACATTCTTGGCAGGTGACATGTTGCTCAACTAATTTTGTGGGAGAAAACAAAAAACAAAAAATCTAGTGGTAGGCTATAAAATGTTCTGCCACCTTCCTGTAGATTTTGTCATGACATTACAAATTAATTACAATTTAGTCATTTTATTTAGTCAAATATTAGTCTTATTTTATTTGAAATTAAGTCTCTCTAAAAATTGGCAAAAAGACAACATATTTTGTGGCACAAGAATTAGATACAATGGCAACACTTTTAAAGTATCACATCTCTATAAAATAAAATAATCTTTAGTTCTCATCGTTGTTTTCATCCTTACAATCTTTACAAAGTGCTTTACAAAGTAAGATGTAGCACAAGGTGAAGGATTTTGTTATGTACTAAAGAACAGTAAAATCCTGGGTTGTTCTTAGGTTTGTTTGGAGGGGGGAACCTCCATGGTCTCTTTTGCAGTTTAAAACTTATCTATTAATTAATAGAATAAACAGGTTTCAAAACAGATTAGGCCCACCCAACACCACCTTTTCTAATTTTTTGTGATTTTTGTTCATAAAAGGTCCTCAAGTTAACAGCTCTGGAGACTGATGTGTCCTTTATTTATCCACCGAACAAGTACAGCTTTATCACCATTGCCTTGCTAATGTGTCCCAATCCTGACCAGAAAGCACCATCTCCAGAGGAGAGAGACAGTTGTATGATCTCCCTGCCAATACAGTCCTTATCTCATTGATGAGTCTGCCAACAAAGAGAGCCAAAGTTTTCTGAGTTGGACACCTGTCTTGGGAAAAACAACCACACGTGAAGCCATACAGTTACTGAATGGCTAACAACTTTGTCACCACCAATCTGGACTAGCTGTCAGCTGGCAACCAGAAGGTGAAAGGCTGAACATCCCATTACCAATCCCCTGAACAACCCAATCTTCCAAAGACAGACAAAATATAAACAAACATTAATTCTTCAAAAAGCACCTGCAGAGAAGCATGCTTGTAGCTGCCATTTTGGATTTGCTCCAGCTAAGCAGTGAGTCCCAGTGGCAGCTTTCAAGCTCTTAAAAGTTTTTTTTCCCATTCCAAAAGCAAATAACATTTCCAAAACAGGTTTTAAGAATTGAAAATGAACCTTTAAAAGCAGCCTCAGGTACTCTTTCTATAGAAAGGGTGAATCCAAAATGACGGCCACAAGCTGGTGTGGTGGGACTTTGCAGCTTCCACAGTCCAAGGAGTCAAGACACAGGTTGGTTGTATTTTTATAGCCTCAGATCTAGATGCAACATTGCAAGCAAAGAATCCATCAAACTTGAGTTCAATTCCCTCTGGTTCTTTTCTCCTCATATGAGAGCAGATTGAGGAAGGAGTGAAACCATCCCCTCTTCCCTTAGACATTTTGGGTCACTACTTTATAAATACGGCAGGCAGATCGAGGCTCAATCTGGACCATTGCTTAACTTTTGATGACAGACTTCTGTTTTTTAGGGCATACTAACTGGAAATCATAACAAACCAAAAGATTTGTTTACATTGTAAGGAAGATAATATTTTCCAACCACAGAAAATAGATTTCAGACAGTAAAAAAAAATAAAAACAAATCAAATATACACCAAACCAAAAGAAGGAAAAAGTAAGTTAGAAATTTGACACTTAAAAATAAAAATGCTAATTGTTAGTATATAACAACAGCACTATCACACAAATGCATAGTGAAGTTGTTAGGTAAGATATAAAAAATCTGCCTTTTGGTTTTGAATATCGTTTTGAACTATGATACCATTGTATGAAAGTGAATCTCAGTCATCTTCAAGAAACCTAAATGATTATTGATATCCCTATGAACTATCTGAAATGATACAGTTCAAGTAAAGGAATACTACCAGACAAGGTATTTGGAGAGGAAAAAAAGCCAGGATTTTAGTGCTTAAATTCAAAGGTATAGTGTTTATAAAAAACAAAAAACAAATTACTTATGCAAAAGCATGAGAACAGAAAGTGAAACTGCTAGAAATTGACTATTCAACTTTTCTTGTGTAAGTGGACAAATAAGAAAAAGTGAACACTCAGTGTTAACAATTCAAAGTAAAATCAGATTAGTAAAATTCTTTGTTTTAATAAACAGAGCCATTAGTAGTAACATGAGGTACGTCTGCACTGCATACACCTTACAATGGTGTATAGGATATGTATAGCTGCACACCGCAGCTAAATGCAGGCTGTACTCAGATTGTGGTGTGTAGCTATACGCAGCAGTGGAAGGCTCTGACGGGGAACGGCAGCGGAGAGCTGACAGAAGCTTTCCTTGCTGCTCCCTCCACACTAGAACCTTTCCCTACTGCCGGAGCCATTCACCGCGGCGGAGAAAGGCTCCGGCAGCTCCATGCAGCAGGGAGAGGCTCCAATAATGGGGAGGCAGCAGGACACCACACTACTAAAAACAGGAGGAGTAGATGGGGAGGCACTGCGTGGGTGTGTCAAGGATGCATACAGGGTATACACCCTAGGGCTTCAGGCATGGCTTTATTTTACTTGCCTAAACAGTGCCTCACCATCTACACTGCTATTTATACCCATGCTCGGGGGCATGCAGCATGTGTACGGTATATGCCCCATAAGGTATATGCAGTGTACATATATCCACAGGCCATTTGTTTTCTTAAAATGAGACTGCCTCCCTATCCCCCCCATCAGACACATGCCTTTGAACAAGCAGAGATTCTTCCTCGGTCCATTAACAGCTCTGCATGAGAGCCTGTGAGGATAGGCGATATAAATCTAGGTGTACTATATATAATAGCTGTTTGCAACAGACAGTAGGAGTAAGGCTACCCTTCTCATCCTCCCCATTTGGTAAAAACATTCTGTATGCCTATGTGTGTGTGCTCCCTTTGCCTAGGGAACAGAACAGTGGAGATGTCTAAAAAACACAATATAAAACTCTACCCTGATGGTTGAATGAAGTGTTAAAATTGCAACCACCATGGAAAACTGAGGACATTAAGGCTATGTCTACACTACAGACCTTACAGCAGCACAGCTGTACCACTGCAGCTCTCCCACTGGCATAATTAAACCACGCCCACTGAGCGGTGGTTGCTATGTTGGCAGGAGAGCGTCTCCCGCCAACATACTGCTGTCCACACTGGTGCTTTTGTCAGTGAAACTTATGTCGGTCAGTGTGTGTGTTTTTCACACCCCTGACTAACCAAAGTTTTACTGACAAAACTGATAGTGTAGATATAGCCTTAATAAAATAAAAGTGTAGTTATGGCAACCTGCTAATGCATTTGTTCACAGATGTCACACTTATAATGGCAGTGTTGATGCATGTGCAAACTTTCCATCCAGTTGATAATATCAACAGCTCAGGCTGAAAGAATGGGAGGGAGCCTCCCTCAGCCACTACCAGGAACTCCTACATTCATCATCAAGTTGGATGAATGGCTACTTAACTCCAAAGGTGGCTTGGGACCCTAACGCCATCTTAAGAGGTTCAGATGGGGCATGGTTCACTGCACCAAGGACAGACCATGCCTGGGGCATCCAGAGCAGCCCACTGTGCATCTGCGATGCTGTGTAGGATGCGCCACACGTGCTGGATGATTGCTCTCTCCACGGTGGGCTCCCTGAAGATCTTCTCAAGCTGAGCAATGCTGATTCAGAGGCCATTGATTGGCTCAAGACTATTTAGCTTTTGTTATGCTGTACCTTGCCCATATATAATTGCCTATATACATACATATTATATATAGCTTTTCTGTCCAACGCTCTGAAAGCTCTTAATCACTAATGAAATAAGGCTCACAACAAGCCTATGAACTAGGTAAGTACAGTTAACTAGATAAGTATTTCCCATTTTACATACAGGGAAATCAAGACAGAGAGGTTCAGTAACTTGCCCATGGTCACAGAGTGGGTCTGTAGCAGACCCAGTAATAGAACTAATCTCTATCTCCAGACCTGTGCTTTAGCCATTAGACCTTGCTTCCCCTCCTTTACATTGAAATATTTTTAAAAGTGATGCATACTCTCACCGAGGCTGCAGCGGCCTGGAGAATGCAATGCTCCTGTCTCCCACACATCATCCTAAATCTTTAAGCTCTTGTATCTTGCTGTAACAGGCTCAAAAGCTCCCTTCAATTGCAAAATATCTGTCCAATCCAGTCTGTGGTAATGTACATCTAATCAGTAATTTGCTCCACTGCACTAACAGATTGTTCACATCCTCTGCTGTCTCTGTGGTAGGGTTAACATCAGCCTGAATACATGTTTGTAATTTGGGACAGTATTTCTTCACCCCTGCCCTCACCACCCCAAAGAAAAGAAGCATATTTGGGGGGAGCAGGCAGGATAGGGGCAGAATGGTACTTTAGGCTCTGCTTTCTGGCTCTGCCTTCTATCCAAGGAGGGTTACATGGAATGCCCTTCAAAGATCTTGTCTTTACTGCTGAAACAGGTGTGTGTTTTACCTTGAGGTAACCAATATGTGCGAGCTATCCTGAGGTAAAAACACAGTAAAGACCAGGCACTGCAATTTTACTCCAAAGTAAACTTATCACAGTCAACCAGTGGAAGGCTTGCCTCACAATAAAACTAAAGTGTCTTGGAATACCTTACGCATGTTAGTTATTCCGAGGTTAAAAAGCGTCCTTTTTTAGCAGTGAAGACAAGGCCAAAGCCTACTGATGCTACCACGCCATCAGCCAAAGGGTTTGCTGCAGGGGGGTGTGATGTTTACCTTTCCTTCCTCTCTCCAGCTGCTGAGTACATTATAAATCACACAATTTAATAACAATAATTCAGCACAATTGGCTATGCAAGTTCTGTGTGTTAAAACAAAACCAGTACTCTTTTAAACCCTTACATAACTCAAACAGTTGCAGCATGAAAAGAAAAAAACCCTGGAAGAATGATTAGCCCAGTCCCTGTCCCTATGCCCACCTCTAAGTCTTCTGATGCTTTTAAAGGTCAGTGTCGCATTTTTCTAAGTGCCTACTGCAAGCCTGCACCATGGTCTCCACACTGGTGATGACTGAGAAGAAAGCACCTCATTTGTAATTAGCTTCCTCCCTCATAAGTCATTGACACTTTTCCCAGCATTGACTAAACGTGGGGGAGGGAGGGGGAGAGAGAAGAACGGATGTGGTTTTCCCAACCACTAACATGTAGGGCTTTTGGAAAACTAAGGAAGGGAAAAGAATTCTCACACACAGGCGGACATCAACTACAGCAAATGCAGTAACTTGTTTTAACATATTTAAAATCTTAATATTTATTAACTGGTAAATATTGGTCCATCATTTTACATTATGACAGTGAAAGAAAGGACAAGTCAGAGGATTGCATGCCATCCTTAACTTGCCTGACAATGATTCAGTATTCAAAGGGTCTCTGATCAGTGGATGTAATCTATTGTGCAAGCTGCCATACCAATACAGTTTGAAGTAGCAGCATTGTACCACAACCATTACAACAACATTATTTAAACATATGTTATGTTTGCTATTATGCAGATCCCTTGAACAGTCAATAAAATTCATGATTTATTAGGCTTTAATTTTAATAATTCTGTTTTAACTGAATAGGAAAGACTAAATTAATGTCACTTTCTACTTCTAAAACCTCCTGTGTAGAATGAAAAAAGTTATCACCCACAAAAGCAGCCAAAATGCATTTCTGTGAATAGGAACAACTATCTAAACCAGATTCTTGTAAACCACATTAAGCAGAAACCAATTCCAACTGCTTTCTGGTTCTGACATTGTGTTTGAAATAAGAGACAGGGGGCAAAGAGAAAACAAATTCCAAACACAACACAAAACCACAATGCACAATTACTGAATGGGAATTTGTAGTCATACTTCTGTAGAATTCCAGTTTTCTTCCCACTTGGAAAGGCGTATTTTAAAAACATTTTTAACCTTCCTACCCCCATTTCAAAACAAAGATCAAAGAAAACTAGTTTGGACAGACACCTTCCACATTTTATGCAACACAGATTTAGACATTACACTTCAGAACTCCAGCCGTTACTTCAGCACCCCGCAGTCCAAACATTATTTCAGTCCTTTGAAGCAGATTAAACGGTATCTTCTATTTGCAAGTAACACTTCTCTAGTCAAAGATCTTACTCTAAGGAAATGTTAATGTAAAACCACTCAGACTGCAGAGACATACATACACTCCTGGAGGCAGACTGCAAAGGTGTTTAGAAGTCAATGTAACACCATTATGGAGAGCGTCAGCTTAGTAGCTGTCATAAACACTTCATAATCACTCAGACGCAAACTGGATTGCCTGCAGCACATTATTTTATTATGTGCTGAATAAGGGTCCAACAGACTGAGGAAAGAAAGCACAGTGCTACAGATGACAGTCTCAGTGCAGAGTTTTTCAAACGTTGGGACTGTTGCTTCTTAAAACTGAAAGGGCTTCTAAATAATAAAATATTACAGACATCTCTTTTCAGGTTTCTTGAGCTAGTGTGCTAAAAACAGTAGAGTGGACACTGCAGCACAGGCGGTGTCATGGGCTAGATGCTCAAGGACAAGCCAGCCTGACCCCTGAGCTCCTAGCCTACACCACCACCCATACCACAAAGTCTACACTGCTATTTTAGCATGCTATCTAAAGCTGAGCTAGTACGCGTCTGTCTACCTGCTCTGGGAGCCACACCCCCAATTGCAGTGTAGAAATGACGTAGAAAGGATAAGTGCATAGAACACATGCTACCGCCAAATGAATGGCACAATTTGGTATACAAAGTCACACAACTACCCATTCTTTTGTTAACCTGGAACCTATATAGCAAAAGGAAGAGGGTAGGCAAGCGTGGATTATGCTATGTCCATTCTTCTCATATATTAAGCCCCATTCCAAAAAATTTTAAAGTTTAGAAAAAAAAAGATCTAACTGGGAAGTCAAAGAAGAAGAATAGGAATACCAAGGAAAATATTCAACGTTATATTATTGAACACATGTAAGTAGGCAATATTGTTCATATAATCTTCAGCTACGTGATCTCTGCCTGTGGGTCTTATCAGACCTCCCAAGCTATATGAATAAGAGACCTCAAAGGAAAACCCTAGGTGCTACAGAGCTGGGGATGGTAATTCACAAGCTGGCATTCTTTCTGCCGCCTTCCACCCCATGTCAGTGCAAACCTAATTTCAATCAAGAATACATAGCACTGACTCCAGTCCAGTTATAGAACTGACAATTATATAATTAATCAAATTCCCCTGGACCAAATCCCTTTGTATAAACAAGCATCCTTCTCACCCCACAGTATGTAACAAATCTTACTGACAGAGTGACAAAGGACTCATCCCAAAGAAAACACACTGGACTTCTCCTTTATAATATATTTCATCTATGTCCCAAGATTTATGATGGGCCACTCCAGCTCCCCAAAAAACAAATTAATTAATGTGTTCCGACTTGCAAGATGTAAAAACTTCCAGGTGGCACTATTTCCCTTTAGAAATGAAGCACACAAATAGCAAATAAGTTTTCCACATTTGCTCCAAAAGATTTCTTTCTTTCCTAGTGGCCTCAAATCCTGCTGGAGATCTGATACCATGAAGTACTGCAACCTTCTGACATCGATCCCAGCTACAGTGTCACATTGCCAAGACTCATGTATCAAATACCACCTACAGATAACCATCTCAAACTCATCATGAATCTGCTCCAAAGATTCACTTTCTTGAGGCTGCAAAACAGTGAATAGCCTCACTTTATTTCACAGACTAGATGCATAGCTGGTCAAAATGCAGTTTTAAAGTGTGTTACTTTGACATCCCTTGCCCTGCTCCAATGGAGCACTTTCAAAGAAGGGCATCAAGTCCTTAGAACTCCTTTCTATTCCTTTATGGACTGCCTTAGCTGGTGTATCAACTTGGACACATTCTCCAGCTTTCAGAAAGTTATTTATGAGCTAGTGAAGGGCTTCATTACACAAAAATAAATCCAACCGATAGGGGTTTGTGATTTCATAGTTTCATTTTTCTTATTCTTTTTTATTAGACTAATAAATACTAACAAGAAATAGAAAATATTCAGTAGTGAAATACACTGGAAAAATATGTAGACTGGCTGGTGTGGAGACTGATCTATTGACAGAAAAGGCAAGGAATTAGTAGTTATATGACATTGTGTGGCCTAACTATGGTACCGCTAGGCAAAAAAAGATTCTCTCCCCCCAAAAGGAGGGAAATGGAGTCCTCCAAGACACTCCTATGCCACCCATCTTATCTTCCCCCTACACATAAGGCCCCATCTCATAACAACCTTCCCTTGGTTACAGGCTATGGCTTCCTTCAAAGACACTAATTTCTTCAGCTAGAGGGTCACCTGAGAAGGATGCAAGGCACTCTCTCACCTCATGTCCAGGGCAAGAATATACTCCATCAACAGAGAACTGATCCCTTACCAGATGAAGACCCAAACTCTAGTTTTTCTACTGTAAACTACCCCCACAAGTCCAAAGTCATACAACCCAGATGTGTGCCTCCATACACCTTTCGTTAAACACTTATCCATTCAAATAAATTCATTAGAGCAAGTTCAAACAAGTCATATTATAGAAAAACTTTAGCTTAGATCTATGTTATTATCTCTATGAGATAGATATGTATCTCTATGTATTCTAACTTATTTGTTCAGAAACCTGATAGGATCCATGGTACTACTGCAGCTATACTATATTTTTTAGCTCAATATCGTAGTGACACCTAATGTTTGTTCCCTGTAATACACTTGATGAACAAAGCACAGTGATTTTTTTTAAAAGGCTTAAATACTCACTTGTACAAGAATATGTTCAAGTTTTAAAAGCTTTAATTGCATACATTATGAAAATTTATTTTGCATGCTAAATTCTTATAGTATATATTGTACCCTCCTTACTCGAGAAGTAAACAACCAATCTGGTTTCTCTACAAACAGATACTTCTTTTTTAAAAGTTTCAAGATAAAAATACAGCAGCATCCAAATGGTCCATTCAAAATAAAGTCTTGAATGTGAGAAACAACTGTAGTTCCTCAAGGAATCTAAGAAAATATACTAATTCCCAGATTCCACATGAAGAATCATTGGATACATTAGGGTCTCTTATTTTACTCCCCAAACAGCTATGTTTTTTTCCTCCTCTTTAGCAGCAAAGACAAATTGCAAGAAAAATTCCAGTTCTGTCACCCCCTGTAAAATCAAATTGTTAGTCCTTAACACAGCTCCCAAGATGTTGTGCAAAAGTACTTTCAAAGAGCAAATGAAATTCCATTTCATTTTCTAAAATGTAGCCTGCTGCGTAAAAACTACCTTCTTTCATGCCAAGGAAGAGATGCAAAAGAAATATTTTCCAGAAAGGCTCTGTATTCTACAAAGAGGAGAAATTTCATTCAATATCATCACTGGGTTTATTTTTAAGTACAAGGTGTTGAACACACTAGATTTTATGAGTTAAGAATTTTATCACATACTGTATTAAACTTTATTGTAAGTTCATGAAATTTGGGGAAAATTTCCCAAATTAAGTCCATGTGCTCAGACCATTCTGAAACACAAAATGCATGCCTTGTATGACAGAATAAAATTAAACCCATATGTACATATAGACTTTAATAAAATTAAAATTGCACATCATGTACATGACAGACACATTGTGATTGTAAAATGCTATTAATATTGTCATGCTTGCATTCCTGGGAAATGTAAATCCTTTTCATAATTTTTCATAGAATAGTTGAATTTACCCTTGCTCGTTAAGGTGGACTTTTTCCCCCCTATATTTATGATACTAACTTCTCCATAATGTCACACCCTGCTCCAAATCAGATTCTGAAAATTTACTTTTATAGCAAATGTCTGAATAAAAAACTCAGATTTAAAGTTAGGCAGTTTAATTTAAGAGTGTGAGCTACACCAAATATTCATCTTATGTTAAAACATTTTACATGTACAATGTATCCTATATCGTTCTACTGTTTAATATGAAACTTTTAAAGTAATATAGACTGTTTTATAAAAAATTCAATATAGCATAAAATCAGCATCTTGAGGAGGCTTGTTTTCTGAAGACAGAGTTAATTATGTACTTACAGGAATGCTCCAGATCTGTATTCCATCACTGTACCCAATCATTAGCAACAAAGGTGGTTCATTGCCAGTGCTATGTATTTCATGAAACTCCATATTCCTTGATGTATCTAAATTGGATTTAAATATCAAAAACAAACATCAAGTTAGGACAAATTATTTTTATGTCTGATATACGGGATACAGTTTTCTAAATCCATATTCATATTATAACTAAAGGCAAAGCAATGTGCCCTTTAATCCTTAACTCCTATAACTGAAAAAATAAGTGAAAAATGTTCCCTTAGAGATAAGGAATAAGCTCTGTAATTAGAGTTTTATTTGAGAGTGTATAAAACACCATTTGAGAGGGAGTGATGAGGGGAAACTTCCTACACGACATAAGAAATGCAGCTATCACAAAATGCCTCAGAGGTCTTTGTCATTCCTAACTTCTGTGATTAACAGCACACAATCAAGTTATTTTTCTATAAGCACCATGAAATTCTAGCAGTGCTCCTCTTCACATTTCACAGTTACTACTCTGAAATCAAGTTTACAAAATCTGTGCAGTCTACAGTGCTCTGCTAATTGAGAAATTATTTAGCAACAGGAATTATTAGTGCATTTAGAAGGAGCATAGAGAAAATACAGGGACCAGTGATTTCTTCTTCACTACTTTTTCAGAGGTACTTTGTCTATTTATGAAAAAAGACAAGTCTTTAAACTGAGCAAAAATAATCAGTTCTAAGTTACATTACTGCCAGTTCATGTAATGCTATCACATGGACAATCAGAAGAAAATCCCAGAGGAGCAACAAAATAATAATTATAACAAAGATGACGTTTATGTAGCACTTTGTTGATCAAAGCTGTTTACACAAATTATCTAATCCTCACAACACCCTTCTGAAAAAGGTAATTCCCATAAAAATATGAAGATAGTAGAGGAAATATATCAAGATGGACTAAAATAACCAAATGTTCTATCTTGGCTAAGGCCTCTCTACCTTAGAGTTAACAAGAAGCATAACAACTTCCTAAAAGCATGTAAACTGGTAGGGAGAAGAACTCTTCAGGATGGTAAAAGTGGGTGTAACTAAATATAATAAGATTAAACTGAACAAAGGCAAATTTAAGATGAATATGAAAAGTAAAGGTTTGATTGAATGTGTTAGATTTTCTATTACACTGTGGCAAGTGAAAGGAAGTGGCGAAAGCTCCCGTGGCCTGGACACTCACAAACAGACAGCGGGGGTGGGGGCGGGAACAACACTAGGAAACAATCATGCACTGGCCTTCAGCATGAGGCAGTGATATATACAGGCTAACCTAACGGGTCTTTTCCATCTTGAACAGCTATAAATTCGTGAACAGTAATCTTTCTGCCATTCCAACAGCTGTAGAGTCGTATAACCTGCCCTACTTAGCACTATGACATGAAGATTCCCTATCCTGTCATATTATCATGTCACATCTGGGATCAGAGTGAGCCTTTACCACCAGAGTAACGCAGAGACACTGAGGCAGCAGTCAAGTAGTAGCAAACCTCTGGAAGAGTTTCTGAAAGCATTTGGAGAGCTGCAAACTATGACTTGCAGGATAGGCTTAGAGCTCCCTGGCTAGCAAATGCAAACTGAGGTTCATTGTTAACACCTCAATATGGGACAGCAAGACGTTTGGTTCATTCAAACAAGCGGTCATTTGGCTCTTGTTCACCTCACACTGAAGTCCCACCACGTACCACTTAGTTTCTAACCTTCCATGTTTGAGAAAGATTATTGGGAAGATGGAGGCAAAACAGCTCAAATCTTACCTGAAGAACTAACTTTCTGGATGCCTTTCAATATGGCTATAGGCCTAAGTATGGCACAAAGACTGCTATGATCATTTCCTCTGAATGATGGTCAAAGTCAGTTGTCCATTCTGATTCAACAGCCTTCAATAAAAGCAATTCACCTGTAGATCCCAGTAGGGGCAAACAAGTACTAAACAAGTACATATTCTGTTCTTGAGCTATTCTTTTCCTTCTGCGAGACCAAAGAGGATGGAGTTAGGTTACTGCTCATCCGCCTTGACTGCTTTCTATTGCTGGGTAACACAGAAGTCTATTATGTCACTGCACCCATTCAATATGTGTGCATGAGGCCATTGGGAGAGATAACTAGGTGATTCAGGCTATAAATCTATGAGTACATAGACTACACTCAGCCCTATGTTTTGTTTTTAACTGATCTGGATAGTGAGGGGCCAAGAGGCTTTGCTCTGGAATTTGCTTACTTCATTAATCCTACAAAAATCAGAGTTCGCTCACTTTCAAAGCACATTTCAAGGCATTTGCTGAGTAAAGGCCTATCTATTCACTCAGGATTTTACCGAAGAAAGATTCATTCCTGGTTAGTAAGGAGGAGTAAAGGAGTACTGTTTTAGCCAACTCCTGTGTATACTGTAATTTTTTTTAATTTTGCTGGTTTAAAATTATTGTATATGGGCCTAAAAGATACAAACATAAAACTGAAAAAAGATGAAACCATACCATTTAAGTCTGCATTTTCAAATCTGACCCAGACTATTTTTTCTTTTTCTTCTGTGGGTGGAGTACCACTGTAGGCCTATACAAAAAACAGAAAAGTTGAAAGAAAAAAGTATAACTTCTTTATTTTTTGCTCTCTGCATAGAGCACATCAATTAATGAAAAGAAAACAAGAATTGTTGCATGTATCTTATACCCTCAGTATTTTGGGGAGGTTTTGAGACGGGTGGTTCCCTGGTCCACACATTTAATCTTAATTCAACTAGCATAGCAACACTTATTAAAGTAAATGTGGCAAGACCCATACAACCATTTCTGGGCACAGGGAAGAAATGCCAATTAGCCTCTAAGAAGCATAAACCTTGAATTAAGTTTGTCAGAACAGAAGACAGTGGTTTCTATAATCCTGGATTTTGTCAGTTTAATCTATTTTTAATAGAATAAAAAGAGGATCTTTAGAGAGAGGTATGTTAAGTCTTTTAATTCTTTTGACCCACTTAAAAACTTTACAACCAAGGCTGAAAAAAATAGAAGCCTCTCTTATAAAGCTCATTCCTACTGTGACATTTTAATGTTACACATGATGATTTTAATACAACCAATATATTTAAGTTTGAAAGAGAATGCACTATAACTCAAAACACAGCAGATCCATAGTTCAGTTGAATACATTCTACAGATACCTTTAAACAGATGAAGTACAAAGAGAAATTGGACTGAAGCTTTTTGGTGTTTCTAGACTATCTAAGTTTTACAGTTCTCAGGAGAAACTGCAGCAGTCAGAGTATGAGTTACAGGGGAAATACCATAGTTTCCAACTTAATTATTGCAAGATACTGTACAGTTTTTTTGATTAAATATGAAAATAACTTGTATAATCATTGTGTGCATGCCAGACAAGCAATAATGTGCACTCAAAATGTAAAACAAAAAATTAATGTTTGGTATTATTTTTCAAAACAAAGTACATTCCATGCTTACAAGACAAACTGACTTGTAAAATATAACTAAGACAGCATCATTTTAACTATGGAGAAAAAAAAAATCTGAGGATAAAAACAGGCTAAAACCCAATAATTCTTTCAATGAAAATTTGACTATCCTCAATTTTAAACCATATCTTCAATCACAACATGAAAAAAATGCATTTGGAAAATAACTAATAGTCAGTGGGAAACTTTTCCTAATATCAGTCAGGGCTTGACAATTTCTTTTTAAAAAAGGAATTCCTAACTTGTTTAATTAAGATAATCTTCCCGATATGAATCAATGTAATGTTGCCTTCCTGAGTCTACAGGTAAACAGCTACAGTTCCTCTACTACTGTCCACAGCCTTCCCAAATAACAGCGGCCTGAAATTAACCCCACTCTGATCAGTTTCATCCTGCTACTTTGAAGCCTGTGGGCAGTAATGAAGTGACCACAACTATATGGATTTCATTCTGCAGTTGTTTGGGAAAGCTACAAACAACAGAAAACAAAAGGACCCGGGCTAGTCTTTAGGGGAAAAGGACGGAAGAAATGGAGGCTGGAGGAAAAAAGCAGAGTGGCAGGCACATGTGTTCCTCCCTCCTCACAGCAGACTGAAGGCTGGAAAAGGGGTAGATAAGCATGCCTTCCTGACCCAGCAACAGCCTGAAGGTTCTGGGCTAAGTGGAGAAAGAAAGAGAGAAAAAGAAAAACCCTCCTTTTCTTTTCCAGTAAATTATAAACTTCCAAAACAAGAAGGTGTGTATCAAACTTATTTGACTCCTACTAGCCAGAGACTGACACAAAAAACAAGTTCCTAAGCATGGTCCAGAAATACCAGCTTGGTAGGAGTCCCAGCAATTAATAGGGCTGGGCTTCCCACAAAACAGTTGTCAATCTACCTCACAAATAGGTCTCCACCTTTCATGGCTATCACTGCCACATCTTTAAGTAGGCAGAAAGCTCACTCTCTTATTAGCACATATATGCACATTTTTCAAGTCTTGTTTTAAACACTTGGGTCAAGACTTTCAATTGACCAGTGATTTTGGGTGCCCACCTGGAAATACCTCCAAGGAATCTGATTTTCATACAGTTCGCACGTTCTGAAAGCCAGGTCCTTTTAAGGTGAATAAGACGGGCACACAAGAAAACCAGAAGCACTCAAAATTACCAGTCACTTTTAAAAATTTTGGTCTTTGTTCTTTGTGTAAATTGAACCAAAAATATCACTATCTAGCTTCAACTTACTTATTCTGTATGTATTGCTGGCTCTATCAATGAAGAGACTGGTGTTCTGGGTTTCTTTTAGTCCCTCTGAAACGGTTTACACTTACCTGTGGCACAACATCTTGAAGAAATGTAACAACACTTTCCATATAGGATTGTTCCCTGGAAAAGAAGAGAAGAATCCTTTAATTACTATGAAAGTTTAAATATAGACATAAATACACTAACTTACACAACATTGTGGAAAAAGATGCAGGCTATGTCTTGGTCTAGATTATCTGCAAAACCATGGTTGGCAATTCATTGAATGATAACTGCACTGAAAATAATGTTTGCCTTGACAGGTGGGGAAACCTCCAATTCCAGAATTTCTTCTTTGATGTACTTATTTTAAAAAAATTATTAAACGTCTAATTAGTTTTAGCATGGTAATTGATAAACCAGTAGTCGAAGTAGGTCTCTAGCTAGCTTCACTGTTGTGCATGCCTCTCTTGTTTTTGTGGATTGTTAGTATGTTCTGTCATTTGTCCGATAACCTACTAATTCAAAGTAAGGGCAGGAGCTTCAAATCTGTAGCATGCTACACAAAAAAATAAATTCTGATATAAAAAATGAGTGATGTACCCATACCCAAGATGTGCAGGTTGGGAAAACATAACCTGGAAAAGAATCATCATACACAAAAAGCCACATAATCAAATATTCATGAAGAGTTTTTTTTGTTTTTTTTAAATTATTGTTTTTCCAGATAACAAGCTCACTCCAAAGAAGAGGTTACTATAAACAGAACTACATTTCGCACATTACAAGATTTCTTCTACAGGCTTCTCCTCCCTTCTATGTAAGCTTAGGTTGCAAAGACCCAGTTGTTTATGCAACTCACTGAGTTACAGGAACAGCTGCATTTTATTTGTTCCTGCTAAAAATCAAATGAATCCTAAGATCTAAATAGACAGTTATAACCATCATTACCATTGTTCATGTTTTGTCAGCTCTTACAAGTACAGTACAAGTTGCCAAAAAACATGACATGTCAATGCAAGATCTTTACACAAAAACTATTCAGCAGCATAATGCCATCACTGAGAAAATGTCACCCCTTCTGCTACAAAATAACTTATGGCAGGCAAAAGCCAAGACTACATAAGTTTTCTGGTTACTCTCATTGAGGATGTTCACCATACCTTCATATGTCAATGGTGCAAACTTAGAGACTTGGCAAAGGCTGGAAAACCCGTTACGCACTGTGTTTTGAAGGGGACAATTTTCTTTTTTTTAAACTTCACTGTACTTGTCTCCTCTGTTCTCTTGAGTGAGCCACACAAAGAAATCCACAACACCTCAATTACTAAGGCAGCAAAGTTAAAAGGCTCTTTATACCTTTTAACATAAGAATGGAACAGAGAGAGACAGCAGTGGAAAAAAATCTACACAAATGCCCACTAAACACAAGTTTGTTATGATTCAGTTGAATCTAGTGTAGAGTTTGTTTAGCAAGCAAAATATGTTTTGCAATCTTTTCTTGTTTATTTATAAAGTGTTCAATTACCTACCCTGTAACTTGTAAGGTTGATGAACATTTTGGCCTACCAACCTCAAATGTTTCACTTTCAAAGAGAATGCCTGCTGTGTATAACCTTGTAAATCTGGAAAGAGGCATTTATTTATTTTCTTTTGCTGGAAAATACTGAGCACAACAAAAACGGTACTGTTTACAACAGGAAGTTGCTGCTGATTTTGAGAGGATCTCATCAGTGTCATCTATTTGTTGCACAGGAATATTCTAGGGATTTCAAACAAAGGTAACTGGACATCTTTCAAAACATGCTTACGTGACTGCCTGTGGGCGAACCACAACTCCCCCAGTACATCGGCTAGGACGGCGAGGAGATTCTGTTGCCATTGTTGCTCTGCAGATACCTATGGGCAGTAGATTTTTTTTAAATAATCATTTATAGGGAAATGTTTTATTTGTTAGTCAATTTCTCCAAGATGACTAAGCTCTTCAAGAGGATATGTCTGTAAATAATTATACCCACCTCTAGAACTGTCTAAATAAATCGCTACTTTGTTCTATAGCCCAATCTACACCACAGCAAATAAGGGAAGACAAAATCTTGCATGATAAAATGAGTTTTATTTCAAGAAACCATGTATTATGTAAACTGCATACATTCACCAACATCTTAGGAAAATATATAGTAACACATTTTATAAATACTAATTGCATTACACCAGGTAGAGAGCAGCATTTCACTATGACACTGACCATGAAGCATACACACATAATTTACAGAAACAGAGTTTTAATCACTATGAATATGAACGGGCCTATGCTCTTGGGAAACAAGACATTCAATGAGTAATCACAATGGATGGGATTAAAACCAATGCATAAGATTTCATGAAACAAAAAGACTCTGCTTTTAGTCGTTCAAAACAATTCAGATCAGTTCTCTAATGTGGAAAAACAGAATGGTCTTACCCACAGGGCAAAAGGCACTGAGCAGACACCAGTGATTATGACAGACCCCAGTCATGCCTCCCCCCCCCCAACAGCTTCTATCATTCCAATTAGCAATCAAGCAACAAAGAAACAACAGTTGAATCTAGGTCATTGCAACCACATTACTCAAGGTAGTAGTCATTGTTTAGTGTTGAATGTGCGCATGGTACTTTCTAGAGTAAATAAAGAATTGAGATGAAATACTGACCCCATTGATTTCAATGGGGCCAGGATCTCATCCATGTTTCAAGCATTTTACAATCTAGAAGACCTGGAGAAGGGGCACTTTTCCTACCCTAGTGGAACATCTGTACCAGTCAGTGCTTGCTGACATTCAGCCGCCAGCACTGTTGCCTACAACAGAAGTCAGGCACTTCTGCCACCAGAGGTTACAGCCAAAGCCCCAGGGTGGTTGACAGCTTGAAGCTCAGGGCTACTGGGAATCACCAGTTCAGTTTGGAGCAAACCCACACTGGGCAACTGCTGAGCTGGGAGACTGAGCCTTGACCAGCCTCCCACACTTGTGATCCCCAAATCGCCACCCAGGTACCACAGCTCACCAGACCCGGCCAATTGGTATTTCTCGTCCAACTTCCCATCTACTCAAACCCTTTCATTCCCCCCCATCCCTCCTCACCTTCTCCCTCCCTTCCTCTGTGCCTGTACATCCCTCTACCACACCCCTCCCCCCTTCAGCCTTCCCTGCCCCCTCCCTTCTTCCAGACCCTTCCCCTTGCTCCCCTAGCCCCATTGCCCGTCTCCCCCTCCCATTCCTTTTTCTTCCTCTGCCCCCACCCCTGCCCCCGCCCCCCTGCCCCGCCCCCTCTCACACCTGCCCTCGCCACCCTTCCCCCACCCCTGCCCCCCCTCACCCCTGCCCCCGCCACCCTCTCCGGCCCCTGCCCCCCCTCATCCCTGCCCCAGACCCTACCCCCATTGCCCCACCGCTCCATCCCCGGCCCCTCCTCCTCCACCAGTCTCCTCCCCTTCTGCCGCTCCCCCTGCCAGCCCCCCCCCCCTCACCTGCGACGCTCCTTCTTCGCCCTGGCTCCTCACTGACAGCGTTTCTGGGACCCTCTCAGGGACTGACTGACAGCCGACCCGACCCAGCACACGCTGACGCCAACAGCCAATCACCATGGGGGAGAGGCAGGCCCCACTCTCCTGTCACCCAATCCCACTCCGCCGTATGGAGAAGTGGGCGGGACACTGGTAACATGAAGGTCGCTTGCACCCGCTCACTGTCCACACTAGGTTGAGAGCGCGGAGCAACCTGGGCCGCTTTAGCTTTGTTTACATCCAGATCTCGCGAGAACCGTCGTGAGACGCTAACGCACGTGCACGGAGGCGAGGCCCGGGATCCTGTCAATCACGGACCAGCGGCCAATCAGGAGACAAAAAATATGTTCAACCCCGCCCACACCTCGGCGCTAGACTCCTTCTATTTACCGTCCGCTTCGTCAGTACGTTATCCCGGAAGTTGTCCCGCTCCGGAACCGGATGCGTTGCCAACGACAACAAGAAGGCGGGGCATTGGGCCACCCCACAGGCAGGTGCGTTCGTCTCCTGCCTCCGGTTCGGAGGGAGCAACCAGTGACAGCGCCCCGTCGTAGGGGGCGGCACCTCGCGCCCAGCGCGGCCGCGGTGGAAGCGGCAGGACCGGGGCAGAGAGGGGGTGATGGCGGAGGCTTCTCAGACAGGGCCCGGGGGGGGATCTAACGGGGCAGGCTGGCGGGGCAGGGCAAGGCCTGGCCGCGCGTGGGGAGGCGGAGGAGGGGAACCGCTCACCCAGGACGCGCCGGACCCGGTGTCCCAACTGCCCTGGAGCCGCACGGTGCAGGAGGGCGCCAGCTCTGGGCCACTGACCCTGAGGGGCTGCAGTAAAAGCGGGGCTGAGGTGGCCCCTCTCGCCGCAGCGCGCCTTTTAATCCCGATGATTTAGACGGTAGGCGGCCTTCCCACCTCCACCGATGAATTCTCGCCTCACCCGAGCTGGGAACGGGCTGGGCGCTGAACAGCCACACGCCGGCCTTCTCACAGCACCGTCTGGGGCTGCGGTAGCTGCGCGCTGCAGGTTAGAAATGAAATGTGCACAGCACAAGCCGTTGCATCAGCTTCCCTTGGATTGGGGAGATCACTGCAGCTCTGGTGGAGCCAACTGTCACCACGAAGGAAACTCAGTTCATCAGAAGTTGCAAATTACACCAGCCCAAGTGTCCCTCAGCCAGAAAGGTTCAACGGTGAGATGACTGATCTACATGGTTAGTTACAAGAGAGAATGTGAATTAGGCCCTTGACAAATGAAGAGGAGGATGGGGTCCCCCCCCTGAAAAAGATTTTAATTAAGTACCAAAGCAGTAAGAACAAAATTAATTTTCATAGAACAGCCTCAGCTGTTATGCTGAGAGGTCAGGGGACTGCAGTCACAAAACTCTGAAGTTGGATGTGAACACAGCCCTTGATTAACAGTTGTGGGGATGAGTTAATCAACCTCCCCCCCACACACACACAAAACAAAAGGGGATTGTGAGTTTTATGAACTCTCCCAAGAGTTTGAGCTGTGCTGAGCTGGTGGTGATCTTTTGCTGAGTGATGTTCTTGTGGGTGCCTGAGGCAAGGCAGGACAAGAACAGGCCACGAGGGAAAGAGCATGCAAGCCAAAGATTAGCTGGTGAGCACAACGTGTGATCCTGGAAAAAGTTAGTGAGAGACCTTTTGGGTCTGGTTCAGTGGGCTAAATAGACTTGGGGCTGTAAGCTAATGAACTGATCCTGCTGGTGCTAGTTCTACCTGTGTTCAGCAAAACAGGTTGTTGTAGATTCCTTGTAAATAAAGATTACATCAAAACAAATACCATACGCTATCAATTTCCAGAAACATCCTTGAGGCCCCAAACTTTGACTAGCCACTCAGCTCAAAGAGGGACAATACTTCTAACAAACCTCTATCCTGTAGAGCAATAACTAAGGACTTCTGGAGTTGAAATATAACAAGAACTCTTTTCTTCCTTCCTAGCCTGAAGAAATATTAAACTCCTATATCTGTTAACTCCCACACTAGAGTTGCCCTTACAGGAAAAGAGCTGGAGTTTTTGACTGAGTAGACTGAACTCCACAATAGTGATTTGAATTACACACACACACCCTAAAACCACTAGTTAACACACACAACTTCCCCCTTGCACATACTATAATTTTGTTTCACAATGAAAAATGTTTGAAGGATGTGACTCAACAGGCCTAATTCGATTTAGTGCTGCTACTTAGTGCTGTCAGCTGTAAATTTTATTTTTTCCATATCCTGATTGACTAATTAACTTATGTGGAGACAAATGTCATCAAAAGTTAACAGAAGGACAAGTTCTAGTCAGTTTACAATAGCAGGCAAAATATATTTTTTAAAATAGTAGGGAAATGAGTGCTCTGGGCTATAGCCACTCAGCAATTTCAAAAATTGTATTTGTACTATACTTTCTTTCAAATAATTATCTTTGCTTTTCTTATTTTATTCAAAATTAAGAAAAGCAACTAATGACATCTGCTGTTGCAAATGGAGAAAATCCTGAAGCCCTAGACCTGTATAATAGGAACAGGAGGTAGGGTCGGTGGGAGAGAAAAGTCACAACTACCTGAGTGCACATATGCTTGATGGTATTCTCAAATGTTGCTTCAGCATGTATAGTCACAAAAAAGTGAACATGTGCCAGTATATACCAAGTCTCTCTTCTTCAATGTATTTGCATGTAACTTGTGATAGAGATTAATTCTTAATGTGTTACAGCAGGGTTTTCCTTATGGGAAAAAAAATCATCCTTTAAAAAAAGGACTGAACATCTCACCAGTTTTTCCCTACAAACCTGTAAAAAGCTTGTAGGTGGGTGAAGAATTGTTGGAATTCTTTGGCAGTTAAGTAGGAACTATTAAGTGCTTTGAAATGTAGAAGTGAAAATGCAGTTATTCATTTAACTACAAATGGTTTACTAAGCAAGAATCAAGATTAAAACCAGCAGTTAATATTTTACTTATTATATAGATCAGCAAGTCAAATATAGCTACTGTATTTAAAAACTGCTTTTTTCATATGTGAATTTCTGTGCAACAGTAAAAATCATGATCCCTAGTAAAAACTGTTAGCCATGGGTTACAATCCCATAGCATCAGAACTCATATCTGTTAAGGCCCAGTCTGAACCATACATTTCTATCTGTAAGAGATATTACTACATTCATTGGCTGAAATAGAATTATACATTTTCAAAAGCCTGATTCCATTTGGGATTTCTGTAGCCATAGTAACATGTAGATAGCGCTAATTTTAGCCTGTGGTTTTATTGTTCCAGCATAAAAGAATTAGGTTCCAAAAATATCGTCCTAGCCATTGATGTATTGCTAGAATTCTGGCCTTTTCCTTGCACATTGAAAAGCAAGTCATGTGTACGAGCCTTCTGACCATAACATACCCACCTAGCACAAAACACATTCAGTCTAAAATGCCATAATGTATAGTGTCCATAGCCAAACCAGTACCTGGGATGTTCTGTATCACTAAACATACATTAGAATAAAGATAAAGCAGGCACAATGGTTAAAGTGACCAGCACAGAAAAACATGCCTCCCCACCTCCCCAAAAAAATGAAAAAACAAGTCACATGATCATAAATATACTGAACAAACTGGACAACTCAAAGACAGACACGTAGGATTAGTAGACACGGTCAGGCAAACCCTCTATAGATTGGGTTTCTAAACCAAGATCTTGCTCACAGACTATTGAGACCTTGGACAGAACAAAGGCCAAACCAATTAACTCCAAATGCTTTGGAAAGACGTAGAGGGACAGAATTTTAAGGTGTTACCATAGAATTAATTTAAATTAAAGATGGAAGGGACTTAAGTTATCAAGTCAAGTGTCCAGCACTAGTATATGCTATTTGGGTAAAGCAATGTTGATTGAACACTATTTGCCTATGTCCCTTTAAAAATTCTAGATGGTACTATAGGAACTATTCAAATTTTAAATACCAGTTGAAAAATGCAAATACAGTAAAATTCTGTCAACTGCGGAGTTGTCTTACCAAGAAAAGTCAGTCAATCTATGACTACCAGTATTGTTAGTGACTCATGTTCAGCCCAAAGTACCATATTAATACTCACACGGTGAACAGAGAGCTAGCAAAATACACATACTAACAATGTTTTGAAAAGGGCTCTAGTAATTCTCCCATTCAGTGTTGTAAAGATTAATTGGTAAAGCACTTGGAGATCCTCCGTCAAAAGACTGTAGAATGTCAACAGTCTTAAATTGCATAAATATTTAAGATTAAGCATTGACCAGTTAAAATTAATTGCATTTAAATAATCCAAATAAAGAGGAACTATCTTGTAACTTTCCATAGGACTCAAAAGAAGCCTGGTTCAGTGGTTTTAACTTGTTCATTTTGCTTTTGAGGCATCTTAGTTTCTGAAGAACTGCACATAATTTGAATAAAATGGAAGAGATTGCATAAATCTTGTATCTTCATGCAGAACTGCAGCCCACCAGGCTACAACTCTTCATCTTGCTCTGAGCGGCTAAGTTCCTTTCAGATCAAGACAGAGCAATGGAATCTGAAGTCATTTTTATAGGCCACAGCAGTATAATTAAAAATAAAGGCAAACTCATTTCGCCATGTTTCACCCATGGACCAACTTTAGAGTTTTTGCTTTGAAAAAAAAAAGTTGGACAACTTTCATTTCCCATTAAATAAATTGATAGTGGCTCTGAAGGAAGGTAAGAGCTGTTTGTTGATGATCCCAGATCTTCTGACATGTGTACACAAGAAAGAACCTGTACTCTTTTCCTCCCCTCTATTTTGTCTGGCTCAACTTAGTTTCTATAACATCCAGCTGAAGAGCATCAAATTTACACAAATAGTGGGTATTTGCAGAAGCAGCAGTTCTAACATCAAAACCCTGCAGAATGCTACAGGGTCCTCCAATAAAATCAGACTTTGGTTAGTGATGCTGAAAAATAAAGCGACAACCCTCTGCTGAGAATGAGAATGGATATTCCTCTAGAATTTAAGAATGGAGAAAACAGTAAGAGCAAAACTACATAAGAATCTTAATAGCTCCAGTATCCTTACTACTGAGCTTTTTTTTTTTTTTGCCTGGGGAGGGTGGAAGAGGGGGAAGACACAACACACATCAGTTGTTTGGATACCAATGGCATTTCAAGATATATTTATGTTTTACTATACATCATCCTGCATAATAACTGTTATGGACAGTTTATAAACGTATGTAACTATAAATGACATTAGATCAGTTTGGTTTTTTAAACCACATGCACAGGATGAACAGATAATCAGGTTTGCCATCAAGACAGTTTTCACCAACATCTCCCTCTGAAGCACTGAATAGGAACTACCAAAATCAGGTGGGTATACCTTTCCTGATCAGTTTCCAAGGGGGAGGGAAAGTGTGCAGGGAAGCAGTAGACTTCTCTAGTCCAAATCTATACTTCTCATGCCAAAGGCCCTTGCCATAGCACACCACACTAATTACCCCTCCCCCCTTAAAAAAAAAAAAAAAGCAAGCCTAGGATTAAGAACTGTTTGATAAAAAGATTTTTATAAGGATAGGGAAAGAGCCATTTCACAATTGCACAATTACACAAAAGAACTTGAGCATAACATTTCAAGAAACTATACATAGTTAAAAAACAAAGGCACCCCCAGCAAAATTTCACTTGTTTTATTTTGGAGTACATACATGTGGTCCAAATACTCAATGAAAACTAAATAATAATTTAATGTCTTACATTTGAAAGGAAGTAGCAGTACCATCAGTTAGTGGAATAATGAAAAATTTCTTTATGGGGCACCTATATTAAAAGGAATATCACTACCATATACCTGAATAAAAATGCCATACATTATTCCAGGAGACGAGAATGGCTTTGTAGGATGATTTAGAAAGTTGGGGTTTTCAGAAATTAAAAAAAACAAAAACCACTTTTTTTGCTAAATATGATGATGAAGATTACAAAAAATACAACTGAATAAGATACTGCATAGTATTTTAATTAAGATAAAGACATTGATATTGAGCTGTGTAAGTAACACATCACCTCTGCTTCCATTTCATTTCAGAATAGGGAAATCCAAAATTTAAACACAAAAAATAAGCCTAGAGTTTTCTCTAAAAGACACACTGCGGGTGGAACGAATAGTACTACGAAAATACATATCTTCCATTCTATTTAATAATTTACTTCAGTTAAAAAGTTGTGAAATTCTCATCACAAGAAGCTTATACAAATTCATGACTTTAGTAAATTAACAAAAAAGATTAAACATTTTCTTTTAAACAAGGTTTAGCCCTGTTGTAACAATTATACAAGGGGAGAAAGAGAAACTACATTTGTATGTAGGAATACAAATTTACATACATTTTATAGCGACTTATAACCTACACATCTACAAAATTCACAGTTATAATACAAGCAGTACAAGGCTGAGAATAAAGCTGATACCAAAAAGTTTTCTACTTTAAAAAAAAAACGATAAACAGGAAAGTTTCAAATTTCTGCACCAACTTCAAAATTCTAATCAAACCAAAATCTGCTCTTTCACACAAACACCCTTCAGCAAACACATACTGCTTTCCTGGGCTGATGGAACAGCGAAGTGCCAAGCTTCTTCTGACCTCGTAGGCTTCGCCGCATGGTGAGCTTGTTTGAGCTTTTGCGCTGTGGAGTTGTGGACAGGCTTTCTGGCTGGACATTAAGGTTTCGACTCAGGCCACGTCTCGGCTTCTTCAAAGCTGGGCCAGAGTTAGATTCTTCTAATGTCCGTTTAAAGTTTCCTGTAGGTGTCCTCTCTGCTTCTTGGGCTTTTGTTTGGCCATTAGGCAACACCTTGAAGCTTTTTTGGTCCATGCTTGAATTTGCTGAGTTGGAAGGGGAGAGGGTAACTGACAAGCCATTGGTGTAAGATTCATGAATCCTCAAAGCTAGTGTTTTGCTGCAGTTCTCCTCCTGTGGGCCTGGATCCCTAGAGGATGCTACCGCCGATGGTATACTGTTTTTGGCAATCTCACTGGACAGCTCAGAATATTTATCCAAGATCATATTGCTATGCATGAGAGAAGGAACAGGCTCAGGGGAGTTCAGTCGTGGCCATAGATCCTCTTCTAGAAGCTGGGAGAAAAGAATGAATTAATTATTTATGCATAAATATCATTAGTCTACTTGTGTTACGCAAGACCATGGCTAAAGTATGTGGGTGAAAGATACTATACATGACAGCAGATCCTAAAGCTTCTCGGGAGAGACGGGTCTAACTCCAGATCCAAAAACACATCTGAACGTTTTCAGGGTGGAGTTCAGGCTCTGGATCTAGACTTGGCAGTCTCAGCCCTCCAACTTCATGCAAGTGTAAATCTGTGATGACATGTCTGCTGTTAGATCTCTCAGAAGCCTGTCTGGCCTTATTTAGCACACATTTTCCTTCTCATTGGCAGAAAATTAATAAGTCCGTCTCCAAATTATGACACCTACTTACATCTTTCATTACTTTGGAAGACCAACATAGAAAATGTCTGGAGTGAGTGCCATGCTCACTTCCATCAGCTTCATCTGCAAAATGAAGATGCCACTGTTCTCTTGCAGATGCTTTGTGAGAATGTTTTCAAAGTGCTTTGAAGATTAAAAATGTCACTGAATGGCCAAGTATTACAAGGACAAAGCAGAAGAACAGGCTGTTTCTCCTGACCTTGATGACATTTAGACTTTTTAGTTACTGCAGAATACAATATCAGGTGCCCGAAGCAATCCTCAGTTACTGGAGGAGTTCAAATGGTATAAAAGGACATGAAATAAGGGCCTCCCCTGGACAATACTATACTAACCTCTAAATTTGTTTCTTCCAATCCCCCTAGCTAAGTAATACACTTATTCCTTACAACTGGCGGAAGACTGAGTAAAAGCTAGGCCATGGCCTTTTAAACATCTCCTTATTCAGCAAAATAAATTTGGCTGTTTTCTGCATAGTAAAGTTATTTTGTAATTTGAAGAGAGATAGCATAATATAATGCACTGGAAGCCAGGAATTTCCTAATTCTAATCCTGGCTTTGACCTTCATTGCTCTCTGTAGCCTTTAGTAAATCATTTCTATCTCAATTTCGCCATCAGGAAAACAGGGATAATACTTCATTATCTCACAGGAGGATTGTAAAACTTGCTATTTATGCAGTGTAAATGTAAATGTTGACACAATTATTAAAGATTCAAATTGTGGAAAAATTCCTGCTTATTCAATGAGAGATCTTCAAAGCGATTTTCAAGGCCACATCATTTTATGTATTACCAATGTAAGGAAAATAACCCAGTGACTTCCTTATTCCAGAAGCTGTATTATACTCCAGCTTAAATACACCTATGGTTATTGAAACTGAATGCATCAAGATAATACCAGAGATCTCAAAATCTAAGTACCTTTGAAATCAGACTTTGAGCAAACATAGCTCAATTTGAAGTCAAAAGGAACTTGTTGGTCACTCAGCGCATCTGAAAAATCAGACTCTTAAGCTTAAAAAAAATACACTTCTAAAGACAGGCTGGAGTATCAAAGGGATTTTTTTTTTTTTCTTTTAAATGACAAACCTGGACATTATTGAAAGATTATTTTCATCTTTGATGACCCAATGCAAAATCGGATTTAGATAGTTATTGCACAAATACAAAAACAAAAAAGAGAAATTCAAACTTTTCATAGAGGTGAATTGAACTGTCTGAGATACTGTCAATAGATTTGATGACAGACATTTATGAAGGGTATTTTAGAAGTTATTCATTCACTCCGTTCTAGTGACAACCCAAAAAAACCATGGCGGTTACACATTCAGAGGCGAACTGTTGCCTAATATGCTCAGTTATACTTTTGAGACTGCCTCTTTGTCAGACTTTTCATCTGGCATTTTGTGCTATGCAAGACCTTCAGTGCTATGGCTCTCATCACCACTAGCCTTGCTCGATGTGGATAGCTCAAGTACCACAATGATTCGGGGCACTTCAATGGGAAAATTAGAAGAGGGAGTTCAAGGGAATTTGGGGTGGAATGGGGTAAATGAGAAGAAAAAAGGAACACAGTGCAGACCAGTCCACATTAATTCCTGGGCAATCAGCTGCTGACAACACTGAGAAATTGTTGAGAGTGTTTTTTTAAACTTTAGGAATAACTCAAGGATGAATCAGTGGCAACAACTGGCACCAAAAAGATTTGGCTCAGAAGCAAGGGATACTCTTAATTCACAAACTTGGTTCTGGCCTCCATTCTGTTTCAGAGGTAACCATACTTAGGAGGCCTGAGATTGTTAAGACTCAAAGTTACAAATCCCTCTCTAGTTTTTTGAAGACAACAGAGAAAGGTGTTTCTTCTCATCAATACGCTCCACTCTTAAAGGCTGAGCCATTTTGCCCCCCAAGACAGGAGTAAAACATGGATAAAGAGAACCATCATCAGTAATGTCCTGCCACTGTCTGACATCTAACACCCATGGCATGCAGAGTTTTGATGATGGATCTCAGGCTGGGAAAAAGTCAACCACAACCCATGAAAGGATTAATTATCTGGCTAATTCAGATCACGTACTCTGGTTTTAGGTATTGCGATATTGATCCTCTCTCTGGTATGGTTTTTAACAGGAGCAAAGGCAGATGTTTTTCAGATGAAAGGTAAATACTTGTAGCTTTTCTTCTTACAGGAAAATGCCAGATTCTTTACATAAAAGGAGCTTGTACTTAGAAGGGACAGAAATAAGCTCTACAAGAGTTGAGCTATCAAGCTCTTAGTAAAGCAGAGCTGAATTCCTAGGATTATGTCTCACTTCCTCATGTGGCATGTGCGAATTTCAAGACAAAAGTACCACTACTAGACTCGTTTCATACCTGGATATTCACATCTAGGATTTTTTTTCCTCCCTAAAAGGTTCACTCTTGTACCATGATTTCTTCCAAATAAACTGCATCCCAGGGAGAATCTGGCCTCCCCTATTTTTACATTACCAGGTAGGAGCATGGCTCCAATCTATAAATCCGTTAAATTAGATAATCTGTGGCTGTCTCCCTAATATTTTCCCCACATACAATTCTCAGAAGAACAGCAGTTTGGAAGCAATTCTGTGGCTATTGTGAAAGTGCAACATTTATTCTGATCTGAGGAATTAGTAAATACAGTCAAAAGTCAAACATTACTGGAGTTATGTATACTTCTGCAAAGATTAGATCGCCCACACACTGGTTAAAAAAGTGACTGGACAGCAGATCTGAAAAAAACGTGGCTTAGAAAAGAGGGTTTTGTCCTCTTTTTGACATGCCAAAAATACTGGATGGTGAATCTATATAAATGATATCCACTTAAGACGGAATATTTGAGATTTAAAATTTTGAACGACATAATAAAAACCAATCAGTTCCTCATTGTCTCATAATGCAAGAACAAGTCCATAACTTTAAGTAAAGAGCAGGTAAGTTTATATACCAAATAAAATCCTTTATATAGCATGGGGTCAATAGAATTCACAGTCACAAAAAAAAGTCAAATAATGGATTTTTAAAAAGACCAGAATATGCTCACCACAAAGATCAGGAAGCAATTCTCTTCCTTCCTCCTCATGTACAGCATTATACAATTGGGTGGATTATGTATGGTTTGGGCAGGGGGGAGGTTGTCTGTTTCTGGAAGATCAGATATTAGTCACTGCTGACTGCACAATTCCAATTTGGAGTGTTCGAACCAGTAGGGAAAATTCTGTCCATCATGACTATTTTAACTCTCCCTCCAAAACTGAATTGATTTCTTTTTAAAACGGCTGCTGTTTATCGTTGAAGCAAGGCACAATGCAGTCCTCATTTACCCACGCTCTGGATCCCATGCTAGTTAATTTTAGGTTTAATGTCATTTGCATTTCATAGAAAGAAAATGAGTCAGTGGTGCCTCTTGCACTTGAATTTTACCCAGATTTATTTAGAAGCAGTTTGCTATTTAAATGAAAAACCCTGTTGGCCAACAATTACACAAACCCAAGTGTGGAAATCTGCTCCTCTCACCATAATTTTGTCTCACTGAAATGAAAAGACGCTTCCCCCCGCATTGCAAAAAAGCTACTTATTACTCAAGCCAGCATAACAAACTGAAAATATAGGGAATCTCCTTTTTAGGCTTTCACAAAAATACACAAAAGGACACAGATGCAGAGTCATTCCATTTATTCTAATCTGCCTAGAGGTGTTTCTTTTTCCTTAAATGTTTCAAGATTATTCTGATAGTACAGTTGCCCTGTTTTCTCTCTCTCTTTTTCCACTTCCTGCTTGCACTTTTTCCTTTCCTTCCACTTCTATACAGATTCTGTGAGAATAGATGGTATTCGTTACTAAAACAGCAACCTATAGTAACCCTAAAAATTACATTTGTGGTATATATGCATTCTTTTCAGTTTAAAAAAAAAATCAAGTGGGGTAGAAATGAATTCCCTAATTAAAACAAATATTTTTAAAAGTAGAAACGAAAATTGTAAAGCATGGCAAAAGGAAAAAAGAAGTATACTAAAAATGGATCCAGCAGATTTAATAGTCACTATTGTAGGCCTGTGGCCAACTGAATTTTACTGTCAGGGCTCTGCATGCTAAGAAAAATAAGACATAAAGGCCTTGTCTACATGGGAAATTGGCTGGAATAACTACAGAGGAATAAGCTATTCTGCTATAGCTCCCTGTGTGGGCACACTATTCTGGAATAATTACACAAAGTGGAGCAATAAAGTCATTTTTATTCTAGAACAGAGTGTCCTGGCCACATGGGGCTAGTCTCAAACAGCTATAGCAATATAGCTTCTTCTGCTGTAGCTATTCCATTTATTTTTCCCTGTACATACAAAAAAAAATTACTTTCCTCTCACTGCTAAACACCACTTTGAACTGTTAAAACTAACAGTTTAGCGCTTATCTTCCAGATGAAAGACTCACATCTAGGCAAATGTAATGTGTTCTGCCTGCTTCAAAACAACAGGAGGACTTTAAGGAAGAGATTTGCAGTCTGTTAAAAATAGCCTCCCCACCCCAGCAGAGAACTGAAGGGCAGTTTGAATGACACTCCTCTTCTGAAGTTTGAACTAGAACGTCCATTGCCTTTGGTATTGGTCTGACAACTGGAGCACAGATTCCTATGCCACATAGAGTATAATGATATTTATTTACATGAGTGAAATGAGGGGGAAAATATTTAGAGTACTTATTTTAAATGCTAGTTCTGGGACATATTCAATCAACATGACCCAAAGTTTACTTGACAAAGGTTGGAAATAATTCAAAAGCTGTAAACAAAAGAGCACTAGGATTGAAAAAACAGGAATAATTACAGTTCAGATAATCTCTCTCCACAGAAGACTCTGGGATCACTACTCTTTCAATGGATTTTGGTTTCCTCCCATGCACTCTCCTGCTGCTGCTCAATGGAAAAAAGCCCTCTTGCTGTTTTATTAGTTGTCTGTCTCTATATCAACCAAATGTTAAGTGCCCTCATCCTAATCTTTGTTTTTCCATTTTACTTTGCCTAAAGCACAGCTATTCAAAGACATTAGAGAACATCAAAGCACTAAAGCTATTCCAGTTTGCAGAAACTGGCAATTATCGAAAACAAGCATCCTCTCACAATTATACCTTGGTCTTTAACAACGAAACGGTAAAAACTTTCCACAAACAAAAAAAAAAAAAACAAAAACAAAAAACCTTCCCTTCTACATTAATGGACAAGGTTCTAATTCAAAGGAAGATCCTGTAAAATAAGGCCTTTTCCTTTAATGAGGAAAATTTAAATGGACAGATAGATGCAGATAACCTCTCCCAAACGGAAAATAAAAGTGCTCCTAAAACAACTAATCGTTTCTCTAGCATGGGGAAATGCAACTACTACTAAGGAAGGATGTTGTACACATAATTTAAATACTGACCTTTTGTAGATCAATTATATACGCCAACCACCATTCTAACGTTATAGATTGCAGTTACTATTCCTTTGACTTGTAATTCAAAAAAAAGTGTCAAGATTTTACGATTACGAGGAGACTCTGAATGTCCCCAAATCCAGAGCTCATACTTCATCCTCAACTCATGTTCCCAGGACTAAAAAGCTGAAGAACATGTATATGGTAAGAGGAGAAGTGTATGATCTTTTTAATAGTTGGACACAACAACATTAAGTAGCCACAAATTCAGCGCCATGAATCAGATTTTAAGTCACATAAGAAGGCCACCTCTCTAGTGAGAGGAAGCAGAAGGTGGATGGAGGAATTAGCTATACGTTTTGTGGGTTTCATTCTTAAAATTCTAAATAATTGTACCTTGATAGGAGGGGTACAGCAGCGGGAGGGTGTCATCATGCACATATCAGGACTGCTGTAGCAGGGTCCCTCTGCCAAGTTGAGATACAATTCCTCTTCATTTTCCCAGTTGCTCCGATCGTCCAGCACTGACGAGATGCAGATTACAATGGCACTAGTATTATCTGCACGAAGCATGCGCTGCCTCCACCGGCCTAGGGCTCTGTTCACCAGCATTTTGGCACAAGACTGTTTGTGTTCTCCCTTAGCGTTTAAAAGAAAAACAGAGAAAACCCATCATCACTGTACTTGGTGATCATAAAGTGTAGAAATTATATGGCAGTTTGCACACTCATTCAAAAACTTTTGTCTTCCACTCTGTTTCAATCTGTCTGCCAGATGAAGGTTTATCTGAATGCTCATGCTTTAGCACCATGATGTAGAGATAGAGAACTGCAAACACCAGGTTACAGTGAAATGTAGTTTCATAATGATGTCACATGGAGGAAATTCATTTCACAAATTTTTTTTTAAAAGGTAACTGAAACAGTTATACATTTGTACCTACTTATAACAAGTGTGTAGATGAATGCCAGTGTTATTTCAAAAATAAAAATGCTCTCAACTCTCCAAGTGAAGCAGAGAGCTACGAAAATTGGTTGACCAAAGTTTGTTATTTGATGTATATTATAGCAGGACTGTGACCATGAAAGGCCCATCTTCCTTTCTACTTGAGACCTTTTCAAGGTGTTTTACAAATCCACTACAAACTGATGCTCAGAGTCGGCACCTGCAGGTATTCACACTGTTGTTTATGATAAGGAGGCATTGAAATTAATTCAATTTTTAAAAAATAAGTCCTATAAAATCCACGACCTATTTTGGATGCCTTATTGCACTTCTCTAATATAAATGACATTTTATTTTTAAACATTGTTTTGTAAAAAGATGTATACAATGAGAAATCAGACTTCTAGTATTTTAAAACACCATACATCAACCTGCTGTTTAGTCTCCCCAATGACATAGCCAACTTATTTATCGGAGAACAGAAATGGATGGTTACTACCTACGTTTCATAAAAGGTATTGATGCACATCTTAACCAACCAGTTTGATAACATATGCTGTCCCAATAAGTTTATCGTCACTATAATAGCTCCATATCTGTTGTTGCACTATTATTAGGTAATAACACTCAGTGATGCCATAATGACACATGCTCTCAAAGTGTACTGCAACAGAGTAACAGCAAAAAAAGTGTGTTTACACCTATCATCTTATCTTAAAGTAGTTGACAACATAAACATGCCCTCACCATAAAGTACTGTTTCTCCTCATGATCCTGGCACATAGAAATGGCATCTTGAGGTGGGATCATGTTCCACAGTCCATCGCTGCCTAGGATAATATATTTGTGCTTCTGGGGATCAAGCGTATATACACTAGTGTCTGGTTCAGGAGATACAACAAACTCACCACTGTAGAAATCATAGCTCCACAGATCACCTGGGAAGGAAGAAAGCCAGGAAAATGTTTAATAAAAATCAGTCAATGGTCATCCTTGTCCCCTCATTACAGCAATCTCGAACACCAACCTTCAATGAAATCCCTGTAAAGCCTAGCAGGGCAACTCCCATAGTGGGACACTGTGCTTAGGAGTTGTTTTTGTTGTTGTTTTTTAAATGCTGGTTTCTGGTAGGCCACTCTTCCAATAGTATGTCTTGATTTTTTTTTTTTTGTGCTTCATTTTTAAAACGTATTTATAAGCGGTTTTCTGCTCCCTGTTGATGTTTGTTAGGGTCTTTTCAGGAAGGGGAAAACTGATTTAATACATAGGAAACAATGAAACTGATTATACTCAAGAAGTACTGTCAAATACACTAAACAGAAGTGTTGCAAGTGCATCTTCCCCATTAACTTCTTTCACTTACAGTGATTTTAGATGTAACTGTATACGTCTAAATAAGCATAGCACTAGTAAGTAAAAACTTTTCAGACAAAAATGTGGTCTTCAAAATTGGACCCTTTAAATCAAGAGTATTATGCTGTTATGCTAACATTTTCTTGCCTTCTCCTTTCAGGCCTGACAGCCTGGTTTCTACAAGGCTAACCTCTACATTTCAGTCTCTTGAGCATTAGCTGCCCTATACATAGCATCCTATAACTGTACAAACAGAATGAAAAAAAGTAATTTTCTTATAGAAAGTATCCGCCACCTGATTCTAGCCAATAATTCCTTAGAAAGGCAATTAAATTGAAGGTTTGAAATTAACAAAGAATCCAATATAATTTTTACTACCATTTTCCAAATACCGGCCAGTCTCTCCTGTATGTAACACATGGCTTTAAAGGAGAAATTCATTTAACAACAGAGTGGAAGAGCATTATCTAAAGAATTCCATTTTAAAAGCAAAAGTTTTTCAGCATGAGACTTCAAGAAGTGTAACTGTTTGTATCATTTTAACAGTTTTTTCTGATCTCCTCTTTCCCTACCCAACATGCTCCTTTAAAATAATAAAAAATAAGCTCTTTTTCTCCCTGCTTCCTGGAGTAGGAACTTCTCCTTTAACTCTGCTCAGCACTATCAAACAGAACAAAGAATACTTCAAGTCCATTTAAACCACTTCACTACAGCAAACACCAATGGGCCATCCTCCTTAAAGAGTCAATTCACCTTCACAGCAGCAGCAGATAACATACACATGCGTCTACTAATGCTAATTAAAAGCCTTACCTACTTGAATAGAGGCACTCTCTCCATCAGCAGAATAGCACAACAAAGCTCACTGGCTGGCAACAAGATCAAAATAAACACTGAGCTCCAGTGCAGCAATTATTGTGCATATAATTGCCACTAAAAGTCTCTAGAGAGCAAGAGTTTTTGTTCAAATCCTGCCTGCCAAAACAATAACAGATAAGATCTTAACAACTCATTTATTTCATAATCTTTTTATAGCTATTTTAGGATCTGTTCCTGCCTCCCATTAAAGCCATGCCAGGGAAGCCAACGTCAGCATCAGGCTGAAACATGGAAGTAGTGGGTTTGCTTGATTGTTTTAACTTATCTTTGACTGATCACAAAAGCTTTTTGTCAATATCGCTTCTTTACCTCCTCTAACTCCACAAGCATATGTATAAACAATGTTGTAAGGCAAATAGCCCATACAGTGGCCTTACATAAATAAAAACTGAAATAAACTTTGGACACATTATTTCACAGATTCAAACAAAAGATATCCACTGTTCACATACTGCCTACAGAGAAGGTAGCCCATAACACTGAGACCAATTTTGAATGACCATCTTCTATATCTAAGAGGCAAAAGTACAGCTGAAGATGGAAAGGAGTGGATATTTTTAAACATACACATTCCAGTCTAAAGGATCATCCTATTAATAGAAATATATAGTGTGTCAGACATATAGCAATTTAGGTTTCCACATTAAAAAAGTTGCAGCAGAAATTCAGCTTTTTTACAAGGCTCCCCACTTTGAGTCAGTTACTTTAGATTCCCAGCTCTGTGATGATGCCCTCTTTCCTCCCTTTTTACCCACCCTGTATCAGGACAGCTATCCACCAGACAGAGGATGACTACAGCTCCATTGCAGAAGGGGTTAATGTAATAGAGAATGTAATCCAATCAAGGTGTGTTTGGGTATGGCCAAAGAATGCTTATCATGCTCTTTGTATTACAATCACATTTCTAGTTGTTCCTGTTCTAGTTCTGTCTAGTTGCACCTGTGAATTAATAGAAGTAAACTTGTTTTCAAAGCAGGAGATACTAAAATACAAAGCCAGGTGTGCAGCAGGTTTACCTATACATAAACAAACAAGGCACGTAATATTTACAAGGATTCAGACAGCTCAAGTTTGTTAGCAGAACTACCTTATCCTCCCTTTTAAAATATATTAACTATACAGGCAAGAGACCAAATGGAGAAGTAAAGTAGCGCACATAGCAAGCTTGCAGGAAGTGTAAAAAAGCCAAAGATTTCTAAGCAGTTTTTAAGAAGCATTCTTTATAGGACTTGAACCCTATTAGGTGCTATAAGCAACCATTCCTGCCACTGGTAAGTGATCTGAAGACCTGAGAACTGCTAAATACTGAACTCCCTCTGTGAGAGTCGACAAAAGCACATGGCCTTCCCAGGGTACAACAACATAGTGCCATTGTCCTGAAGTTCATTTTTATCTGTGTGGCATGTAACACAGCCCCATGCTGTAGCTTTGTTTCTTAACAAACAATGGGTTCTCATCCTTTGTCTATGTAGGAGTCTCCTTTGCTACATTCACAAGCAGCTTTATGGACAGTATGTCATAAGAGCATGAGACAGCAGGAGGGGACATTGAAAGCAGTGTGGTCTAAAAGCTAGCATCGTGAACTGGATGTCAGGACTTGTGGGTTCTATTTTCCAATCTCTCTCTGACTTATTCAGACCTTGGGAACATAACTTATCCCAACTTTACAGATGGGGAAACTGAGGGGATATTTCCCTACTTCAAAGGTGATATCATTAATGTTTGTAAAGAACTTTGAGATCCTCGGATAGAAGGGGACACTACAGAAAGGCAATGCTTTTTTTTTTTTATTGTGTCAATAATGCACCTTCACAACGTACCTGTGCATTTCCTGTAGGTATTTTTATACTTGCTATGTAAGTTACATTACAAAAGAGAGGCATCTTTAGGAGTGATGATGAACAATTACCAGGAAGCAACAATCTTAACATTTTCTTTGCTCTGGGTGGTTTGTGTTTCGGCTTAGGTTATTTAACGCTATAAGTGAGGTTCATTTAACGCCATAAGTGGTTGCATTCCGTACTTGGCAACGGGTAATGTGGATTTTTTTTTTTAATTGTGCTTGTGCAGAGAGCATATCACATTAATTACCTTCACTGGAAATGTCAATAGGTTTATGCCCTGCTGGGGAATAATTTTAAGACAAAATTTCTTTTTCTTACAGCTGAGGACAAAAGCAAGGGGGGGAAAAAGGATTAATTCTAAGGGAGAGGAATAGGAGCAGGAGGAATCCTCACTTTAATAGCTTAACCGTCCAACGAAAATGAGCATGCATATCAGCCCATCCTAATGGAGAGAGAAGCTTTCCAGTGTTCCATTGTTTAATATGCATGTTTCAATTTGATTATTAAAAACCTCTATAACCTGACCTAACGTTTTCCTCACCTTAACAGTGCTCTAGAGGATCTAAAGCAAACAACTTGCTCAAAAATAGCCTTTTCTCACAAAACGTCCTTTTACCAGCTGTCCCACTTACACGATTGCCAAAGCACGATCCACAGTTACATAAAATGCTTCGGTTCCATACAAGAAAACTGATTAAATGAATTTGATTTTCTCTTCCCTTGTGAGGCACACAGATTTCTGTGTTGAAGCTTTGCCTCTTATCAATTCTTCTCTTTTTCATAAATCCTACTTTCGTTATTCCTCATGCCTGTGAGGGATTTAATCTCCCCATTATGTACAAACAGAACGGGCATGATGCTCACCAAATACCATTTAAGATATTCTTTGATACAAAGACGTGTGATTACGTATGTTACACTTTAGGTTAAAATGGACAGTCCTAAGTAACATGCCCTAAAACTACACCAACCATCAATGCACATGCATGTCACACCCACCTGCCCAACTCCACCTGCTGCCCTTTCAGAAAAACAGCAGATAATGATAAATTATCCTGCTTTTAAAACAAATGATCCGATCTCCTGAGCATCAAACCACCAGTATCTTGCATCCAGAGCTTAGTGATACCCAAGAACGGAATAAGCAGACAGCACAGAAGCACTATATACAGACCCATAATCCAAAAGACAGATGGTACCACAGAGTTCATCACTTGATAGCATCCCTTCCAGACCACTCATTGTGGATCCAATCCTGTGGAGGTGCTGAGCACTCAGCTTCTTTGGCTTCAGTGGGAGCTGTAGGTGCTCAGATACAAACCACCTATAGCTCTGGGAACAGCACTGGGAAGAACTGAACGTTTTTAATTCAGAGGACTTAGAAACAGAAGATGGAGGAGGGAATTTGACATTGTCAGATGGAATTAAGCAAGCCCCAATGCTGTATTTATTATTTGCATTACAGCAGCACCCCGAGGTCCAACTGACAGAGATCCATTGTGCGAAGTGTTGTATAAAACACAGTACGAAGAACACACAATATAAAGTGACAACACAAAAGGAAACATTACTACTGTCATCTCCAATTTTTAGACAGGGAACTGAGGCGCAAAGAGATTAAGGGATTTGCCAAGGAGACGCAGGAAAAGTCTGTGAAAGCACACAAGGAACTGAATCCAGATCTCCCCAGTCCTAAGTCCAGTTTAATCAATCATAATAAGCCCATCCTTCCTAGTTATGACAGAAAACTCTCTGACGCTATCAGTCTTTGCTATATCAAGATTGGATGCCTTTAGCTCTAGCTAAAACAGGAGGTGTGGGCTTGACGCAGGAATCATTTGGTGAAATTATATGGGCCGTGTTACGCAGGATGTCAGACTAGACGATCCCAGTGGTCCTCTTCATCTACGCATCTATCGCTAACTAAAAGCTATGAAGTACTATTCACCTGCCTGTCTGGATAAAGCAAGAAAACAAAAATGAATCTAGTAGTAGCAACAGCAGATGGAAAGTCAGTATAGAAAATAGTATTTCCAAAGCCCATTGAACTGGAGCAGATAGGCTACTGTCCAAGTGCAAGATGTGTTTTGGTAAGCATGTATATTTTGCCAACAGGAATTCTTTATTGCAGATGGTTTGAAACTTTTCCCTAACATTGTTCCTCTGAAGTTGGCCATCCAAATTCACCACAGGCGTACAGTTGAAGCATGTTAACCTTGAAATGCGATACTATTAAATGCATCCTCGCTGCAAAACCTTCTAGCAGAAAACTTTTTTAGAATAAGCAAGGACTGCATACAAAATTACAGGTCAGTTCAGTGTAGCAGCATTACCCTGCCATGAGTGACTCTGCCTTAACAGATAGGCCAAATGAAGCTTTGGATACTGCCAGCTGAGAAAGGGGGAGGAGGAGGAGGAAGGGAAAAACATCTACCTCTTGGTCCTCTGCCCTAGGGAAAACCCCACGAAATATATTCCAGCCCCAGCTACCACTTTCCTTAGACTAGGGAGAAGCAGCAAGCAGTGCTCACAAATGGGATGGAAGGAAGCCAACTGCATTCACATAAAGTCTAAGTTTGGTGGGAGAAGAGGGATGAGTACCAGGATAGAAAAATGCATATTTTGGCTTACTTTGTAGACTGACACTGCCTAATTAATATAATTTGGCCTCTGACATCATCCTGCCTGTCAAGAATTTTTAAAAAATCTTCACATATTTATGTAGCACCCTTTTGCAATCCAGTCCCGTTTTAATCGTGCCAGCAAGCAACATCAAGTTCAGTAGCACATCAAGTACTATTAATGGAGTATCCAGAGGGATCCATCGTTCACCTCCTTCCCCACTCTCAAGAGTGTCCATCCACCAGCTTGTTCACTAATCGGGCGGCCAAATGAATCTTGTTTTCCTGCCCCGTCTGCAGCACAGCTGAGCAAAGGTATACAGTGCACCTCAGCTATGACAAAATCTCACAACTCCTTGCACCCTGGGCCAGTACAGACAAGGCGTATCACTGTGGCAACACAGTAAGTTCTTTTTAAATGGTGTCGTGCAGGCCCACCAAAGCATTGCATAAGGCCCGTGGTCTGCTTCAACACAATACACTAATGGCCAATTCCTTAACATTTTGTCAGCATGTTTACATCATTCTAGTTTACACAAGTTGTAAATAGACAATATTGTACATAGAAATAATCTAATACATGAAACAAGTTGAACTTAAAATATAAATCAATACTTTGTCCCTCATTAGGCCTCTGGAGTTTAGGGCTGTGACGAAGCTCCTGTTTCGGGCAAGTCTTTCAACGGCTCCCCCACTGTACCCCAGGTTTTTCAGCTCAGCTTCCACCGCTCTTCGCCATGTTGTTTTCGGGCAGCCTCATTTTCCAGTGGCCCTGCCTTCAGGTGTCCATCTTATTGCTATTCTGATGATGGAATCAACTTCCATCCGAAACACGTGGCTAATCCATTTCCAATGCCTTCTGGTAATGATGGTGCTCATATATTCTTGGCTACACTGACTGAATACATCTTGATTTGAGATTGTTCTGGGCCAAAAGATACAGAGGATTTTTCTAAGACAGGTTGTATGAAATGAAGACGGCATGGACATGTCATTCTTTACCATTCCCCAGCATTCTGCACTATAAAGTAGTGTTTAAAGCACACAACTTTGATAAATCTTAAGTTTAGTTTTGATGTTATATTTTGATGATTTTCAGACTGTATTTAAGCTCCTAAATGCGTTCCTGGCTTTACTGATTCTGTTCCAAATGTCCTGGCTTGATCCACCATCCTGGTTTATGGTACTGCCAACATGTGACTGTTTCTACATTAGTAAGAACATAATCCTCTATCCGTACTGGTGATGGTGAGGCAATAAATCAATACACGTGACTGTAAATCTTATTAAAATATGTAAAATCTGTTTGGCCCACACAAGGTTTCCCTTAGGTTTGTGTGGCCCACCTGTGTAATAAGGTTAGACAGAGTGTAAACCAATGCTTTTTAGAGTTGCTGCATAAGCAGAAAGCTAATGTATATTTTCCATTGGCCAGCTGGATATATTGCAGCATCTGCCATAGTGGTTAAGAAGTGGCATAAAACTAGGGAAAATAGCAAGCCTTACATAGAGAAATCTATGCTTCAATACTACAGAGAAGAATGGGAGATTAGATAAAATTATGCAGAGATAAAATGCACAGTTCTCCCTAAGTAATGAGTGCTTTACATCTTCAGAGTGCTTTATAAACATTAATTCAATCTCATAGCAGCTTAGAAAAGTAGACAGACTAGGAAATCGAGGAAGCAAAATAATATGACTTGCCCTTGGCCATGATAGTGGCAGAGCCAGTATTAGAAATTAGGAGTTCCAGGCTCCTAGATCCATTCACAAGACCACAGACTATTTCTGTTCTCAATTAAAAACATGTGATGCCACATATTACATGATTTGTTAAAAATCCTATCACTCTATAGTCTTTTGACGAGGAATTTTTTGAATTTTGGGAAGTGTGAACCTTCCTTCTGCATCTCCCAACAGATCAAATCATCTGAGCCTGGAATAAACTTTCTAGACTCACTTTCCAGGGCAGAGGCCATGTCGGTATGCATCTCTATGCAACAACAAGCACAGTGTTTGTGCTTTGACTACATGAACACAAAAAGATTTCAAGCACACTTCACAAAGAACACTCCATCTATACAGAGTAAACATTTAGCCCTAAAATACATCACACAGCGCAAAAAAAAGTTGGTATGGGCCTAATTCAGCTCATTTATAAAAGGATTAAGCAGCGTACCCCCCTTTATCAGCTTCTTGTTCGATCAGATTTTAGAATCTGCTTGCATCCCAGCTGTAGCCAGGAAAGTCATTTTAAAAACCTGTTCGTTTATAATCTACTCAATCTTCGAACCCCTCCAGTCCCGTATTCTCTCTCAAAGCAAAAATGTATCACAAAAGAATTGCCCAAGTCAAACCTTTCCCTTACATTTCTGTAATATATTTTTGTATTAAAAGAACAAGTTTTAATGTTGAGGGGGGAAGTGTATTTTAACAAGTCACAATTATAAGAAAAAAACAACCCCAATTTCATTTATCCCACCGTAACCTTTTCATCCAATTTATATCCAACAGATTTTTGTCCCATCAATGCAAGCAAAGGAACTATAGAATTTCTTCCTCCCACTCCCCATGAGGCAGCATTGCTAGGAATTTGTATCGTAATCATATAGCTCATTCAGGCTTATTTGCAAAGGGAAAAAGGATGTCACTAAACCTAGTGCCTTAATATTTCTTAACTATTTCTCCTGTAGCCACAAGGGGGCATCTTTACTGCAGTCTTAGGGGAGAAAAAAAATCATACAAGTGCAATGTAATGTGTTTTTACAAGGCGGAAATAACCTAACCCATTAAACTTACTCCAGGAAAAAGAAAAGACGAGGCTACCAGGAGGCTAATGCCAAAAGCATGCAGGTAAGTTACACAGATGCTAATAAGGTAAAAACCCTTTTATTACACCTGCAGAACAAAGAAGACATGGGGTGTACCTGGCTGGATGCAGGAAGTCCTCTTCTGTAAACAGTGCAAGTCAAGAACTGGGAAATGTCAGTCTCCAGATCTTTGTTTGAGTACAAAGGGAAAAGTACAGAGATAGGGCAGCATTCAAAAGGTGAGCACACCAACTACACTTCATCTAAAACTGAATAGGATCTGAAACAAGGGGGAGGAAGAGGTGCCTTCCCAAGATCTGACCTTGGTTTGAGTGTTAGCATAAGCAAAACCAAGAAAGGAGAAAGATGCAAAACTCTAGCAGTATGGAACACAGAAAAAATACCTGACACTAAAGGCTCAATACACAGACACATTGTTAAATCTGCAGCATTAAACCCATTGACTGAATAAACGGAGGTGACTTCATACGTTGGTTAACACAAACCATCCAGATCCAAAACTAGAACTCTGGCTCAAAGATGCTAAAAATAGAAACAAAGAGGGGAACCAGATGATGAGAGCTTGGAAACAGGATCTAAAGCCGTGCATCTCTAGGTCACCTGTTTAATTCTAACTTAAGTCGATGACTAAACATTAACATCGCTGGACAGCTGGCTCAGTGATTTCCGTGAAGTGAATTTTGGTAATCTTCATCCTCTTACTAGCTGAGAAATGTGGTCATCACAGCACACTTCGAAGGAGGCTAGTCTCACTGGAAGAAGTTTCAAGCATCATGACAGAAGTATGGGGATACACACGTACTGGCACTACTGCACTTTTCCTGTGGCATCTTTCAGAAGCATTACATTCACTTGAAATCACACAGAAATTAGACTGGATACAGGAATCATGCAGCAACGTGAATACAACACGGGGCAGCCTGAGAAGCTTCACTTTAAAAAGGCTCAAGTATAAAGAACCCAAGATTGATTTAATGATCAAAAAAACAAAAAATGAAGAAAAAAGGTTACTAACGATGATGTGGAAATGGGGGAGGCCAGAAAGACGTGAATATGTAATGCTGCCTTGTGACTTTTGACCTGGAATCACATCTCTCAGTGAACACTCAGAAGGCATTTCAGACCCCAATGGGACAGTCACTTCACTACAATATTTTGGCCAGCTGCGTGAACAGAGAAAAATAAGACCACAAGGGGGAGGAACACACTGGCCAAAAACGGAGATGATTCTGTCTTTAAGAACAACAATTATTTTACAACTTCAAGAAAGAGAGTCACGCACAGGGAACTCCAGGGACAGCTAGAAGGAAAAAAAAAATTCTCTTTCAAGGTAATTGGATCCACGTGTGTCCCAATATGAATCATATAACTCAAACAAGACAGCACAGACTTGTCACCGGATAGGAACTGAAAAGTGTACTTGTGTACTCTACATTTTATACAGGCCTCCATGCTGTTTTCTTCAATGCAAGGTTGAGGTTTTTGTGTTTGGGGTTTTGTTTTTGTTGGGGGGACGAGGAGGGGCAGAGATGGTGCACTGATGGGAGGACATCTCCAGGACTGACTGGAAGGCAACATAATTCTTGACAAAACTTTTGTTGAAAATAATATACAAATATTTCAGATTTTTCACACATTCACAACGTTATTTCATTGTTTTAAAATGTCCTGAGCTAAGTGAAAGTCAGCATCAATAGTGGAAGCAGCCCAAAAATTTAGAGTTGTTTCGTGTTACCTTCAACCTAAGGTGGTTTTTTTTTTCCTTGGTTTATTTTTTGTTCCCCCTTGACCTTAAAGATGAGCAAGCTTGAAAGAGAATGGAAGTGCTAATTTCTGCTAACGATATATTAACAATGTATCTTCAAATAATTTGGATTTCTTTACTCTAAATTGATAGTTTAGGGTGATTATACTGAGTTACACATCAGGAGACTAAAGATTCCTACTACATCTGTTTAAGTGTATACATGCAAATACAAGCAAATGCCTATTTACTCAGGTTTCACCTCAGATGAGCAATCCTCACACCCAGTTTTTAAAAAGTCTTATAAAGGTACAGTAGGCTGCACTCTTGGCTATCATCAATTTTCACTCCTCAGCCTCCCATCGATGGAACCTGGACCAGTCTGTGCAATCTCTCATGTTATGTGTGTATCTACAGTTTAAACTGCAATTTAATAGGACTCAGCGTAAAGAATAATCGTATGTATGAACAAAAAACACAGGTGACCTAAAAAACAGGCAATGTGTGAAAATTACACCCACTCTGCACTGTAACTGATTTTTCTTTTGTAACAGTTCAGTGAACATGAAAACTAAACCTTTATACAAGGACCTAATTAGATAGTCTGAGGTCAACTAGACTTTCCACTCCAGGGTTTCATGGCATGCAGATTAAGAAACATTTACGAGACAAATCTAGCATTCAGTGATCTGCTCTGACATTCTGCTCCCCCCCGTCAATTCAACTCCCTAAGAGCCAGCATTCTCGTAGATGCTTCAGTCACTTGAGTCACTCTCAGTGACGTGAGCAGATTCACTTCGGTACCACTGCCTGCCAGAAGCAGATGGGAATGCCTATTTAGCAGGCCGATGTCCCCCTGGTAAAAATTTTGGCCTATACCATCATTTTGTTACCTGTACAGTTGGTATCTCTATTTTAGGGTTCTGACATCGTGCAAAGAATTAGTGGTAATGCCCAAATCTCGGTGCAGCAGAGCCACTCGTTGCATTAGTATCTAGTGAAATTGACTACAGTGCTGGTAACAGAAAAGTACGTCAGGGTTAACCTGGTTATTAGTGTCAAAGCAAACTGAATCGCTTGGAGAGGCTCCAGTGCACAAAGAGTTGGTGCCAACCAGAGCAGCGGTACTGGGAGCCAGCCAAGTGGTCGAACGAAGCTCAGTAACATGAATACCAATGTTTTTAGTTGTGGTAGGTCTTGTGTAAGCAGCTTTTGAGGCCAGCATGCCCCTCATGGAGTGAAATCTTGTTTCCAAACTGAGCATCTGTGCACCATCTGGGTCCGAGGGAAAGGAACACAGCTGCATTCCTTTTCCCAAGAGGTCAGCCATACCTCATACAAAAGGGAGATGTAAAAAGTTTGCAGAGTCACCTCAACCAGAGCAGGCAAGCACCAAAATATTGTCATTCAAGCCAGTGTAAACTTGTCATCTTCAGGTCACCTAACAGCATCTTTTTAAAGACCCAAGTATGCTGGACTTAGAGTCCAAGCATTGCTGCCGCAGGACAAATGTTCTCATTTTCTCCTCGCATAGGCCCAGACTCTCCAGTAACCTCTCTCATCCACATGAGAATCGTGAAGGCTACAGCAGGAGCCTGACAGATGGGTCATTCCCTGAATCCCCATCTGCACATAGAAACCAGCCAAACTCCTTTTGTCTGACTTGAAGAGAGGAATCAGACCCAAACACCATTGGGCCTGGAAAATCCACAACAGATTCAAAACCACAAAAAGGGAGGAGGAAAGGGGAGAACGAACCTTTCACCAAATTAAAAATTCTTCTACCTTTATCGTCTCCAGAGCAATACCTGCTCACTTGTAGGAGAGGGGAGCAAATGCTTGTTTTGCCTAATAGCTGGAGTGTAAGACTGAAAGGTATGATTCCTAGGTTTGTTCCACAGCTCTGCTTGGTCTCATAACCTTGACCAAGTTACTTAACCTCTCTGGCTCCGTTTCACCATCTAAGAAACAAGGATAATGCCTCACACAGATGTTTTGAAGCATAATAAACTTGCAAGGTCTGACATAAAGAGTATGAATATAAATTTAAAGTAGGGTCATGTTATTTTTTAGCCCTATGTCAAGCCATGTTCTCTACCTGATCCCTCATCTTGCTTTCTCCACACCCCAAGTTTGCCACATGATATCTACATTTGCTGTGTTATTCAAATTAGTTTATCTGTTTTTTTCACACAAAAGAGGAGTATCACTTGCTCTTAGCAGTGGACTGCTTAATGTGAAGCACAGACAGCACCAGCTTGTAAGCTAGTCGCAACACTACTTATCCAGTTACTAAGCAGGCACCACAATTCAGCAGCCAGACCACCTCACATGATAGCCTCTACTGGCTGGTTTAGGGACAACGCTGATGCAGTCATAAGAATGGTGTCCAACTATCCCAAGAGGAGTGAAGACATGGTATCATATCTATAAATAAATATACATGAATTAGACACCACCTTTCCTAAAAGGCGTACCTGTAGGCACTCTCCATATGTGAACAGGGTATTCCCAACGAAGGGTACAGAAAGGAGAAGAGAGAGAATGAGTTGTACAAAACTAGAATCAGCATTTAAATCCATGGGAGGGAAATGACAAGAAAAGATTCTTCAGAATGTAGGGGCATCAAGTGGTTTTTGCCAACTGCTGCCAAATTATGAAACATTTCCTCCAAGAACTTGTATACAATACATGGCAGATCCAATACACATGGCCATCCTGCCTTCTGAAAATGATTCCATACAACATGCTTCCCATACTAATCCCTTTATGGGATTGTCAAAGGCAAAATATATATGTACGTCTTACACTTGGCAGTAATTCTTCTGTTATTTCCTGGGAACTTTAGATGAAAAATAGCAGGCTTCACATCACAAAAGGAAGAATCAGGCTTTTCACATTTTGCTGCAACAATGCTGGATATCACCCCATCAAGCATTCTTGAGTGGTTTTCATTTATTTCAACAGAGAAGGCTCACCCATTAAGCCAATGTTTATTGTAGTAAAATAGTAAATGTTTTTCCAAAATAACCACTGACTCTATTCGCTCTGCTCTGGTGCTCTGTATGCTGTAACATCTTCCTTTCTAAACAAACCAATCAACAAAAGACACCCCTTTTTGTTTTGTGGCTTCAACCTTTAGGTTTTTTTTTTTTACTCCACGTGCGCTGGGCCTGGACACCACTTACCAAGTGCTCGTGCCACTGCTAGGAACGGAATCTGGTCAATGACTGTGCTCCTACGCACAGGACCATTGTGAGTCAGCCGAGGTCTCTTCCAGACAACCCGATTCACGCCAGACTTATTGATCACACTAGAAGTATTAGAAACAAAGAAAGGGGCGGAGATGAAAAACTAGCAAACAAATTAGTCACAATGAGGTTTAAGGTACAGAAACAGTTACCCCTGTGGCGTATGGAGTTAATGCTATGACCTCAGTTAAGGCCTACAGCATAGGCGGACCTTCAGAAACAGTGAGATTGTGATAATTGGAGAGTTTAGCCCAGCTCTGGCAGATGGGGCAAAGGGGACGGAAAGAGATGAAAAGCTATGGAGATTTTTGCTTTCCTGCTGACACCTGAACATCAGCAAACGTCTGCCCCCCATCAGAGGAGGAGACAAACAGAAAGTTTGCTCCTCCGAGATGCTGGGCTGTATAATGTTAATGTCAAATCACAAAAGAGGTAGTGTTATTTAGGGTTCTTTAGTTTTTACTACCTGCCATGGCTCTGACAGTCAACAGCAGCAGTGAGTGGTTACAAAATAAGAGCCACCTTAAACAGTCTTTATGCAGAGGTTTTCCTGTTACAGAAGCAGAAGGAGGGAGAAACAACAGAACAGTCACCTGCTCTCAAGCACCATGCGAGAGGAAGGGAATGAAAGAAGCCGCTCTATGTTTACATTTTAACACCTGCTCTCAGATGTTGAGTTGTGAGATTAGTATACCCAGATAAAATTATTGGGGACAAGGAGAAGCCATGCAGGGTAAGAGGGTTATTTTGGTGAGGGGAGATGAGCCATATACCCAAAAGAGGTCATGAAAAAAGCAATGATGAAGTTGGGTAATAAGCTTACTCACTGACAAGCTATGGACCAGGCATCAAAGCCAGCTTCGCTTATGGAATGCCATAAGCAATTAGACACTGAAAAGCTATGGAGCAGCCTCAAAACTCATTGCATGAAGTTTATTCCAGGTACAACTCAGGGACTTTGAAGGCCTTATATCAGTGATGAATTAAGCCCAATTGCCACGTGGTGTGGTATGATATGCATAGCAGGAAAAATCAGAAAGACTACGTCCTCAGATTCACCGTGCCCATTTGGAACTCTAATGGCCAAATCATGTTAATGTTATTTCTGCCATTTAAATAGATTTTTAGCAGGGAAGCTCTCTTAATTTGACTAGCAGACCCAATTCTCCTCTTCTCCCATCACCCCCCCCCCCCCCTTCTCACAGGAAGTGAAGATATCCTGCTAACACAACCCCACCCATACTCCTGCCCAGTGGCACATACCCCACAGTTCTGGGAGTAGCTGGGAAGTCTCTGCCAGGGACAGAAAAGCACATTTGGAAACCTGTAATGTCTATAAACACTAACCTAGCGAAAACAGCAAGTTATCTCAGAAACCTCTTATCCCAAATGCAGCTAGCTGATCTGCTTCCATCTGCTACAGACACAAATATCCAAAGGTTAATGAGCTGACAGGGTTCTTGTATGAACAATGTCAACAGGAAAACCTTCAGTGATCTCTGCATCTGAGCTGCTAAAAGAAGGGAACTGTGCCCATCCATCTGGTGCAGTACTGTTGAACAAAAGAGCATAGGGCTCCTGTGAAGCTGTGCCAGATTCGAGCCCCGAGGTTTGTTTCACAGCATTGGTGCCCTCTGACAAGGCTTCCTGCCCTACCCCTCAGCTATAGGGACCGTCCACAAACTGCAATTCGACTCCTTCAGGATGTTTTAACATCAGCCAGTTCATGGAAAAGAAACCTAAACCCAGCTTCGGCAAGTCACAGCAGTGTTCACATACTGTGTCTTAATATTTAGACTTAGTGTTTAAATCTGTTGTTAATTTGGAAGCAGATCAGCTGGGATCTTCTTCCTGGCAAAAACAACATTAATACGGTTTTGCCATTAGTGTTCCAAATGGCTGGTTATTAATTTGTGACCTTAAATTTCTTTACAGAAAAGCTTTGCAGGGCCTGTTCTACAGCTGGCATTGTTACTTCAAGGACAATGTAAAATGCATCAGAAATTTTACTTTATAGAGCAGATAGATTCTAATTAGATATGGAAGAGACGATCTCCTGCCAGTACAGGGTACGCTACTCCAACGGAGGCCTTACCAAATGCAAAACCAATACCACATGGCTGCCAAAACCTTAATATATTCTTCCTTGGACAGAATAAGCACTCTACAGCTCACAGTTAACATTTATGTGGAAAGAAATTTATTTTTCAAATACCCTGAAACCCAAGGAGAAGGTGGTCAGTCAGCAACTACCCATTCCCCTTCCCACACTTTTTTCTGTGTTATTTCAGAACCCCAAATGCACTTTTCACTTTGGAGGTTTCACGGGGCTTCCATTCAGAAATCAGAAATTTACTCCATCCCATAAACCTCCAACAAAATGACATTAGTACCAGATACTCAATTACCACAACTACCTCCCCTGCAGCTAACCAGCTGGATCGTCAGAGCCCAAATGGTAGAAACACAAAAAGGGTTCAAACAGGTACCCCAAGCGGTGAATAAACAAGCAGACTTGAACCATTTCAATCAACAGGACAAGGGCTGTCGCCAGAGACCCAAATTGATATGAGAAACTAAACATACACTTACCTGCCCCCAAGCCCTTCGATTCTCTTTTTTTCTTTTGGAAGTTCAGGCTTATGGTCCTGGGTCACCTCCACAGCCCTAACAAAGTCGTCTCTGGGGTCGTCCTGGACTCCCAGCACCACTCCCGAATCGCCGACATGCGCCACATACATCTTTGACCCACGGATAATTACCACACTGGCGGTAGTTCCTGATGTGCTTGGGAGGCCAGTCATGGTCTTCGGCCACTCTGCTGCAATGAGAAATAAAAGCAACATTTTTATTCTGTGAAACTTGTCACCTATTCCCTCTTAGGAGATTATTAAAAACAAAACAAATTAAGAACAAAATTAAGAACAAAAACAAAAAACCTCACAAGATTATTACAACTATCTGCAGAAAAATATTTTGTCATGATGTTAATAATGGATTACTATGTAACATTCAGGTCAAATCATGCCAATGTCAGTCAAACTAGAAGCTAAGTGGTTGAATAGGTGTTCCCTCTTCATCAGTTTCAAGCCTTACCACAAGTCACAGTGAAAATGGCCATCAAAGTCTCCATTTGTCTATATTAAATAAAACCCACAGATTTTAGCACGGTTGTTAATTTCTATTCAGGAAGAAACAAAAACCAAGAAAGCAGGGGCACAGCCGATCAAGAGTAAGGGGTGTGTCACACAAGTTTGAATCATTACAAAGAAAGGTGTGCATGACCACATGACGACTGGTTCAAACCAATATCTTCAGGTCCTTCACTTCCATAAGCATAAAATTAATTTTACTTCATATTAAAAATCTAAAAATAATCCAAACGGAGGTCAGAAAATTGAGAAGATTTTGAAAGGCATCTCTGAGGGTTTAACTGTCAAATCCCTCACAGGGAGCAGAATGACTGCCTTTATATCGACGCATATTTTGGTTTTCAAATATATTCTGAACAGTGTTTCAAAATAAATTGTCTATTTATACCACAGAGGGGAAATGATTCACATTTCCACTACTGAGGACTGAACTGCAAAGGCTTCTTATGTTTGTTATCCCACAACACAATGTCAAACTTACTATCCAAGAAGTACTCCTCCAATTCAGAATTAAACACATATTTAATATCTGTATTGGCTTTTCTTCCTCTTCCACACTAAATTAAATCCTCTCCACATTAAACCCATGCTTTTCCTCACTGTCGCCACTTTGCCCCTGCCAACATTTATCTTTATCGCCTCCTACGCTCCCCTCCTGCTCCAAATGCTGTGCCCAACTTTCTCTCCTAACTGCTCCCTTTCTTTGTCTACTTCCTGAACGCTCCTGACTTGAAGATTTTTTTCCTTTAGCCCATTTAAAGTTTGGGCAGCCCCCAGTTAAGATACACCTAGCCCCACAATCTCCCTTCCTCCTTCAAACAACTTCAGGCAGGTCACTATTCCATGAAGATTGCAGTCAACAACAACCTCATCTTACGCTTGGTTCTTCACTGTATATACTCATGTCTTTAGACATGTAAATTCTTCCGAAAATTTACTTCTGGCATTTCTCTGGTATGTTTTATAGCTACTGTACTTTAAAAGGGTTACCATTAAAGAGTTCACATTTACCATAGTACAGTATGCGCCACTGCAGTATATAGTCTACATATCAGAAATACCACCATATAGCAAATACTGTACTAGGGTATGTACTTTCCTATGGCATCCACTTCATAAAAGAACAAAACAAAGGTGAAGAACCTTATACACTTATTTGATCAAACAAGCATCAGTAAAAGGAGGATGAATTATCTTCGGGTTCCAGCAACTTCACAAACAGCTCAAGACAAATATGCTCCTGGTTGCAGCCTCCATATGTTCTGGGATGGAAATAAAAACATACAGCAAGATCAGCGTATTTGGCCTTCCTATCCGCAAGACCAGGTGCTTTAACCTGAAACAACTGCATCATAAAAAGGGAGGAATTTGACATAGGGATTTCAATTCCCTCCAATGCCTTTTGGGAGCTTTTTATATACCTGAGACAAGAAGAAACACACGAACATGAAGAGACAGAATCCACTGACTACAAACTTTGTTAATGCAGAGTTAAAGTTGCCTGGTGATACATCATGCCTTTAAAGAACTTCAAAGTCTGAAAAACTCAAACTTCTGAAAACCAGAAAATACAGAATTAAGATATACGTCCACACAATCTTAACTCAGTCCCCTTGGGAACTGGCAATAGCCACTGGGAATTACCTGCACGCTTTACAGCTCCATTCACTGTATTAGGTGAAGCTGTATTGAATGGTAGAGGTATTAGCTGGAACAGTTTGGAAGAACTGTGATTGTGATGTGGCGATCTGGTGGACTGTGTTGCTATGTGTCTGCACATGCATTTGCACACCCTCTACCTGACCCGTGTGTGTGATTAAAAGAAGGAGGTGCATGCCTACCTTGAAACATACAGTACTCCCCATTTCACTGCTGCATTGTGTAGATTGCACTGGTAGCAAGACAATGAGTCTTCCTGCCATGAGGATTGTCAGCAGTGAAACGGGATGAGAGCAGTCTATGGCGCTAACATTTGGTAAGTGAAATAGTGTCAGATGAAATCCTCTGCGCGAGACTGAATGGCTTATAAAAGGGAGTGAAGGGTGGTAAAATACAGCAAGTGCAGGTTTGGTTTTGAGGAATAGGCTCCGTGTTTGAGCGTAGAACATGAGTAAGATGGCTGCTGCTCAGTACAGCTCACCCAAACACAACTTGGTGTTAGCAAAGAGAAGGCATATGATTGTGCTGCAGTTGTCCAGTGCCCTGTTCCCTGAGTAAGGTGCACTATCCGCAAAGGCAGAGCGCAAGTAAGTCTACTATGGGCATACAGAGGAATCACTCAAAGAAGGCAGAGTTACGGTTGTGCAGGTGCGTATCTTAATTCTGCATTTCCTCGTTTTCAGAAGCGTGCGTGTTTCTGAACTCGACATTCTGAGAAGGGTCCAACATACCACTGGGCATCTTAACTCTACATGAATGAAGTTTTTTGTCAGTGAACGTATTTTTTTCTCTTTTAAAAAAACAGAAATAAATGTTATTGGTAGGCATTAATGATCATGTACAGACTTGTAATGATCACAGAGGTGAACGTGGGAGATGCTGCTGTGGCTAAGTAATGATAATACCACCTCTCCCTTACACAGCTTTTCCCCAGCAGATTTCAAAGCACTTCTCCAAGGAAGGAACATTATCTTCAATGTACAGATGGGGAAACTGAAGTTAGAGAGATGAAGTGATTTGGCCAAGGTCATCCAGCAGGCCTGTGGCAGAGCTGAGTGTAGACCCCCCCAGTTTGTTGAAACCCAGTCAAATGTTCTCTCCACTAGACCACCTGGTTCCTATGTGATTCCTACGTGCTAATGCTGGTGCTGTCCCGTCACGCACACCCCCTCCCCCGGTACACTTTTTATTGTGGAATGGTGATAATGGTTTTAATTGTTTGTAATGTGTATTTGCTAACATCAAACAATCAAGACCATTGTGCCAGGACTGGAACCCATGGCAGAATCCATGAATCTTAAGAAAAGCTGCTTTTTTTTTCCAGGGAGGGAGGAGCTGTATCTCAGGAACCCCTTTTCAAATGACCCCAAATTTAGGATCACTAATCCCACCCTTGACACCACAAGGCACACTAAATTCCAAAGGAATTAGAGTAACCATGGGAATTTTCAAACACTTTAAAAAGTCCAGCATGAAACAGAACGCTGTTCTAAACCCGCACTAGAGCAGAGTTCTACATACCAGTAACAATGGTGGAGAAAGGCCCCTACTAATGAAACCTTGAAGAGAAATACTACTTTGGCCAGCACAGTTAATAGGTTGTTACAAGTGTGTCTACAACCCAACACCAGATGGTGAGATAAACGATCCTGACTTTTCCTGCTGTTTGTGGATTTGTTTTTTTGAAGTATAACACTGAATCCACCACAGACCACACAACTATTCTCATGCGGCCCATTCCCCAATTAAGCCTTGAGCTGCAACTAATTATCTTAAAAGACACACACTCCTATAAGACAGCTGTGAAAGATAAGTGGTGATTCTCACAGTAATTTCACATCCTTTACAGTGTACAGAGGTGCTGACACACAAGCCTAACAACGCCTGTTTTGGAACTGAGGCTTAAGATCAGTATTTGTTTCAGTGGGATCACAGGTCTCAACAGGACTTCAGTAGCCTGCCACCGAGTATTATCTCAACCCAGCAACATGCATCTTTCAAGTTTTTTGGGGGTTTTTTTTGCACTAAGTGTACATGTGAAATGTAAGACCAAGTTTCCTTTTGACAAAACAAGTACAGTGCACTGTATTTATACAAGACTCCAATGTTCCAGATGATCCAGTATGGTGGACAAAAGCCATTTTTCCTAAATCAGATGCACTGACAGCACATGCCACTTTATCAGCTAAAATCACAATGCATTATTTGTTCTGGACACTACTAGATTTTCTCCCAGTCCAAAATGCTACAACAGCTTCCCAAACCTGCAGCTCCAGCTGCTGCTTTCCCTCACTATTCAAAACACTGTCACTACTCCCAAATGTTCCTTGCACCTTCCCTCCTTTCCCCTACCTGGCCTGTGAGATGATACATCAGCTCTGATAAGCAAAGAAGCCTTCACTCAATTAGTTTATCTTAAGCATTTACATACCTGGCTTAAAAAACACACACAATGCATACCAAGAGGTGTTACTAATAATGTTATTTCAAGTTTGAGGGACTGCCAGTAGGATTCTTTATACATGGGGATTTTTCTGACAGCTAGAAGACTATCGCAAGGCAAGATCAAAATGACCCAATTTTAAAGGCAAAGTTGTACATCATCAAATTAACAAAAAATTATTGTCCACCTTAACACTGTGCATTATGCGGACAGTGGTCAAGACAGGAACATTGAGATGAGACAACATCACACTACCACAGTTACATTGACCATTCAAAATTGTATCTGTACTGTCTGTGAACAACTTAACCACTCCAACATATTCAGCAACAGAGGAACATTAAGAAGCTTTTATATCCAAGTAATGTAATTCAGCAACAGTTTTCTCACTTCTATGGGTCTATACCCCAACCTTTGCATTTACTGTCATAATTATATTCTCAGTGTTAGCATCCATTCACAACATAGCTATAACTGTGCACTAACACCATGACCTGCCTGTTATAGATTCATTCAGCTCTTGTCCAGAGAGTACACATTTTTTTTTAAAAGGAGTTAGATTATAGGATGATGTCCTTAATAGCAGAAGAAAATGTGCTAACGCGCACTAATATTTTTAGTACCAACTGCCCCAAATTAGGACGGTATAAACTGGTTAATAGTGTTAACAAATCTTCACAAGACTTTTATATACAAGGCTACATACAGTACTCTACAGCAATGGCCCAGAGCAATTTAGTAACACTATTTTGAACCATTACCGGGACGTAATTTATATGGGCAAGCTGAAAATGTGTTTGGAAACATGTTAAGACAAGTACCTATTCTTTCCACCTGTGAAAATTCTTCAGGACCCGACAAGCTAGGAATTTACGCAATATTACTAGTCAGTATTAAACAGGTGTCACAAATATAATACCCTATCTTAAATTACAAAAATGACACCCCCTTGAAGTTTGTATCACAAAGGAGTCCGGCCACATCAATATGCACAACAGTGGGGGGAGGAGAATGTTTTTAATAAGAACAACAGAATAAAGCCCTATTCTTGCAGAAAGGATCTCGTGGTTATGTTGTTTTGTTTTTTAAACACATCCATTCAGGCTAAACTGGATCTCATTGTTAAAGGTCTCCTCCAAAAGACTCATACAGCAGACTACAAAGAACTCAGCCCACCTACCTTGGAAGGATGGAATCAGGTAAGTCAACTCTGTCAGGAATGGAAGAGCTGGTTCCAGGGAATGCAAGTGTTCTAAGCCTGCCACAAACAGCAAGCCCTTCTTCCTTCCACACAAAACTGCACTAAAATCTTGTATAAATCGTGGAACAGTTTTTGTTTGCTGTTTTTAAATGGGCAAAACAGCGTTAGAGAAACTAGCAATGTTATTAGAGTTATGCAATGACGTGGTGGAGTATTAAACAAGGTAAACATAGCTAACAAACTTTGAGTTTCTGGTCTCCCCATGCTGGCTTCCTGACTCTCTTTCCTCATCGTCCAACAAAGCTTTTGCTATAAACCAAAGCACAGTTTTATAATCCGCTTTAATGCTCCTCTACCTTAGCTTTAACTCTGCCCACACTCACAAAACAAAATTGGATCCCCCCCTCACAGGACTTTGGCCATGGGCTGGGAAATATCCAAGTCAATGGCTTACTGGTTGTACCCCATGGACAGTCACTCAGGGTATGCACACACTACAAGCACAACACCGACAGCTACACCGCTGTAGTGTAGTTGTTTCCTACACGAACTACAGTGACAGGAAAAACCCTTTCTGTCAATCCACCGCCCCGAGAGGCTAGGTCAATGGAAGAATTCTTCACTCTGCCTAGTTGTGTCTAACGTTGTAGTTAGGTTGACCTAAATATGGAGTATTTATTTTAATATTTTATCTAATGAAAACCTCAAGTTTTCCCTCACATGCTGCAGAAGTTAACAAGTTTGTGCTGCAGAAATCAGGGAGGAAGACTTACTGCAGAACTTGCACAGAAGTTACAGAACTACCATCAACTACACAGAGCCCTGTCTTTGAAAACCATTGAGAAAAAATTATACATCAGAGGCTTTGTTTGCTAGTCACCCGTTGTTGCTCATAACATTTCCTACATTGCGTCAACAGCTTTGGGTTTTTTTTGCACATGCTATGAAAACCACCCCTGGTTACCACACTCAGCAGGGAGACAAATAGAAAACTAAGCTCATTATCTTTCTCCTCCCATGCTCACTCCCCACCATTTGAGTCCATATCATCACCATGCTTCCTGTCATGCAACGCCATATTCTGGGCATCAGCTGCCACGGCTCTCTTTTCCCCAACATCCAGGCGGTGATCAAGTTCTGCTGCTTCTTCCTCTACAATAGCTGTAAAACCCACTCCTTATTTCTGCTTCAAGAGGCACTCTGCCCACAACCTAATCATTCCCCACACTCCAACTAGGGCAACCTGTTCTTTCAGGATCTTTCCCATATTTATCTTATCCCTGACAACCCTGCTCAGTCCAAAATGTTTTTGCAAAAAGTCTCAATTCTTACTTCAACCATGTCTTTCCCTTTGAATCACTTCACTAGCTCCCCATAGAGCTGTGCATGGAATCCTAACATCCTTGACTTCAAGGCCCAACATTCAGTGTTCCTCTCTGCATCTCTGACTTGCTCTCATTGTGTGTTCCCCTCTCCCTGCCAGCCCTCATAACCCTTTTGTCTCCGTGCTTTTTTTTCTCCATGCCATCACAAAGGTACAAAGCCTCCCCAAAGTAAGCAATAAACCACAATCCTCACCATATTTAAAATCCTCGTGGAATTAACTTCTGTGGTCTCACCTACTAGATGTGTGAGGAAACATCACATGCATGATACCGTTGTCAACAAAAATCTTTCCCTCTTCCTTGCCTATCTAGGACACTCACTTGTGTCATGCTTTATTATTAGCCGGTACGTTCCTCAGGGCAGAGACTGTGCTCTTTGTTTTGGAAGGAACTGATCATATTCCTGGATTCTCAAATAGTAAAACAACCAACAATAAATAATGATCCTGTTTGCAGCAGGCCTTCCATCAATCCTTCCATCAGCACTCAATGGGCAGAACTGGAGACAGCGTAATTGAGGAAAAATGTCATCCAGGCCCTTTAGAAGGGATCCCATATGGTACTAAAAAAAAGTCCCCCTTCTTCTCAGGGCATTCTGGGTAAGAAAAGTCTGGAGATGACCACATGCGCAGTCCCATAAAGTAACACGATCTACTGAACAGATTTACCAGCAGCTCCAACTTGCATTGTTCGCAAGGCAAACCACAGCTTCCCAATCACCCTCCTCTTTTCTCCGAAGTCTTCGCCGAGAGTGCATTTCATCCATCACACTGCCTCCTCACGGCTTAGGCGCCTTTCCCCATCCCCCCCAATACCTTTACCAAATGCCTTGATCCAACAAGAAACCCAACACACACACCCCCAACCTCTGCACATGCAGATTGAAACTATTCGAATGAGAGAGCCGGTGTCCTGTTCCCAGCAGCAATGGAGGGATGCCTTGCACGCATGTAACTAACTCCCCAGTGTTTAAAAAAAAAAAGGAGGCGGGCAGGGGGGGAACCTAAAGTGAAGAAAGAGGTGGCTGAAAGCGGGGTGTGTGTCCCATTCCCAGTAGATAACAGAGCACGGAGAGGTTGGATGGTTTCTCCCTGCAAGATGATGCTGATCTGTTTCCAACTGGGGGGAGAGTAAGAAAGCGGGGGGTGGAGGGGGAAGATGCTGTCCTTTTTTACCACCGGGGGGGGGGTGGGTGCAAATTGGAGGGAACAGGGGGAAACGGGAAAGTAGCGGACAGAGAACGAAAAAGGCGACTGGACCGTCCTGTTCCTAACAGGCGGCGGGGGCGGGAAGGGGATACAAGCGGGGGAACAGAACGCAGGGGCAGGCGCTCGCGGCCCAGCAGCTGGGGCACCGGAGGAGAAGGGAGGGGAGGGGAGGGGAGGGGAAGGGAGGCGAAGACGAGGAGCGAAGTCGGACGGATCCCGGCGGCGCCCGTCACTTACGCAGCTTTTTCCACATGGCCCGGTGGCAGGCGACGAAGCCCTTGCGCAGGGCCGCGCACACCTCGGCCGGCTGCGCCGAGTCGAAGCCCTTCTGCTTCTTGATGAAGCCCCAGAGGTGCTCCCGCGCGAACTGGGCCGCCTCCCGGCCCCCGTGCCCGTCGCACACGGCGAAGAAGGCCACGGAGCGGCCGGAGCCGGGCGGCGGCGGCGGCTCCTCTTCCGCCGCCGGCGGGCTGGCGCCTCTCCGCCGACCGCTCGCGGGCCAGGGGTCCTCCCCGGCCCCGGCCCTCCGCTGGCTCCCCGGCGTCGAGCCGCCCTCTTCAGCGGGGCTCTCCTCCCCGGCGGCCGGCGCCTCCGGCTCCACCACGACCTGGGTCACATCCTCCATGTATTTCCTGCCGCCCTGGTCGGAAAACACGCTCACCCGCAGCGAGCAGAGCCCCTCCATGGGCCGGAGCCGCCTGGCCGACGGGAGCAGGCCGCGGAGCCGGGGGTCTCCAGCCGGGCGGCCCTCGCCCGCGCGCGCTCCCCCTCCTCCCCCGCCAGGCAGCCGCAGCAGCTCCGCCGCGGCCGGGGACTATTGTTTACGTTCGAGGCGCTGCTTGGGCATGTCCGCGGCGCTCGCGTAACAATCCACCGAACGCGCAGCGCCCGAGAGTTCCGGCAGGCAGCGCCCCCTGCCGCCAGCCCGGCCGAACCGCCGCCTCCTCCCGCCGCGCCCACGCCAGCCCCGAACAGCGCCCCCCAGCGTCGCCACAACTCGCGGCACAGGTCCGTGTTGTGACCAGTAGTGCCGGGGGAGGGGGGGGGGGTTAGACTGGTGCCCACCTGCCCTTAAAAGCTTCTCCTGCTCCTAGGTCCACATTGAGAGGCCTCTCTACAGGGGAACCAGTTAGCAAGTGAGACAAATCGGGATGGGGTGGGAGGTAATAAGTCCCTATATAAGACAAAGCCCTGAATATTGGGACCGTCCCTATAACATGGGGACATCGGGTCACCCTAGGTCTCTATTCAAACTTAAATATTAATTTTTAGTAAAGACTGCAATAGCACCGTAAGTGTACAAGCACTTTATAGATGGGGGGGTGCAGCTTTATTCAGTAGGAGGCCAACTACCCAGTCCAAGTCCTGAAACTTCTCCCTTTCCCTAAGCATCTTAATCTTTCACTCTAGTCCCTGATGGCTTTACTTCACCTCACCTTGAAGGCTAACTCTTCTCATCACAGCAGTGGCTCCTACAGGGCCCATGGAATAGGGTCCTCACAGACAGACAGAGAACTGCTAGGACTAGATTTGGTCCTTGGTTATACAACACAGAACAAGATATACTCACTGCCAGAAACAGCTTTATCTAAAAAAAATTAATAATAATGGTGCCAGGTATTTTATATTTATACTTCCACTTTGTATCCCTATAGCATCTTCCACCTAGAAGCTCCAGGAGTTTTAAAAACATTGTTGAATTAATCATTTCACCATCACTAAATTAAGGATGACAAATTATTGGGCAGAAGTAGCTTAAATGGTTTGGACTTTTCTTTCATACTTTCAAATCAGGAAAGCTGGTGGCATCTAAATGTGCAAAATACAGATTCATGCCCACTTGATATACCCAATATATCAGTGATACTTTTAACTTCTGTAGTATCTGAAGATCTCAAAACATGTTACAAACATTAATAAATCAGAATAGTTTTGTTAAATAAATATCCCTATTTTACAGTTGGGTATACATACAAAGAGACACTACATTCCTTGCAGAAGATCATGCAGCAAGTCACTACAAGAACAAGGTACAGAACCCAGAAGTCCTGCCTCTCTCACCTTTCTGCTTAAACCAGCAGAGAAGACTCCTTCATAGGTAAATCAGCCACATTAAGACACCTCTTTTACCACAACGGTTAACATATTATGAAATTAAATAAAATAAAATAGACACAGCATACCATGAGAAGCTTTCTACAATCCAGAAAAACAAGACAACTATTTCCTTTTTGGCTAATAGACAAATGCAAACCAAATAATTGTGAACAGGACTATTGACATCAGTGTCCAACTGTTGGTGAATACAACTGTTGGTGAATTATTATCAAGGTGTAGACAGAAAACAGTACTCCCCACTTGAAGTGAGAGACAAGAAAATAACAGAATAATAATACCATGGTGTCTGTTTCATCCAAAGAACTATCCAAGGAAAAGTGGAAACTGGGTCAAATTACAAAGGATGAATATAAACAAAGAACAAATATGTAGTGACAAAATTAGAAAGGCCAAGGCAAAAAACAAGATTAAATTAGCTAGAGACATAAAGGATAACAAGAAAACATTCTACAAATATATTAGAAACAAAAGAAAGACCAAGGACAGGGAGGCCCATTATTCAATGCAGGGGGGAACGAACAGAAAATGTCAAAATGGCAGAAATGCTAAATGACTTTTGTTTCAGTTTTCACTCAAAAGTTCAGTAGTGATTGGACATCTAATTTATTGAATAGCAGTGAAAATGACGTAGGATCAGAGGCTAAAATATGGAAAGAACAAGTTAAAAATTATATAGACAAGTTAGATGTCTTCAAGTTACTAGGGCCTGATGAAGTGCATCCTAGACTACTCAAGGAGCTGACTGAAACAATAACTGAGCCATTAGCACTTATCTTTAAAAAGTTCTGGAAAATGGGAGAGATTCCAGAGAACTGGAAAAGAACAAATATAGTACCAATCTATAAAAAGGGGAATAACAACAACCTGGGGAATTACAGACTGGTCAGTTTAACTTCGGTATCTTGAAAGATAATGGAGCAAATAATTAAGCAATCAATTTACAAACACCTAGAAGATAATAAGGTGATAAGTAACAATCAACATGGATTTGTCAAGAACAAATTGTGTCAAATCAACCTAATAGCTTTCTTTGACAGGATAACAAGCCTTGTGGATGGGAGGAAGGGATAGATGTGGTATATCTTGACTTAATTATTAAGGCTTTTTGATACTGTCTTGCATAAAAAAAACTAGGGAAATATAGCTTAGATGGAGCTACTATAAGGTGGGTGTATAACTGGTTGAAAAACCATTCCAGAGAATAGTTAGTGGTTAACAGTCAAGCTGGAAAGGCATATTGAGTGGTGTCTCGCAGGGATCAGTTCTGTTCAATATCTTCATCAATGATTTAGATAATGGCATACAAAGTACACTTATAAAGTTTGTGGATGATACCAAGCTGGGAGGGATTGCAAGTGCTTTGGAGGATAGGATTAAAATTCAAAATGATCTGGACAAATTAGAGAAATGGTCAGAAGTAAACAGGATGGAATTCAATAAGGACCACTGCAAAGTACTCCACATAGGAAGGATCAGTTCCACACATACAAAATGGGAAATGACTGCTTAGGAAGGAATACAGTGGAAAGGGATTTGGGGGTTATAGTGGATCACAAGCTGAACAGCGTAACACTGTTACAAAAAAAGCAAACATCATTCTGGGATGTATTAGCAGGAATGTTGTAAGCAAAACACAAGAAGTAATTCTTCTGTTCTACTCTGCACTGATTAGGACTCAGCTGGAGTACTGTATTCAGTTCTGGGCACCACATTTCAGGAACAATGTGGGTAAACTGGAGAAAGTCCAAAGAAGAGCAACAAAAATGATTAAAGGTCTAGAAAACATAGGGAAGATTGAATAAATTGGGTTTATTTAGTCTCAAGAAGAGAAGACTGAGGGGGAACGTGATAACAGTTTTCAAGAATATCAAAGGTTGTTACAAGGAGGAGGGAGAAAAAATTTTCTCATTAACTTCTAAAGATAGGAAAGAGGCAATGGTCTTAAATTGCAGCCAGGGTGGTTTAGGTTAGACATTAGACAAAACTTCCTAACTGTCAGGGTAGTTAAGCACTGGAATAAATTGCCTAGGGAGGATGTGGAATTTCCATCATTGGAGATTTTTAAGATTAGGTTGGACAGACACCAGTCAGATAATGTCTGGTCCTGCCTTGAGTGCAGGGGACTGGACTAGGAGACCTCTCAAGGTCCCTTCCAGTTCTATGATTCTGATTCAATAGAATCAGAATAATAGAAGTCTCACAACACTGCTGATAAAAACAGTAGGGAAGTATCTTCATTTCACAGATGAGCAGGCACGGAGGATGTTATCAAATATAGATTTTTATAAGTCTAAATTATGCTTTCTACAACATTTAACAAAGAAGGTCCCTTTGCCTTGACAAAGCATATCATGGACAGAGCCATGAATAAGAACATAGAACTAGAAGGGACCTCCCAGATCACTGAGACCATTTTCCTGCTATCAGACAACACCATCATATAATCCCATTAATACATTTATCAGGCTCCCTCTTAAAACTAGTTAGGTTGTTTTCCCCAACTACTACTGAAACGTTGTTCCAATATTTATCGGGATAAATCTTGCTCTGATTCTGCACAGTATAATCCTCCCTGAAGTCAAATGGATTAATTACACAGGTTATAAATCAGGGCAAATCCTGACTCGTGTTGCTAGATTTAAAAGATAAAATAGGACCAAGCAGACTAACTCCCATGGCTGTGCTCTCTGCATATGCATACAGGTTATTATGATATTTGTGAAGGTAACCGAAATAGGGAAAAGACAAAGGGAAAATCTAATTCATTATGATGATTAAAAGAACCAGTGGTTTATGAATTCCAAGATGTTTCTTATTTCCCCATTTTTCATCCTGATGAGATGTCATTTTGTGCTTCCAGATGGAATGCAACACTTCATAATTCACTGGTGATTATGCAGTGTTGCAACTGAACATTTCATAAGGCCAGATTGATTTGTGTCTGGTGACTGGTATTATTTATTAAATATTTTATCAAAGCATTTTACCTCACACAGATTATTGAACCAAATTAGAGCAGAGTGGGTGTGTTTTTGCTGTATAATAGCTATATCCCAAACTTGTAACTGGATACAAAAAAAAAAAAAAAAATCCCCAAAACAAATGCTTTAAAATATCTTAGTTGTGGAGCTGGTGATGATCCATAGCATGCTAAAGTACGTTTTGGTAATTTGTTCTTGCATTCTTACAGACATCAAGAAAGTTCAGTTCAACACAACCAGGTACATTAATCTTGCAATGACATATGCCTGTATACAGAAGGTGTGCAAATGGGGAAAGAAATACACTGGTTTGATGAAGACTCATTACTCAGACCCCACACTTCAAGACCCAAAAAGTTTGCATAAATCAAATGTAATTAAGCATTTCTATGTGCATTATATACATATATATATTTCCTTTTCCTAAAACCCACTGCCTTTAGTTAAAATCAACAGGAAAAGGGCGAAGAGATTTTATAAATCTAACTTCTTACAGCTAAAGTTGTTTTTGTCAACTGTAAGGCTTCATCTACAGGAAAGAGTTGCACCAGTTTAACTTAATTTGGTTTTTAAACCAACATAGTTGGACTGACACAATCCCTTGTGTAGATTCTTATTTTGGTTTAAAACAGTTTTTTTAGTTTAAACAGATTCAAGAAAAATAAAAAAAAGCCTGGTTTAAACTGAAATAAAAGCATCAATATTGCCTTTTATTCTGATTTAACTCATTTTATTTAAAATCCCATTTTAAATTAAACCGGTGCAACTTTCTCACATAGACAAGCATTAGGTTTTATTCCAGTTTAAACACGTTATTTTGGTTTTAAGTCAATTGAAACAAGTTTAAACTAAATTTAAATAAGCCACTCAAACCAAAATAAAAGTGGCCTTGTCTTTCACTAAGGAAAAAGGTGTATTTTTAGCACATTAGTTAACATATGTTAAAATCCCAGTGTAGACAAGGCAATTGTAGTTTTAACTTGTTAGCAGGTTGAGGTAAACCTTAGGCTCCCCTGTAGGGAAATGTTAGCTAACACATGTTAAAAGTAAACCCTTTTTCCTATGCCTGGTCTATGCTTAATACTTAGGTTGGTGTAGCTACGGTGATCAAGGGCTCTGGAAAATCCAGTGTAGACGCAGCTAGGTTGAAGGATGAATGCTTCCATCGACATTGCTCCAATACTTAGGGAAATGGTGTTCCTACAGCAATGAACAAACCCCTTCCATCACTGTATGTTGTATTACAATACAGGGATATGCTCACATAGTGTAGATTGCTACAGCACACATGGCTAGTTTCTACAAAAGGGTTTGCACCAGTTAAAGTACATTGGTTTAAAAAACAGATTTAAATTAAACCAATGTAACATCTGTGTTTAGACAAGGCCTTATAGTGCATTCTGGCATTTTGTGGCAAGGTGAGGTTAACCTGTAACACTATTATTTTAGCAACTCAAGCCTGGTCTACACTATAAAGTTTACTGGTAAAACTTGCCTTCTGCCAGCACAGTGTTGCATGCTCCACATTCAGTTTTGATAAAACCCTATACTTCTGCCAGTAAATGTATAGCCCAGCAGCATAAGTTCTCTACCAGCATTCTTCCGCCAGTTCAATGCCTGTGTGGAAACTCCATGAGCTGTAATGGAACAAACAGTCTTCCAGCAACAGATCCACTGTCCCCACAGCATTTACTACCCTAGTCAAATTTTTGAACTCCTCTACCTAGGGAGAGCAGGTACCTCTACCTATCGGTAACCAGAAGCTATATATGTGCACAACACACTTTTAAAATCCCCAGCATATTTTTAAAATGCCTCTCTTCCTGCTAACCCCTTTGCAAGCATATATATATGGCTCCATGTAGTCCTAAAGCTAAAACTACAGCTAGACCTTATGCTTCTGCCTGTTCCAGGAAAGGAATCCTGGATTTTTTCAGCTTATGGGGGAAAGGAGCAGTGCACGTACAGTTGCAGAATTCCCACAAGAGTAAGCTGTTTATTCAAAACTTGCCAAGGAGATGCAGAAGCTGGGGTACAACAGGGATGAGTTCCAATGCTGGACAAAGGAGAAGAAACTGCACTAGTTCTACCAAAAGGAGGACAACAAAAAGTCTGATGCTACTCCCCAGAGCTACCGCTACTACACAGAGCTAAATGCCATCCTGAGGGGGAACCTCACCATCAACATGTGAGTGGCAGTGGATCCTTTGCAACTTCTGGATGATGGCACTCCAGAACTGCACAGTGACAAAGAACTCATTGAAGAGGGGGGACTTGGAAGATGCAGAGCCAACAGAGAACCAGGTGCTCTTCTAGTCCCAGCCCAACCCAACCCAATCCAGATGAACCCAGAGAGTGAACCCACTGAAAAAGTGGACTCAAGAATGTTTAATTTACTGCCCCTATTAATATCCCAAAGGTGTGAATGCTTGTATGTATTGCCAGTCTTTTCCCCAATTCAAGGAGTAATTGGCCTTGGTAAATAAACTCAGCCCTCTTTTCTCTGGTTAAATATTTTCCAAGTTCTCCACATTATATATGGTAAGTGGTATGCAATACATTCAAAACTCTAATTCAAATTATTACATCTCTAGCGATAGAGAGAGAAGATATAAACATTTTGAGTTTGTACTGTTACTAATTTAAAAATAATGACGGATTGGATGCCTCAGGGGTTTTGCAATGGGAGATAAGAGCCTTTTGCCTCTACAAAACCGATGTTCAAGTTAGCTAATTAGCAACTGGTGCTTTGACAAACTGAAGTGCAAATGTTAAGCCCAGCCAGGTTGATATTGGCCAAAGGTTATTTAATTGTTGCTAGGTAGCCTCAGAGAAATGAGTTGGTAATCTCAGTAGAATTGCTAGTGGGCAAGTATCTATGGATACATCTATTCTGCAAATGAAGGTGTAATTGTAGCATGGTAGGCACACCTATGCTAGCTTTTATCTAGCTAACATGGGTAACAACAGTCATGAAGATGCTGCAACACAGACCCCCTCATAAGTAGCAACTCAAATACATACCCAGGGTCAGGGCCCCCACATGGGGGGAGGGTACACTTTTATCGGGGCCTGGAGGCCCTGAGGGACCTGGCTCAGGGTGCAACCCCCATTACCATGAGGAAAAAAAATTTCATGGCTGATGAGATTGTATGTATGGGATGAGGGATTGTGGTATGTGTGTGGGAGGGGGCCCATGTTACACGTTTGTACTGGGCCTGAAAAAATGATGCTTGGGCCCTGCCCAGGTCCCTGGCAAACTTGAAGTAGGGCAGCTAGCTCACATTGAAGCCACTGCCACAGCGTCTTCACTGCCATTGTTACACACACTAGCTAGATTAAACCTAGAGAAGGTATGCTTACCAGCCCACAGTTACACCTTAAATTTCAGTATAGGTGTATCTTTAAAAATCACAACTACCTCCACAGCTAACACCCCTCCCTATTGTTAATCTTCCTCAGAGAAGCTAAGAACTGCAAAAGCATGGAAACTGACCTCCCCATTGCTACCCTTTTCTGTCAGGATAGGAATGAAGTACGCTGACCGATTAACATAGGGCAGTTTGTACTAGCTGTGCTGTACTTGTCCTTCGGATAAGATGTTTCCTTCCTGGTGCTCCCTGCTGGACACTGCACCAATAATTTGCAGTGATTCACTATTTTAAATATACACGAGATACAGGGTCATATACCGCCTCCTTATATCTAATTGTTTATATACAGATAGAGAACATTTCACAAGAAATTTGAGAGCAAAATTGATTTAACTTAAAAATTACTCAGAAAGAGACACAAGATGTCCAGCTGGTCAGACTACAGAAAGACAGCAGTTTAGATTCTCTACTCCACTCTAGAATGTTCTATATGCCCAGGATTAATGAACTCTTCTCTTACTGTGCTGACATTTTTTCCAAAACTGGATTGCAAGACTTATATAGATGAAACCTACAAAACATTAAATTTTCTTATCTGAATTGGAGTAAGCAAAGAATAATGTCAGCATAAAGAAGAAAACATTTTCTGACAAGAGGAACCTTAACACAAATACTCTCCTTTTCTTCGTGTAGTTTTACAGAAGCCAACACACCCAACTGCTGCACTACAGCTTTTTTCCTGTTAGAAGCTTACAATTTTAAACTTCCAACAAATTCCCCATAATACTATTTCAAAGTTCCTGTAATGTCCACATCAAAAAGATAGAGATGATCTATGTGTTAGGCATGTAAATGACCTTCCTTTCCATTTCAAAATAAGCAAATTACCTTAAAAATGCGAGTGAGGTATTTTTACATTTTTTCCACCAAAGCTAATCCAATAATTTAAAATATCTATTTAACCTAACTGCAGAAATGTAAACAAACATCTCAGTCATGCCAAGGCATAAAGCCTTCATCTTGATTAAGAAGCCTCAGGGGAAACACAAACATGGGATCAGGATAATATTGTCTAAACCTTTTGAGAAATCTCAGGGCACAAAACTAGTGAGTGACAGAACTAGGAAAAGAATCTATGAGTCCTGACTCCTAGCTTGCTGCTCTAACCATGAGACACATGCCTACCCTCATAACAGATCTTTAGCATTTCTTTCATATATGCATAAAACCAAAACAAAAACATCTATATTCACAAATGCACATATATAAAGCAGCAACTAAAATTATATCAATATAACTTGTATCATTAGTTTTCCAGAAACCATCACTTTGAGTTCAGTGCCATCGTAAAAAACTCAAGCAGGTCCTCCCCTCTTCTTTCCAGGCTTAAGTACTAAGTGGTGAAACATTCTATTGTTCACAATGATTAAACCTTTTTCCACATAGCCAAAAATGATTTTTTCCCCCCCATTTACACCAGCTGAGATAGAAAATTAAACCTGAGCCTAATAGTTCTACCAGCTGGTCCACCTTTCAAGTATGTAAGGAGTGGATTTAAGCAATCCAATATTAGCCAGAAGTGATAACTTTTTAGTGATCTAAGCTTAGTTTTGGAAAACTTTAGGCCATGGGAACAACAGGTTCCAAGTACATCAGCATGAACTCACACATCCATATTTCCTCTATAAACGCTCCCTGTCTGCATTTATTCCAAGGGGAACTTTTAGATGATATTTTATCAAAGTTTTGTTTGTACTCAGAGAGCACTATAAACAGGAGGTTATGATCCTGCTTCTCTACACGACATCTCCGTTGTCCTCTTTGTTAGGCTGATCACTTTCTTCACTGATTTTTCATAGTCCAAACTGAAAGATGGAAAAAGTAAATACAGATATGAGATGTAACATGTACTTTGTATTATTTAAAAATTAACTTTGAACAATCCAAGGTATAGGGGAGAAAAGAAAGTTTGTTTACAAAATTTTTGTAAGATGACAGTGTCCTTTGTCTTTGTTTATTTACTGTACATATACATACACAGACTTAAAATACCAGGGACTATATAAATTACTGAACTCTTTCTCCTTTCCCATACCACAAACGCATGTAAGGATCTTTCTGAAGACGAGTCTTTGCTCTACAGTCAAAGATCTGTACTCCCCTTGAAGTGAGGACAGAACTGACTTCAGCATGAAAAAATATACCCCTGACTGACACAGTTATGCCAACCTAACCCGCCAGTGTAGACACAGCTATATCAATGGAAGAATGCTTCTGTCAACTTAGCTACCATAGCAGCGTGGTATTTCTGTACCAATGGAAAAACCCCTTCAGTCAGAGTAGGCAGTCTGCACTATGAGATGTATCTACAGTGACTCCTATAACTTCTATTATATTAATAGACAGTTGATATTGATTTTCAATATGTCCTGAGGCAATAGGGAAGTTCCAGAAGACTGGGAAAACGCTAATGTTGTGCCAATTTTTAAAAAGGGTAATCAAGATGACTCAGGGAATTATAGGCCTTTGAGCCTGACATTGATCCTGGGCAAGATAATGGAGCAGCTGATACAGGACTCAATTAATAAAGAATTAAATAAGGGTAATGGAATAGAAAATAGATCCTGTCAGACTAAGGTAATATCTTTTTTTGATAAGATTACAAGTTTGGGTGATAAAGGTAATAGTGTTGACATAATATACTTAGACTTCTGCAGGGTATTTGACTTGGTATGGTGCAACATTTTGATTAAAAAACTAGAACGATATAAATGTAACATGGCACGCATTAAATGGATTAAAAACTGGCCGATAGGTCTCAAGGTAAATGTAAACAGGGAATTGTCATAGAGCAGGTGTGTTTCCATTGGGATCCCGCAGGGATGAGTTCATGGCCCTATGCTATTTAACAATTTTATCAATGACTTGGAAGAAAACATAAAATCATCATTGATAAAGTTTGTAGGTGGCACAAAAAATGGAGGAGTGGTAAATGATTAAGAGGACAGGTCACTAATTCAGAGAGATCTGGATCGCTTGATAAACTGGATGCAAGCAAACTATATGCATTTTAATACCACTAAATGTAAATATATACACCTAAGAACAAAGAATGCTGGCCATGCCTACAGGGTAGGGGACTGTATTCTGGGAAGCAGTGACTCTGAAAAAGATTTGGCGATTGTGGTGGATAATAGTTGAAAATGAGCTCCCAGTGTGATGCTGTGGCCAAAAGAGCTAATTGATCCTGGGATGCACAAACACAGGAATATTAAGTCGGGGTAGAGAGGTTATTTTATCTCTGTATTTGGCATTGATGTGTCCACTGCTGGAATACTGTGTCCAGTTGTAGTGCCCTCAATTCAAAGAAATGTTGATAAATTGGAGAGGGTTCAGAGAAGAGCCAGAAGAATGATTAAAGTATTAGAAAACCTGCTTTATAGTGATAGATTAAAAAGATTAAAATGTATTTAGCTTAACAAACAGAAGGTTAAGGGATGACGTCATTACAGTCTATAAGTACCTACACAGGTGACATAGCTATAAGTGACATATCTATGCCAGAATAGTCTTCGCATTGTAGATATATCCAAAGATGTCTTCTGACTTTGGCAACTTGGGCATGCCTCATTGTTATTAATATAATAGGAGTTACAGATGTGCATCAAAGAGGTCATTGAATGGTACACATTCTGCTTATACATTCATAATATGGCTTAAAGTAGTAAATTATTTTTAGCAACCAGAAGGGCAGATGATTATTACAAAATAAAAGCAGATAAGCAGTGTATGTAAGCAACTTGCCTTGCAGAATAGTTACAGTGAATAAAGTGTCAGACAGTTTCTATAATTAAAGCCAGCTTAATGGAGAAAGCAGGAATATGTATCAGACATAATAAGACCAAGTGACAAATCTCAAACAACAGAATTCATAGAAATGGAGCAATAATGCATACTAATAAATTGAGCCCAGGAACACAAGTTCAAAGTCAAACTTAGATAACATTATTAGAAATAGCCACACTTCGACACTTTCCAGAGAGTTAAGAAATGTATATTGTACATTTCCCAAATTAAATCTTTCCCAACAGTGAGAAACACACAAGTACAGGAAATCCACAGCCAGCCTTTTTGATATTTTAATAACCGTTAATGTAAAATTTAAAACAGTAAAAAAAACAACTGACTCACTGTGTGATCTTTATTTTGGGGAAGTTCTATGGATTGTGTTATAAAGGAGGTCAGACTACATGATCAGTGCTCCCCTCTGGCCTTGAAATCTATGAAACTTGGGCAAGTCAAGTGCTTTCTCTCAATCTGTGACATGGACAGGATACCTCACAGAGATTTTGTGAGGTTTAATTAATGTTTAAATATTTTGAGAAGTTTATATAACAGACTATTAATAAAGTAATTATTAATAAAATAATAAGTATTATGAAACATTGTACCTGGCACTTTGTATAATTCTATTAAACCTTCATTGATTCATTCATTCTTAAAGGGACACTCATTCCTACCTGTGAGGATGTACCATTTTCCACTTTGCAGAATCACCAGCCAATAGCAGAAGCATGCCAGCCAATATTTTGAGAGACAACAAAAAGAGAGGAGAAGAGAAATAATGGTCACTGATAGTCTGTCAAGGGAAAAAAACCTACAAGGATAATATTCTCTCACAACCTGCATTTGAAAAACAAACAATTCTGACAGTGACGTCTACAAGACTATTGGAAATAGATTAAAACCCCCCATCCCTTGAAACTCGTTAGAAAGGACAAAGTAATATGTTGTTGGCAGTAATCCTACATGGGCCATGGCAAATTGGATTAAGCCTGGATCAAGGTTGAAACACCATTTCCAAACACAGTTTTAGATCTATCTTTTTATTGATCCATGTTTGCAATAAAAATGTTTATAATATAGAAGTCCCTAACTTAAAGTCATGGTTTAACTCAGGGCAACACACTTCATCCATTGAATGTGAGCCATACTAATTCACTGTAAAATTCCTACACTCTGCACATTTCTAAGAATATCTGCTGTGCATATTCTTTCTTTCTGCATTCTGCTTGGGCAGGGGACTGCTAATAGGCTTCTTTTTCAGATTAGACGATCCTAATATCCCTTGTGTTCCTACACTCTATGAACTGTGGCAGAGAACTAGCAGTTATCACAATTGTTAAACAGGTTGTAGGCCCTATAAGGAAGGGGAGTTAGAGAAAATAACTTGCAAACTACATGGTGAGAAGAATGGGACAGTGACTAAAGATAACAGAGACAAGGTGGGTGAGGTAATATCTTTTATTGGACCAACTTCTCTTGGTGAGAGAGAGACAAGCTTTTTTTTGAGCCACACAGAGCTCTTCTTCAGGATAGCATCATTTCCATGATCAGTCAGAGGGTTCATCCACTGAAGGAAAAAAAGGTATTTTTTACCCTGTTTTTTTTTTTTTTTAAAGCCAACACCTGATAACTTACACAATGTACTGTTCTAGTAAGGACAAGGCACTTGTAGTTTTAACACATTAGCAAGCTGAGGTAAAACTAAGCTCCTCCCTAGCGTTTACTTCAACCTACAAGAACTACAATACAAATAATATTGTCCACACTATAATTTTACTACGTATTAGCTAACACCTGGTTAAAAAAAACAACCCACCTTTTCTCTTAGTGAAGGGCACTGGGAGCCAGATTTTAGCTCATACCTGGAAAAAAAAGAAAATTACATTCCCAGGTTAGGAAGTTACTGAATATTCAGAGCCCAAAACAGCAGTTTTGCATTGATGGGATCTCCCCCAAGCCTTGTTTTCTTAGACTGCTCCTCCTTCCCACCAGGGCCAGAACCCAGTGCTCTTTGGACACTAACACAACATGAACAATGAAGAGAACTTAGAGCCCAGGGCAGATCAGTTGGTGGGAACAGCACCCGGGGCATTGCTGCCACCCACCCCAGGCGAATCATTCATAGCTTCTTTTCTCCATCTCCTGAGCCGGATTCTCTTCTCACTCACACCCGCCTGACTCAGCTGGGCTTTGTGGGGTCCACTGGCCCCACATCTCCGCCCCCCAACCTTTCCTCCCTCTCAGCTCCCTCTTCCCCGCCCCACCGAAACGCACCCTCTTTCCCCTCGCTGCCCCCCACTCCCCTCACACATCTCCTCCTCCTCCTGGCTCCCTTTCCCCACAGCGCCCAGCTGCGCTTTGCGTCACCGCCACATCTCCCTCCGCCTGCCCCCTTCACCTCTCCCGGGCGTCCCTCGGCCCGCCTTCCCTCCCCCTCACACCTTCCCCCGCTCTCTCCCATCCCATCTTCGGCACCTCCTCCTCCCCGACCTCCCTCCCACACCTCCTCCTCCTCCGCCCGCCCCCCGGGCCCCGGCTCAGCGACGGAGCAAATCCTCCCTCGGCCTCGGCTCCCCACCCCGCCGCGTGCGCGCACTCTGGCGCGGCGGCCGCGGGATCCTCGCCCTCCCCGGGGCGGAGAGCGGCCGGGGGCTGCTGGGCGGCGGTGGCGGGAGCCCCCCCCGCGGGTGCGGGGCGGGGAGGTGGAGCGGAGCGGAGCCGGGCGGACGGGCGGGGGGAGGTGGTGTGTGGCGGCGGCGGTAGCTCCGCACACCCAAGATGGCGGCGGTGGAGCTGGAGTGGGTGCCCGAGACGCTCTATAACACGGCGATCTCGGCCGTGGTGGATAGTTACGGGCGGGCCCGGCGCCGCGACATCCGCTCCCTGCCCGAGAACATCCAGTTCGACGTGTACTACAAGGTGAGGGACGGGGACGGAGGGGAGCCGGGCCGGGGGTAGATCCGCTCCCTGCCCCACGCCAGCGCGGGCGTGAGGGCCTCCGGGCAGCGGGCCCTGCTTGCCCCAGGGGCTGGCCGCAGGCCGGGGGACGAGAGCGGGGCGCTCGCGGCTGGGGCCGTGGGGGAGGGGAGGCGGCTGGGACCGAGGCTCAGTCAGGGCCCAGGGTTGCTGCGGCCGCTGCTGCTGCTGCTTCACCCCCCTCGCCCCTCCCGGCGCAGGGAGCCGCACAGGGTGGGGGAGAGCGAGCGAGGAGGTGCCGGTTGTGTGGGGAGCCCCGGCAGGAGGCGTTGATGGAGGGGATGACCCCAAATATTTTGTGGGGGAGGAGACTGGATTGCGGGGGAAGAGAAGCCCGGCGTGTGGGGGTAGGACAGGGGAGGCCGTGCCCCATTTTAAGAGGGGGGCAGTGGGGGGAGTCTTTCCTTTTGTGTGTCGGGAGGGAGGGAAGAGTAAGATGATGCCCAGGGTAGAAGGACCTGAATGGTCTCCACCTTCTCCGCGGAGCTAGTGGGGAGCCAGCCGCCAGGTTTAAAGGTTGGGAGCTTGCTTTAAAACCACTTAATTCATTGACCGTCCTCTTGTCATTTGGGATGATGATGTGGGGGACGCGAGCCACTCTTCTTCCCCTCAATCCAGAGTCCACATAAAAGGTACGTTCACTTCACTCGGTGGTGTCCACTCGATCAGCATTTCATGTCAGCCTGTTCAAAAGGAGTATCCTGCAAGGGAGCCGGAGGTCCTAGAGTCCTGTGGTAGGACCCGAGGTGGGGCATTACCTTTCCCCTCTCAAGTCAGGAAGCGTTTTAAAAAACTGAGTGTGTTCTAACTGCAGAATAAATGTTTTTTCAGAAATGTATTTGAGACCGAGATAATGGCCCTCACATTAGCATAAAGTAGCAGTATTCAGAGGTAAGGATTATCACTTGAGACAGGAAAATCTTTCCTACCAGAGGGAGACAAGACAGGCATGGAAATTGACATATGCTGGATATTATTCATCTGCCTTATGTATTGGGATAAGTGATATGGAAAAGTCTCTCACGCATACACTCCTAGATAGTTTGGTTGGAGAAGGTGTTTTGTGGTGAACTGTTAATTTAACATATTTTTGTGACTAATGTGGAGAAGTGCTTTGATTTTTTTTGTCTTTGTTTTTTAAACTGCCTATAGATGTAACCACTGATAAACAGAATTTGCTGGAGCTGTCTCGGTATTTTTTCACAAGCAGTGGGTATACTTCAATAATCACTAAAGATACACAAAGAACAGGGGCTTCAAAGGGTAGTGTTACTGAATTTTTTTGTTACATTCATTGCCTTTATTCCTGAATCCTTGAAACCTGATCTGTAGAAGAGATTAATAGATAATTGACTTCTTTTACTAAAACATTTTTTGTGTGTTCACATTGAATCTGATTTGCTTTGATTGTTCTTTTTATTGTTCATTATGGAACAATTAAATCTACCTGATTGATAAAGAGGCTTCTCTCTAGTCTCGCCTTTTTGCTCAGATACAGGAGTACGTTGCCCTGATTGCAAGCAGCTAAGTGAACATGCAAACCTTGTTCCAATGCTACCTGATCTCAGCAGTCATTTTCCTGTCACACCAATCGGGGAGCTTTGGTGCTAAAACACCAACTTGCATCCATTAAAAACATTTTTTTTTTTTTTTTTGCTAAAGAATATACCAAAAATCAAAACACAGAACCTCAGGAATCTGCAAAATGTGTGTAGCTTGCATTCTCTCTAAATAAAATTTTGATTTATATAATTTCTACATGTAAAGTAAATAAAACTACACGACCATGTTTATTGAATATCCTGCATTATAGTTTGCACTATTGTCATCGGTGTTTTTTACTTTGTGTCTTTGTTTGTCCTTAAGCCTTGTTTAAACATGGATGTGGCCTGAGGCTCTCACCATGGAGGGTCCCACACCCCGGCTGTCATGGGGCAGGGAGTGGATCTTCCTCAGGCTCCAATACTACAAGAAACCCTGCACGCATGCAGAGTCCCATTAATTTCAGTGGGGGTTCATGTAGATGCAGCAATCTATGTACATCGAGCTCCTTGTAGAATCAGGCCCTAGACTGTAAACTGTTTGGAGCAATGACTGTCTGTCTTTTTACTGAATGTCTCCTTGAGCACCCAGTACAATAGATCCTTGACTGGTGCTCCTAGGGAGGCACTATTGCAATACAAACTAATACTGTGGCTGAATCAGATTATGATAATTGGCCAGAAGCATGTCAGGAACCAAACCGTATCTTTCCAGGTTTTTTGGTAGCGGGTGTTTTTTGTTTTGTTTTAAATTGCCAAGACTTTCAAAAGTCTTTTTAGGTAGCGGGTGTTTTTTGTTTTGTTTTAAACTGCCAAGACTTTCAAAATATAGTGATTTTCATTCCCCAACTTGGGATAGTTTAAGGAGGCCTGATTTTCAGAGGGCAGATGCTCAGCTCCTTTTAAGATGTGTTAAGTAGGGCAACCAAAATTCACTAGTACTCTTACGGCTTGTCTACACTGTGCATTAGTCCTCACCAGTAAGGAGTAAATTCTAATGCACGTAAGCATATCATGCACTAACTGGCCTGTGTGGACTCTGCTGATGCATACTAAAAGTTCCTTAGTGTGTGTTAATACAATGTTGTTTGAAACAAGACTACATTAAAGTGCACTAAGGAACTTTTAATGCCTCTGCCACCATGTAGGCAAGCCCTTAGAAAACCTTGGCTGTGGTGTTCACTGTATTTACATAATTGTTGGTCCTGTGGAGTTAGGGCCTCAGTGAACTATTAACACTTTTTATACTCTTTGGTATATATTCTCTGCGTATAATTGAGAAAGTTGTCTGATTGATGAGCGTTAGCACTATTGACTTTCAGCTAGTCTGTAGTGGAAAATAAATGTGGGTAAATGGCATATACTTGCTTTCAGATTTTGGAGGAGAGAACCTCTTTCTAGCTGCAGATGTTTAAAGGGATATCTCACAGTTGTGATTGCAAATAAGGGTTAGTATGGTATGCAGGGGTTCCCCAAAATCCACTAAGTTTGTAACCATTTGTGTTTTATGAAAAACTTTACTACATTTTCTGCAAAAATAAGTGTGGTAACTCTGATCATATTCTGCCTTCATAAAGGTTATTAATATTAACTGATTGTGAGCCTACAAAGCTATAAATATATTCTATATAATGGTCAATATAACCACTTGCAAAACCATCATTAACTACACCATTTATAGCCTCCAAACTTCAAAGTTGTTCTTCTCTTCCTTAAAGCTCAAAGTCTCCCAGTCTGTTCACTTGAAATAAGAAATCATAGGTAGGAATAATGGTCAAAATAGAGAATTTATGTAAAGCCTCTACTGTGGCATTGAGAAGTGTCATATTTAATGGGTTGGGCCCTAGGATGGAAGGACTGCCTCTCTTCCTGCATAGTAGTATAGCAACACTTGAAATTAGCAGACACACTCAAACTGACAGCCCTCCTGTTGTAAAATGGAGGGAGGGAATTGCTGGCAGCATGTTTTCTGTGATGGTCCTCTGCTTTGGCACTTTACGCCTTTTGCCATCACCATAACGCCATCTTTCACCCAAATTTTCAATCTTGGTCTCATACCCTGAAAGTTATCAAATCTGAGGTTTATGTAGAACATGTATATTCTGTTAGGCTATTTAGGGAGTGGTGAGTTGAATCTGGTTGTGGGGTGTTGTTTGTGATGGATTTAAGTGTTTAATGGGCAACTTGTAATCGGAAGTGGACTATCTTGGGAAGTTACTGGGACGGCAAAGTCCTTTATATTAAAAATGTTTATCCTCCTACAGCATTGTTAATGAATTGTTGAGTTGTTTAAAAGCATGGATAGGCCCTCTTATTAAATGTAACTGCATTAGCAGTGCCAAATCAACATGCCTTTGTTAATGGAAATAGCACATATCTAACCGGCTAAAGGCAGTTTTGTGGGTCTATTATTTGGATTTTCAAAAAGTTTTTGAAAGTGTTTCTCAAGTGACTATCTGGGTTGGCCTTACAGATGGGTGACGTAGGTGACCACTCAGGGCATCATGGTCAGGGAGGTGCCATCTGAGTGTTGCAAGCTGGCAGGCCTGCGCTGGCCAGAGTGGGGGTGAGTGTAGGTGAGCCCAGGGCTGGAGTCCCTGGCCAGCTGGGTGGGATGCAAGTGATGTTGCCTGGAGCTGCCAGCTGGGTGGGGAGGCACAGGCAGCAGGGCTCACCCCAGCGGGCCAGCCTCTGGGTCCTCCCTCCCTTCAGGCACAGGTGGTGGTTGCACACCTGCTCAGTTCCTACTAAGTGTTCAAGAGGTTTATGGCCGGGAGAGCCCCTGGGCTCAGAAACTCCTCCCTGTGCAGCCTGGCCAGGCTCTGGGGCCAGGAGCTGGTTCTCGTGTCCTGCGCCCCATGCTTCTGTTCTCAGACTCAAAGAAAGGGAGCCAAAATACAAGTTCGCCCAGGACGTCATTTTCCCTAAGGCCGGCCCTGGTGATTATTAAGGAAAATCGTGGCCGAGCTGGGGCAGAATTCTAGTGTATATTTTAAAACTAGTTAAAGTGACACTATCAATATTTTTAAAAAAAGCACATTTCTGTTTGAAAAGCTTTAAAACTATTTTATTGCAAGTAATAACTGAGATTAAAGGAAAAAAAGTTTTTTTTCTTCTTTCAGTTTGTTTCCTCTGTGCACTTGCCAGCACTTTGTGCATATCCCAGTTTCATTGTTTCCCTTATATAATCAGTTATGTCCATTTCCCCTGTTTGTGGGGTCTTGCATGGGGCAACAGGGGAGAGAAAAACATTGATAAAAATATGCTCGTGAAACAGAAATAATTGATAGAGATATACAGCAGCAAGTAAAATACTTGAAACAACTTTCAACTGATTTTTAAAAAATTGTCTACATTTCAATCTGACCATGTTAATTTTGAGCAATAGACATTGTAGTTGCAGTAAGTAATGTTAATTTTGAGCAATAGACATTGTAGTTGCAGTAAGTAATGCTAAATGCTCTACTGACCCGAGGACACTGCTTGCTCACCCGCCCTGTCTCAGGGCCGGGACACTAGACTGCTAGACTCCTATCCAAAGCTAACGATCCCCTTGTAGGAAGGTGCAGTGGCCTTCCTCTGAGCCAGTGCCCAAAGACGGGCCACTACCGTGGGACCAGACTGGACCCCGTGCTACACGTGGTGGAGAATGCAGGCATACCCCACTGACGCAAAGGGGGACTGCCTGCGCCGAAGCTCTAGCGCAATTCGGACGCCGACCAGTCCGACGATGGAGGCCGCCACGCTCATCAAATGGTGGGCAGAAGCTCGACAGGAGCAGCAAGTGGCCCAGCTACGACAGCAGCAGCACCTGCTACAGACTTTGTGCACCCAGCAACAACAGCTACTCTGGGACCTGGGGGCCCAGCAGCTGGAGCTGCAGCAGCAGTTGATGCAGCAGCTGAGTGCCTGGCTGTGCCCATTCGCGGGGCCGGACGAACCCCGAGAGGGACCCTGGGGCCCGGGCCCATGCTTTGTCAGTGGCTCACCGGGGCACCTACGCCCTCCAGGTCCGACCTTGAATTGTACTTAAGGCATGGTATACGCCGGAGAGGGACGGGCCCGGGGGCCCTCTGGCCCAAAGACGACAATCACAGTCGGCCTGGCCAGGAGACGGGTCGAGGCCCTAGTCGACTCCGGGTGTGGGCAGACCCTCATCCTACGGGGACTGGTCCCCGAGGATGGGAAGACTCTGGGCAAAGTCGGTCTTCATTACATCCACGGGGACCTGCGGTTTTACCCTACCATGCCGGTCCCCCTGACCATAGGGCCACAGACCAATGTACTGTCCGTAGGACTGGCGCCCCGGCTGCCCTACCCGGTCATCCTCGGCTGGGGCTGGCCCGACTTGCAGGGGTCCTTCAGCGGGCAGGTAACGCGGAGGACCCTGAGGCAGGGGCCCATGGGGAAGGGACCACAGGAACCCCAGACCCACCGGAGGGCGAGGACCAGCAGGACCGCACCTCCGAACCGACCCCAGAAACGGAGGAACCAGGAGAAGGGACAGTCCTGATTGACAAGGACCTACTGCCTGCAGACGACCCCCTGGCTGACTTTTCCCAGGACCAGAGAGAGGACCCCACCCTTGCCCAGGCTTATGAACAGCTGTCAGCAGTAGACGGGGTCATAACCAACCCCCAATGAGACACCCAGTGGTCTCAATTTGAGCTACAGAGGGACCGGCTGTACTGCCTGGAGAGAGACCCACAGACGCAGAATCCCCACGCCCAGCTTGTGGTGCCCAGACAGCACCGTAAGGCCATCCTATGGTTGGCCCATGACATCCCGGCGGCAGGACACTTAGGCGTGGACAGGCCACAACCGCGGGGCCAGACCAGACCCCGTGCTACACCTAGCAAAGGGTGGGTTTGCTTCAGCAATGGAAAATCCTCTTCTGTAGCAAATGCTTGCTTTGGCATAGCCGCTGCTGTGGTACTTGTAGTGTAGACATATCCTTAGATTCTCCTTTCAAAATCCCCCTTTTAAAAATAGCAATTTGTTGAGCTAAATTGACTTATAAAAATCATTCTTTTGAAAACTTCTGATAAGATCCTTAATCTCAGAAACAACAGGGGATAGCATTAATTTGTTTCAACCCATCGGTACTTAAAACTATAAGATTCAGTAATTGCACTACAATAAAATTAATTTTTACTATGACAATAGCTATTTGGGGAAAAGCAAGGCCACTGTAATCACTTTGTCTAATAGAATTTTTACCTCAGAACTTTCAGTGTGTTTTTAAAAACAAATGGTAGGATCTGAGTTAGCTTAATCTAGAATTGCCATCATTCATGTTATAATTGTAGCTGAAGTATCATGTTCTCTTACTGTGTTTTCTGTTAATCCAGAAGAGGAACACACACAACTAATAAAAGCTGTTGTATCATGTCTAACTAATCAGTTCTTCGCTAGAGCAAAACAACATGAATAAACAGAAATTTGCTGAAACAGCACATGGCTTGCAATAGAATGTCAACTCTCTTTGCAACAGTATTTAATTATTCTTTGCATTGGTGATATTATCCTATGGTTGAGTTTGCTTGAAGTATGTGTGTGTGAGAGAGGACTTTCTTTGTTGATGAATTACAGTCTCGTAGAAAAGGTTTGTAACAAAAAATCTTGTTTGTTCCAGGGCTTGTGACACCTGGGTAGTTGAGTTAGGAAGGAAGGAAAGAGTTGATAAGCTATGAAAGCAACTGCAGCTATTCCTTCAGCTTGAGGGTTTCTGACTAAAGTAGTATAAACAAGACCGTAAATAAGCACTGTGTCTTACGGTGGAGGCAAAAAGCCTTAAGTTGGTAGGTTATGTTTGTAGCATTTTTGCTGTGAAAGTTCTGTGTGATTTCATGAAGACTTAATCAAACCATATGTTTGTGCGGTCTGATCTAGGCAAACCTCCTGTATGATACATAGGTCATGGAAGTGCCCTGAGTTATTTCCTGTTTGATCTAGGTATCTCTTTTAGAAAAACATTCAGTTCTTGATTTTAAAATATCCAGTGATGGAGTGTCTAATTTAAATTTGGATTGATCCGAAGAACCTTTTATTATAAGATACCTCTTCCCCATGTAGGTACCATGTAAATCAGCCCATAACCTTCTCTTTGATAAGCTAAATAGATTGAATTCCTTGAATCTCTTGCTATAATTTGTTTTCTCATCCTTTAATCATTCTTGTTGATCTTCTGTGAACCCCCTCCAACTTTTCAACATCCTTGAACTATGGTCACCAGAACAGGATCCATTATTTCAGTAATGATCTGTGCCAAATCCAGACCCAATATAACTTTTTTCCTCCTAAAGTAAAAATGTATTTGTAGCTATCCTTGTTTCCAGATTTCATTGACTTTATGCTTCTCAATTTTGTCTTATTTGTCAACATTATTTTAAAATGCTGTTAGAAAGGAGTAGAGGAAAATTATTTCAAAGGGACACATTAAACTTGACATCTAGCCTTTTAAGGAAAAAAATTAAGTATTTAAGTGATACACCTGTTCCAAATGTCTGTCCTGGTTTTTTAAAATCACATTTTCCTCTCTGTGAAAATGTTTCTCTCCCTTTCTTCTGTAAACACTTGCACAAATGGAGGAAACTGAGTATTCAAGGGAAAGAGTGAAACTGACTGCACACAAAGTGCTGTGAAATATACAAAGTAAATAAACTAGAAAAAATTGTCTAATCTCTAAATAATCCTAGCTGTTGCCTATAATAGGTTTCAAAAATCATTTAATAGCATGATTTTTTTATCGTGACATGAAAAACGTAAAGTACGTAAAGCAGTTTCTTTAAGAAGGTGATTTACATGTCAGATCTCCCAGCATCCGTGATGGTGGTCATGCTATCATGAATCTATGTTATAACATCTGCAGAAGAATATAATTTTATGATGTATCTCCTTTCTTCCTGAAGGGTCTCAAAGACGTTGCAGGCCTTTTATGAGAACCATCTAATCTTGCCAATTCTAAGGTAGAATTCAGCACATGTTTAACAGCATACAGCAGCACCAGTGGGTTTCAGGGGGTGGGAACTTCAAGATCCAACTGAAAGGTTAGGGGAGCGTTGAATAAACAAATTTAGACTACTAGCTAATTAGACTACTAATTACTAATTAGTAAACTTAGTGTAACAAGAAGCACCTCAGAATATTTAATAAGAACTAGAACTGATTAAAACTTTTTTTTATTGGGGATGAGAGGAATGAGAAACAACTCATCCTGGGTTTTGACCTCTAGTTTTTTTGGTTTTGGCTCACTGAAAGACTGCAATGTCATGAGCAAATGCGCATTAGTACCGTACCGTGGTATTTGTTCAGTATTGACTTGGGTCCTGATCCTGCAAAAATGTATATGTGTGAGTAGACCCATTGACTTGAATGAAACCACTAACATGCTTAAAATTGAGTATGTGAGTTTGCAAGATCATTGCCTTCTAGTGCCAACTGTATTGCCAACATAGAACTTGTCTATACAGAGAATTGCCCTGGTTTAACTCCAGGTGTGAATGTAAATCAGTTTAGTTAAAGTGGTGCAACCTCCTGAATGTCTTAAGCTAAACCAGTAAAAGCCACGATTGAACTAAGATAAGTGCCCACATGAGGGTTTGCAGTAGTTTAACTAAACTGATTTATTAAACCAGTGCAAGTTTGTTTGTAGAGAAGCCCTTACGTTAGCTTCTTGAGGTTTCATATTCAAATACTGACTGGTCAAGCCTGACTCTGTTTAACGTGAGTTTTGACAAGATCACAGCCTACCTTCCTACTACCAAGAAATGTTTTAAGTGTGGTTAGCTAGAAAGGTTTTAAGTTGGGCCTGCTCTACTTTTAAAATTAGATTGACCTAGCTACTGCCATTCACAAGGTGGATTATAGCAACAGAAAAACCCTTTCCATCTCTGTCAAAAGCATCTACGTTATGCTGCTATAGCGACATAGCTGCAGTGCCATAGCTGTGCCAGTTTAGTGCAGATAGTGTAGACAAGTCCTGTTGGATTTCCCTGGCCATTGTAAATGGGACCTGAATGAAGATTAGCATTCATTCTAAAGTTAGGTGGGGTATTTTGAAAATTCAGTAACTGTATACTAAATACACAGATTTCTATGGGAATTATTCTGTAATGCTGTAGTGTCAAGTTGTTTTTTCTCTGAAGGCAGGCTAGAAACTGTGTGGTGTATATCATTTTTGATAAGACAAATGCTTTGTTTAATGTTTTAGCAGCTCTCTCCCTTATTTTATTTACAGACAATAATCCCTTGTGCTCTTCACTGGAATTTTGGCACGTCTTGACAATATTAAAGATATGTCAAATTATTTCTAGAAATATAGCGCATTCCACTTTTTCAGGCTGACTTCATGTAATTTGATAGGATTGTGCTGCTTAACTTTCTTCTTAGTTTGTTTATAGGAAATAGCAGGGAATCCTCTATCAAGGAGTGTGTGTGTCGGTGTGTCTGTGGAAAGTGGTGCGTCTGTGATGTGTCTTTTTAAATTTCTGCAGTGACTTCTGAGGCAGAAAACCTGAGTAAATTGTTGAACATGAGTTTACATTTAAACACCAGATAACTTAAGCTTATGTCAGAAAAAGTATTTCTTAAAAGAAACAAATATTCTCAGAGGGTCAGACTTACAACAATGCTTGACAGTGGATATTTATTTCCCTTAAACTTGGCATTTGTTTAATAGAAACTAGCTTTGTGGCCATGAATTCTCAGTCTCTGTGTGGGTTCCAACAAAGAACAATTTCTTTTCTTCAGTCACATGCAGGTTAGAGAAGTCCCCTTTCCTTTTCTAAATCAAGCATCTGTTATCATGTGTTTGAAATTGCAGCTTTGACACCACCAAGTAAACTTAATCTGAATTACTTTCTTTAAATTTTTTGCCAGTATTTGCAGAAAATGGACGGGTAGTAAATATGCCAAACAGTCAGAATTTCTGTTTATTCCAGTGAAAATGAAAGTTTATCATGTGAGTGCCAGGAGCGCAAGTCTATACCACTGAAACAGGAAGAGTTCTGCAGGAATCACTTGTGGAAAAGCAAATATAAGTAACTTTTCCCAAGCCAAATTATACCTAATTTTAAAATCATAGTAAAAAACCTGTATAAACGTACTGACTAAAAACTGCACATACTTTACTCAGCCTGTAAGTCAAAATAGTAAGAGTGAAATTTTACAGTGAATATACAGTATAAAATTGTGTATGAGTATTTTATAAATATTTTTACAAAAATATTTTAATTACAGTTGATGTTTGGGAATGTACTGCCGGAGGTGGCTGTTTTGAGTTTGATGCTAGCAGTGTGGGAGTCCCAAGTTAAAGCTTTTTAAGCTGTTTTAATAATGGCTTGCCAAAAAAACAAGAAAAAACACTTGGATTTTTTTTTTTTAATGGAGCAATGTTTAAATATTGAAACTAAAGTGGATTTCTGATTGGTTTAACAATGTTAAAACAGCTTGGAAACTTTTTTAGTTTTTTCATTTGGCCTCATTATTTAGCAAGACATCTGCCTCCAGTGATATTTTTTAAATGCCTCTTGTGATTTATTATTTAATTACAGAAAATACACGTCAGAATCTTTGATATAAAGTTGTTACTTCATTGACTTTTAGATAACTAGGCTGAGGAAAATGGAATTACTTACTTTTATGCATTTTATTCTAAAGATACTTCTGAAACAACATTCTCCGTCTGACAATAGAGGAACATTTAGTAGTGCAATAAGAAACTTCCTTTCTTTGATGATCTTAAACTTTTGAAGTTCAGAAGAACTGCAATATGTATCTGAAGGGTAACATTACATGAAGCTTTACATGAGTTGACATATTTTTGCAACAAAATAGATGATTAAAAGGAAAATATGTGTTTGTGGCAATTGACATTATTAGGGCAGAGAGTTTTCAGGTTTGTTGAATTTATTTGTATATTTATTAAAATACCCAGACCTGCTGTTTTCTAGAATCAGCATTAAGTGCTGCTATACTTATATTTAAAATGAAATTTCTGTCCATTAAAGGAGTTTTGATACTATTTACATATATTACTAATAACTTAATTTTAAAAATAAAATGTAATCTTTACCATTTATGTTGCTTGCTTTCTGCTCTGCATTCAGCTTGTACCTTAAAAACAGAAGGATCAGTCTTGTTTTTATTAGGTTTCTGTTTGTAATGTATGAACAGAATAATGTGTCTGAGTACAAACATTGTAGGAAAAAAAATCCCAACAAACCTGTTTAAATATTATGTAATTTATATAAAAATGGAAAGCAAACACTTTGTTTCATTTAATAATAAAACTATTTTAGCCTAACTTCAATTTTGGACCAAAACAATCTGACAGTATCTTTTAACTAACTTTTTTTCCTCAGAACTAAGTGCATTGATGAGCACAGAAAAGTACATAATGTAGTAAACAAACCAACTTGGCCTATGCTCCACAAGAATCAGAGAATTGGCAAGCCATGACTAACTTTTTCCAACCATACAAAACTGTTAAAAGAAAAATGCTGATTTTCAGCTTCTAATATCTCTGACCTACAAATAGTGTAGATTAAATAATAAATCTAAAACTATGTTTTACAAATACTTTCTACAGGCTTTGAAGGAAAAACAGTCACATCATTTCAGCTTGAAAATGTAGTTGGATGGGGGAGTGCATAGAATGGCTACACACAGCAGTGTGCATGAGGGTGGCCAATCAGGAGCACAGCCCCCCCTCCAATTGGCAGGGGCACAAACTCCTCGGGGCTGGGGTGGGAGCTGATAGAGCCCTTAGCTGCTGCACTGGGTAGCCAGATCCCCTCCTCCTCCAGGAGCCAGCATTCCCTGAAGCTCATCCATCCCGCCCCTTTTTCTGCCTCCACCATTCAGCAGTTGAGGCAATAGGGAGCGACAATCCTCCTAACCAATAATAGTGGGGCAGTGAGCAGATCTGGAGGTGGGGCTGTGGCAGGCACCAAAGGGGTCAATCTCAGGGGGAGCACAGGTTCCTCAGTGTTGGGAGCATGGGGTTTCCTGCGGTGAGCATGAAGTGGGGGGAAGCACAGGTTCCCCAGTGGGGCCGTGGGGAGGGCAGTTAGCTCCTCTGGCCCCTGGGCTGTGGCTGTAGCACAGACTGTGCCCCTCCAAAAGGGGTCACATTTTTATTCCTATGCATGCCCCGCTCACTTTCATTTTGGTTTATAGTCCGTTTCAGCACTGAATGCAGTAGGGACACCTGAGTGGTCAATAGCTCTTCATGTGCCACCATGCATTTTATAGAATAGTTTTACAGTTAAGAATCAACAAAGCCCAATTCTGTTCAGCCTTTGAGATCTGATGCAATCGCAGTCTACGCTGGTATGGTTGGAAGTAGATGATCTGAACATCTTTTTATCATGGAGTGTCATGGGAATCAAAGGAATTTATGATCAGTTTTAAATAAACTTACTGATTTGTTGTCTGCTGCGTTAGTGTGTAAGCTTCTTTCGCATGGCATTTGAAAAGCAGTGGGCTTGGATTATAATTGATTTTGAGATTTGAAAGCTATTCTAATGCTAGCTAGATGGATCCCCCTTGTGGATCCACTGTAAGCATGAATGGTGCAATTGTGTGATCAACTGTATATATACTGCGTTCCCCAGTGAACTGATATCTTTGTGGTCAGAATTGATTCAATAAAGGAATGAGAGAGCAAGGACAATAAGATATATTAGACATTTTAGAACAGAGTGCTGGATAACTCTGTCGTGGCTTACCATCCACCTTATATTTTTCCTTGGGACTTTCCATCTGTTTTTCTACGGAATACTATAGTACAGTGATTAGCATGTTGTTGTGTGTTGGTAACTGAACTCTTTCTGTGATTATTTATCCTGCTTCTCCTTAGTCTGCTGTAGTTCACAGGTTATGTGGCAAGTAAAGATTTTAGAATGTTAATATTTTACTATTAATGTAAAATTTCTGTTAATACAATTTTTGTAGTAGATTTCATCATTTTAAAATATTCAATGTTTTGCTTCTTTCAGCTTTACCAGCAAGGTCGCTTATGCCAGTTGGGTAGTGAATTTTGTGAACTAGAAGTTTTTGCAAAGGTGTTACGAGCTTTAGATAAAAGGTAACTATCTTAGATGATTGCTCAATCACTTTTTCATTTTTAATGTCTTGCTTTAATCACACTTATTGGAATATATTACACAAAAAATGTTCTTCAAATATGCGTTTATGTATCTTTTCCATAACTACTTTCTAGTACACACACTCATCTATGACTCTCTGTATTTTGGGAGTTGAGTTTCTCAGGGATTCTAAAGAAAATCTGAGTTTCATCCTGGAAAGGTATTTCTCTACTTTTTCTAAAGCCAGAAATGGTCTAAATGTATACCTAGTGGTTGGGGTGGCAGGCAAGACTTTAAAGCTGTTATTACATTATTTTGCCTGGTTTCGGTTGTTGCCTTGTGCCAAGCTATAGAGGCAAAATTTCATGTATTGAAATAACTGACTTTCCAAGCAGTTTCTGAAATGGGCTAAGCCCTGTTGGGTGTTTTGAAACAACTGATTAATATATCTTGCAAGAAAACCGAATTTTAACCTTTCTGTTTCGAGACTCTTCCCTCTGTCGCCCCAGAACACGTTCAGCTTCCCCTCTTGCCCCCAAAAAAGAGACTGAATGGGTGGGTGTGTTGATAGATAAACACATGCACCCATACAGGGTGTTAAGGCTGTGTTTAAATACTTTAGGGAAAAAAGGGAAATGTTAATGATATAACAATATATGGTCAATATAGAATATGTTAATTAACATTGTTAATTCTGCATTATGATGTGTACCTATACATGTCAGGACAATGTAATTGTAATATCTTATTGTAAATGACCAAAAATACCAATAAATACAATCCTTTTCCCTCTTCCCCCCCCACCAAAAAAAATTGCTACTCCATTGTCTCTGTGTTGATATTCAGGACAGAGAGAAACTGACTGATCCCTGTTTTTATTTAATAGGTAAAAATGGAACATGATGCCTAGGGCAAATCACAGTTGGGGTTGTCACCTTCTTTTTATATTCCCTTTCAAATTATATTGCAGTGCTTCACAAAGCAGCAGAGGGTTCAGTAAAACTCACCATTTAGAAGATATAGGTAAAAATGTGGAAAAGTAAAAGCAGCATGTGAGACCAAACCAAGAAATCACAGTTACACTGGGAGTGCAATACAGACACATCCACGCGCACACATCATCTCTCACACCTTTAAAACTACTGTAATTTTATGGACTAGCTGGTTTTTAACACTATATACAATTTCTACAAGTGGAAAAAGTAAACTAACTTATGCCATACCTTGGAACTTAAACACGTCTGCGGTTTACCTGGGTGTTCAACTCTGATCCTTCACTCCTGGTCTTAAATCTGAAGAATGTGCCCCTCCCCTATAGTGTTGTGTTTAACTGATGATCAGTAGAACTCTACTCCAACTTCACAGAAGGGCATTTGAATTCAGGATCACGGTTTGTGTCATATCTCTTAGCTTTTAGGTAAATCGGTAAAACCATTAAAATCTTGGTAGCATTTGGTCCCCCATATGAATTCTCTGTTAGTTTTACTTAACTAAAATATACTAGACATTAATTGTGGGTGGCTTTGGCAACCCTCCAAAGTTATGCCTTAAACTCCATGGCTGCAGTTCTTAGTTCTCTTTTACCTCACAGAATATGCACTGAATTCAAAGGCTAAATGCATGTTCAGTTTCACCCTTTTTGAAAGACCTAAATCAGATCAGTAAGAATATAGCAAATGTATAAAAGGATCCATTCCTATATGCCCATGTAATTCCACCAGATGTGATCGTCTGTCAAACTAATAGGAAAAACTCTTCAAGCTGAGAACTCCATCTCTGACAGTCCCATTGTGTTAGGTTTGTAATTGGCCTCTCTAGGCTGCATTCTCCTCTGTACCCAGAATAAGCCCTGGCTTTTAAAAAAACATTCTCCTTATTGTACATTCCTAGTCTTAGGGCTGGTCTACACTTACCTGGAGATTCAGCGGCAGTCGACGGAAGTTACGCAAACTACGCAGAGTAGCTTGCATAACACGCTGACTGTTCTGCTTCCCTTCTGCGTGCTGTCTACACTGTGCTGTTCCCATCGACGCAGCGCTATGCATCTTTAGGGGGTGGTTTACCAGCGTCGACTTCCTGATCGATTGAGCGGGTCTACACTGATCCCTCAATCGATCCAGAAAGATAGATCTGGCAGCAGCGAATTTGCCGCCCTCAGTATAGACTCAGCCTTAGACTCTTAACCTCTTTTTACTATTGGTTTGTGCTCTGTTTTAATTCAGAACTTTGGAATCAGGGTTTCTAGTATGTTTCACATCTGTGAAATTGGCTTTTGGTTGAAATTCAGAATGATGGATCATTTCCTGTTTTCAAATCTGTTTTTAAATTTTGTTTGCTATTTTTAATGGCATGTGTGGATGGCTTCTGTTGAGAACATCCTACTCTATTTTGGGAACTGTATAAATCCACTTTGTAGTGTACAATGCAATAATTGTATACTACTGGATTTGAGGTAGATGGGTGTGGGCACTACCTTCAGGGCTTTTTAGATTTTTTTTTTTTTTTTTAGTATTTATGATTTACTAATCACACTTGAGTGTGTCGTACTAAAGAACCAACTGACTGGAATACTTAGGCTTTTTTAAAGTATTAAATAAATATTGTTTTCTTTCCTTTCAGACACTTGCTTCATCACTGTTTTCAGGCTCTGATGGATCATGGAGTAAAAGTTGCTTCTGTACTGGCCTATTCATTCAGTAGATGGTGCTCCTACATAGCAGAATCAGACTCTGATGTAAAAGACAAAGCAATCCAGATTGGTTTTGTTTTAGGTAACTGGTGATGAAATACAAGGCTATTTAACTATGATGCTTTATCTTAAATTAGACTTGCGTAAAAGGCATAAAAGAATTAAGTATTTTAGAACCTCTTTAGAAGATTACATTTGAATATGGGTTTGGAGTTTGAAATAGATCTAAAATATATTTTGGGGGGGAGGGGAGAGGAGAGAATATATTTGTTCCTGATCAGGTTCTGATTCAGTGGAGTTCTTTTTAAATAACACTCTGTTAACTACAGAGAAAGGATTAGAAATGTTGGCAGATATGATACACAATGTGAAGACTTATAAATTTAAAATATATTATTGACAGAAAACTGAGGGAGAGAAATATACCAATAAATCATATTTTGATTGAAGATGAATCTTCCCACATTTACATTTCATCCCCTTCAAACCAAGGACTGTTGCAAAATGGAGTCTTTTTTTAACCCAACAGAATCCACATAATATGAATGCAGTTTTATAGAACCTCATTTCTTTGTAAAGTTCTGTAGGAACATGTCACTGCAAGGTCATCCTGTCTCCAAATTATGGCAGCGCTGACTTCCTGTATCTTAATTTGGGCACAGTTTTCTTCCTGATTTCTCACTTTTAATCTGCAATAAAAGGACAGATTAATACAAATTTCACAAACAAGTCCAATTAAGAAAAATTCAGCTTTTACAATTATTCATTGGTGTCCAAAGGTTTGTTTGCTCTTGAATTCCTAGGAGGGTTCCTATCAGATGCTGGCTGGTATAGTGATGCTGAGAAAGTGTTCCTTTCCTGCCATCAGTTATGTATCCTTCACGATGAGATGCCTCACTGGTGTCGTGCAGTAGAATGTTGTGTAAGGTAAGCCTGGCCTTCAACTACTTTGAAAAATGTACAATGTAAAATGTACGTTGCATAAATTATTGTAAATTTTAGGTCCAGTTTATGTTGAAGAGTTCTGAAGGCATCCTATTGCAAGCTGTTTTTTGGGTCATTACAGCCCTGAGTTCTTTGATTCCAACCAGCTGTCCCACTGCCCCTTGTGGCAATATCCACCATGGGTTTCAAAAGTGATGGATAAATACATTGTCTGGATATTTCTGATAAATGGGCAACAGTGGAAAAACTAGCAATATAGACGTTAGATTTCTGAGTTAACGTTGCATCAGTTTATATTCTGAAGGTTCTTAAAGGAACAGACATTTTTGGTTCAATCTTTTGCTAACTCTTAATTGCTATAACTATTTCACTTTTGTCTGCTGATACTTTCTGGTGTCTAAATTTCCCAAAAAGGGGTGTGTGCGTTCACAGGTAATGTTTTATTTTTAAAGACTGTGTTTTGTCAAATAACATCTGACTGTTCTCCAGAAGCTGGTATGTATGCTAGACATCTAAAAAGGTCACATTTGAGGTACTCTCAAATGTCCTAAGGTGTCTTTTTCTAGTTCAGTACTTGATCTTCTAAAAACCCAGGCTTTTGGTAGGGATTTACACACACTCGCACACAGTTAGATCAAATTACAAACCCCAGGTTTGACTGAAGCCTCCAGATATTGGTTATTGCCTGTGGCGAGGCACTGGGCCAGATGAACTAACAGGAGTTGACTCACCACAGCATATCTGGTAACTCCAGATTTCAAGTTTTTTCTTGTCGTATAGTGGCTCTCAGAATCTGATGACATAGTTAGAACAGACACCTTTAATATATCTCATGCAAAACTCAATCTCCTGGCTCTTGCAGGGGATCTTCAGTAATCAAACTCTCTCTTACAAGATACTCTGGGTTATACTGTCTTAATTTTCCATCTCTTATTGATTGAATGTCAGATTGAGTTCATAGAATGGTGACCAAGTGGGAGATGCATCATCGTGGTCCTGGATTTTTTTTCAACCCTATTCTTGACAGAACTAGCTCCAGGATTTGATATCTTCAGACTTCTCTAAATTCTATAAGGCAAAATAATTTTCATTTAAAACGCATGGGGCACCCTTCCAATCCCAAACTGAAGTTTGGTTAAGTTGTAAGTTCTTGAAACAGAGTGGCTTGTGTACACACAACTTCTCAAAATTAGTTGACTTTACTATGTGTGCATCATATTCCTTAATTTATTATTTATGTTTAACTGAGCAAATATTCACATCTGATTAGGTTGCATAGCACATGTGGTAACAGCATTCTTACACTGGATCAACTGAAATCATTAGCCTGTAAGATTCCCATCTCATTTTTGGATAACTTTTTTTTAGAAAGCTTTTTATTTTTCCTTTAACTGGCTTTGTTCCTTGCTGATGTATAAGGTGACATTGCCAGATGGAGGGATTTGTTGCTGCAGTGTCCTTCCTGCAGCAGTCCGCTATTGACTATTCATCTAGTGTGCTGTCTCAGTGGTGCAAAATTGCATTTTCTTTCTCGTTGTAATAATTTATTATAGTTCATTGTTGCTTACAATAGGAAATGTATACATATATCTACATATATGCAGTGCAACATTATGATGATATTTTGAGGATCTGCCCAGTTTCCTTGCTAAATTCACCTGCCTTCACATGAAAGTTTCAATTAATTTTATCTGAACTTTGATTTTTCCTAAACTAAATATGTAAAATTTTTCTTACAGGTTAAATTAAATAAATATGTTTTTCTTTGCCTTTGTAATAGAGTAACTTAGTTTTAAAGAGCCCAAAGATCAATTTTTGTTGGTAAAAGAGACAGGTTGTAGAAGAACACAGCAAATAACTTCGTTTTAGCATGTATGGACCCTGAAGTTCTGATAGGGAGAGCTAGGTGATGTAAATGAATAGTTTCACAAATTTTGTGCAAACAATCAAGAGCTCCTTGAATTAAAGGTGCTACATGAGCATAGGAGGTTATTGTTAAATTAAGCAAAATTAATATGCATAATTTGTAGGAGTTCTGCTACATCTTCTGTTTTGAGTTTGGGCAAAGTTGAAGTACTCCAGCTAAATTGTCTCTAGCCTTTGTCATTCTGAAATAAGGTCTACCGTGGACTAGCACCCAAAATGAATTGGTTTTAATTCACATCTTTTGTTTTATTCGTGCAAATTTGTGTGTAGATCGGCACCTTATATGTGGGTTTTCCTGTTACACTTGGTGGTAAAAGTTGGGTAGTGTGCGGTGTGCTTACTTCAGATGGTTTGAATCGTTGTTATCTACTTGTTGCATGTCTTCCATTTTGCTGCTATATAGGTTTGTGGCCATCCTATTCCATGTGAAGGTTTTTGTACAGTCAGTATTCCTTATTCTGTCTCAGATATTTTATTCTTTGGCTTTGTTGTCATTTGTAAATATCTAGTGGTTAGCGGGAAAGTTGGTATCTATTTGTAAGGTTTGTTCTTTCTTTGTGGCAGTTCATATGGCTGGAATACGCCTGCCTTGTGCTTGGTCTCTGTTGTGAAAATTTGAAGTAGATTTCTTGGCCTAGAATTAGTGTTAAAATTTACCATAATGCATTTCAGTAGGGTGAATAGTTTTTATAGGGAGAAGCTGTGCTGGATGTCTGCATGGATAGGGTGCATTTGGCTGTATTACATTGCTATTGCAGGAGACATTACAGCAATAACTTTTTAAAATCCTTTATCTAATGGTCACAGGACTTTGGATATAGAGGAGGAGTAGGACCCAGCCAAAAGCATTATCCATCCTTTTCTTTTTCCTGTGTGGAGTATGAGAAAATCCACCATAAGCTTATAGGGTATGTGTACACTCCAATTAGACACCTGCGGCTGGCCCGTGCTGGCTGATTCAGGCTAAGGAGCTGTTTAATTACGGGGCAGATGTTTGAGCTCAGGCTGGAATTTGGAATCTGGGCCCTTGCAAGGTGAGAGTCCGAAAGCTTGAGCTGCAGCCTGTGCTTAAAGGCAGCAGTGTGCTATTGTGGGCACGTATGACATAGAGCTTAGATCAAATCAAACAACATTGTCATCCCTGCCTTTCCAAATAGGGAATTTACCTTTCAAATGACTATGGTTTCAAATGTGTGAGGGATGCGATGTAAGCCTCTTGTGGAATAACTCCCATGTGTGTGGTTGAGAGTTACAGTGCTGTTTAAAATAGGGATTGGATACATTTGGAGAGAGAATGGAGAGGTTTCGGCTGTGGAGAGGCAAAGAAAATAAGCAAATAGTTTTTTCTTTGACACAGAACTGTGGGTGTTCAAGATAGAGTTGTATCAGTGTAGGGCAGAATGGATTTTTATTAAGGTTACCTAGAAACCCCCCTCAAAAAAACAATTGTGGTTCAGGGTTGGAATGTTTTTAAAGTGTCTGAACTCTTTGTTGATATGTTAAGACATACAAACAGTAAAACATTTTTGTAAGAGTCAACAGAAAACATGGCATTACAGAGTACAACTGTTAGAACACTACTTAATATTTCTTCTGCACTACTAGATTCAAAGGAAGCATAATTTTGTGAGGTGACAATAGCCCAATCCCAGTATAATTTAGAATATCAGATTACAGATCTTTGATACTGCTATGCATTGAAGTCAATTATAGAAAGCTATTTAGAAATAGTATAGACTGTTCCAAGACCATTTTAATATGTTTTCCTCAGGTTGCTGCATGTTCGAAATGGCAACTGCAAATACCACTTGGGAGAAGAAACATTCAAACAAGCTCAGTCTTATATGGACAAACTTGCAAAACATGGTCAAAAAGCAAACAAAGCAGCACTTTATGGGGAGTTGTGTGCACTGCTCTTTGCAAAGAGCCACTATGATGAGGTAAGTGGTGTTTAACCAAGTCTGGCTTGGTTTTCTAACAAAGGCTCCTGAACAAACACGCGTGTGTGTCTGAAAGAGAGAGAGAATTAACAGAAAAATATTTTGTTTACTGAATTTTTTTTTTTTTTTTTGCTCTTTGAGATAGACCCTACATACTTTTGTTAAAACAGTTCTTGGTATGGTTGTGGGCATTGGTACATGATAGATTCTTTGGTAGTATACTTGATTTTTTTTTTTATCAGTTAACATATACCACAAGGGGACCACTGTTACTTTAGTTAGTAAAGTAAAATTCCCATTCCTTTTTATCGAAGCCTTGCCTGTACTACAGTTGGGCTGAAGAATCCAAAAGTACTGGTAACATACAGAAAACAATTAAAAAGTGGTTGCTCCAAATAATTAAAATCTGGCTTTAAGAAATACATAAACATGTAATGAAGAAACTTCATAAATACATATTTTTATATTGGAGGACATTTTACATTGTTTTTTTTCTGTTCCTCATTTTCTTAAAAGCTATTCTAGTATTTCTGTGTACCAGGTATATTATAGCCAAATCCACATTTGCCTGTAATTTCTTGAGGAACATCGTTCGCAATAATTACACTAATAACTGTATTGCACACAAAAAATTGCTGTGGTCTCATGGATGAGAATAGCTGAACAAGTTGAATATTTAATTGCAGCCATTTTGTGTGAATCTGATTTCAGTAAAACTATATTAAACTGGCTGCTTTTAGTTACTAAATATTTTAAACCTGACAATAAAATCCTAATCTTATGTGCATTGTAAACATGTTTTAACAAAAGAAACTTACCATTTTCCTCTTGCCTGAACAAGATAGTGATTTCTAAAGTTACTGAAGAATGTATAGTTGTACAGGGGTAGCCATGTTAGTCTGTTTTCAGCAAAACAACAAAAATTCTGTGGCACCTTAAAGACTAACAAATTTATTTGGGCATAAGCTTTCATGGGCAGAAACCTGCCCAAATAAATTTGTTAGTCTTTAAGGTGCCACAGAACTCTCACTGATTAACTGTATAATTAAAAATTAAATGAGGATTATCTAAGATTTTCAAGATGAAATATTAGAAAACACTTTTAAGAATTGATCTCTGAATAAATTTATCAAAGTATAATTAAGTAGAAACTTGTAGTTGGGCTTTCTAAGCAGAACCAAACGTATGGATTTGCTCTTTTTCCTTCTAAAAAGAGTGTCTATTTAGAGGACAAGGCCAAGAGACAATGTACAGGACTGTACAGTCTCCAAGAGGTCCTGAGTCCTATTCGTGACTCTGCCACTGACTCTTTATATGAATTCAAGGAAGTCATTTAATTCGTCTATTTTAGTTTTCCTGACTGTAAAACGAGAAAATATTCCAGAATTCAGGCTTAAGTAATAGCTTTAAAGCAATTTAATTCGTAAATCAAAAGGTGCTATAAAAGGCAATCGTTTTATTTTGAGGGTCAAGTTATATTTCCTTAATGTTTTCAACACAATTGAGTTCAAAGTTACGTTGATATCTTTTTATTTCACAGGCTTACAAGTGGTGTATAGAAGCTATGAAGGAGATCAAAGTTGGTTTGCCAGTAAAAGTAGTGGTGGATGTTTTAAGACAAGCTTCAAAGGTGAATTTAACATTTAGATTAGTAACTTAGTTACAAATGAGATCTATCAAGATAAATTTATATTAATTTAACATATTTTAAAGCATATAAAACACTTAAATAACCTGTTCCAGTGTAGTGGCTGGTATCTTGTTTGCCCAGTTACTTTGCCAACCTCTGTTTAGTTCTAAAACAAACTGTCTGAATTTTAGATTGGTGAAGACTTGGCATATTGTTTAAAATAATAAACTTTAATCTTTTTGCTCTGAAAAACTGAGTTATAGCTGTTCAATGAACAATATTATTATTTCCAGGCAGGTCTATGCATACACCTACTGTGTGGCATGCTGGGGTATAATTTATTCAGTAGTCCTTATGTGCACTGAAAGTTACCTAGTCAGCAGTTTAGCAGTGCACATCAGCAAGGTTCACGTGGACACTTATGGCACACTAGAGCACTGTAGATCTACACCCCATCATGCTATGCAGTGAGTGTACATGTGGACCTACCCTACCACGATGCACAGTTTGTTTGCTCTCACACCTTACCGGAAGTAGGTGAAGTGCAACTGTTTCTTCTCTGAGTGCTGAATCCTGTTGGTATTCACTGTGCATGCACATGTGCATTGTGTGTCTGGGACCAGAAATTCTTCAATAGCAGTTTTCATTAGTCCACACTTGCACGCTATGCCTCCTTCTGCGGCAAACCAAGGGGCATAAGTGGCAATACGGACTGCCTGCCCCCTCATTCCTTTTCTGCCGCTCACAAGTCGGGGGCCCAGAATCCTCATATATCCATATTCTCTTTTTCCACTCTGTTTACCTTGTAAATAGTGTCTGGGAGGATTTTCTTGAGTTATTTCAAAATTCTTTAGTAATTATGGTAGATATTTCAGTTTCAAAAGTGCTAGTAGGTGAATAAGTTCATATTTAGAAGAGGCATGCTTTGAAAATAGTCTCATGTAAACTTTTATTTCCTGTCTTTTTAGGCTTGTGTTGTAAAACGTGAATTTAAGAAAGCCGAACAGTTAATAAAGCATGCAGTGTATCTAGCACGGTAAGTAGCACTGCTGAAATTACCATCCTAAACTGTCCTCCTTACTGCCTCTTGTTAATAAACGTCTATCTTTCCAGGGAGCATTTTGGAGCCAAACACCCAAAATATTCAGACACACTATTAGACTATGGATTTTACTTGCTCAACGTAGATAATATATGCCAGTCTGTTGCAATCTATCAGGTATGTTGCAGTGTTGAGTCTCTTTGTTACCTTTTTAATGTGCATAATCATTCAAATATTTCCATTTGAGCTCATGTAACTGCTGTTTGAGGGGTAACTGAGAATTTTTTATTAGGCTTTTGGTATACAGTGTTGTAGTTCTTAGGTTTTTCAGTTCTGAAGGCTTTGCTTTTTGAAGTGGGAATGTGTATACCCTTTTCTTTTTGACTTGCAAATATAGGTTACTAGTCATATTCAAATATTGCATTTTTTTGGTACTGCTCATTGGTATTTGCTTCTCAAGTAAATCAAGTCACAAACTTTCTTAGAGCCTGTCTGTATTAAAAGTTAAAGTAGCATACATCTGTGCACATTTTGATTTGTGATTTATTTCAGTTCAGCTTAATTTGGTGAAAACTAAACTCAATAATTTAAGACAAGCTAGCACAGTGTTCTTGATGTGGAGTATGTTAGAGTTTTTCTGTTGAAATACTTGTTAATTTCTAGAAATTAATTTTATTTTTTTCCCTTTAAAAACAAACAAACACAAAAACTAGTCTTTCATTAGCATTTACTATATTACCCTAAAAAAAAAATGGTGAAATTCTTAGAGTGTCTGTTTGCAAAGGGCTTTTATAATTCTCCTATCTTGGAAGCTTGAATTATACTTTCCGATAAGCATTTTTCGTGTAGTCTTTCTAGGTATCTTTACTTTATAGAAACGAATTGAATTCCCACTGTAATTATAAATTTCCGAGCCACAGTAAGAATATCTCTACATGCGTTTTCTTTCCATAGCTAGTAGTTTAGATTTAGAAACATTATAGAAATTCAGAAAATGTTCACAATATAAAGGGCTTTTCTTGTGACTGTTTCAGACAGCTCTTGATATCCGACAGTCAGTGTTTGGAGGTAAAAACATCCATGTAGCTACAGCTCATGAAGACTTGGCTTATTCTTCTTATGTCCACCAGTATAGTTCTGGAAAATTTGATAATGCACTGTGAGTACTATTGTTTTAAACAATAAGAAAACCTTGTTCCCTAATTTAGTGCAGTAAATGGGAAGAAATGTATTTTGGAAATAGTTGCATATGGTTTTCTTGAAACCAGTTTAATATCTCTAATTCTTATACAGTTTAAATTGGGTTCATGCACTTTGTAGATCCCTTTTTGACTTAGAATTTCTGGTTTTAATATTTGGTGATGATTTGACCAGTAAACTTTAGAGAATAAGAAAATTAATTAAAAAATATATGTATTTGAACTTGTTTCAGATTCCATGCTGAACGTGCTATTGGCATTATCACTCACATTCTTCCTGAAGACCATCTTCTCTTGGCCTCTTCCAAGAGAGTTAAAGGTAGCCTGTTTAGTTAGAGCACTGGAGTATTATTAATGTAATGCCCGGTTGGTGGATGTTCGTTATTCAGTTGCATTTTATTTCTGTTGTCCTATAGAGGCAGTGTAATGCTGATTTCTTCCCCCTCAGTAAGTTCTATTCATTGGACTGGCAATAAAAACTGTATGCTAAAGATCCTTTCCTAGAAAGTAAAGGTGCAGGTAATTTTTCGTATAGTTTCACCTTTGTTTTATACACTTATAGTTTGTCACTTCAGTGCCAAATTCTGTGCGGATTTGAAGGAAGTTATCGGGGGGGTTAGCCAGGTTGTATAGAGGCTGTACATTGTTCTGAGGTTTTTTTGTGTCTGTCTTTCTGGCCTGACCGTGCTGTGGAGGCCTGATCCTCTGCCCCTAGCAGTGTTTAATGTTTCTCTTCAGAAACAAGTGTTTTGTTTTAGGGCAGTGGTTCTCAAACTGTGGTATATGCACACCACTGGTGGTTCATTAAGTACTTCAGTTGGTCTCTGGAGCAGATTTTTGTCACAATGGTGAATCAACTGTCAGTCTTCAAGCAGTGATGGTTCTTGCTAGGGCAGACCAGTTCAGAGCTCTCATTTGATTTCTAGAGGCTTCTTTTGACCAACTAAAGCAAAATACCAAATACTTCTCTGTATTTTTCCACAGCTGCTTCATGACTTTCTTTACCAGATTTTTTTGTTGTTGTTGTATATGCAACTGTGATCAAATTTTGCCTACAACACCAAAATTGGACAGGCAGCAAATACATGGGGAGACAGAACCAAACTTCAAAGTGATCAGGAAAAATTAGAGCAACAGCAACCCCAAGCGATGAGACGAGCTTCTGTACTAATAAATGTTAAATCCTACAGTCAGAGAGACAAAATAAATATCGATAATGTGGAAGGCGAGGCCAGGAAAGATGTAACCTACTGTTGTGACAATAGCATTTAGTTGAATTTATTTTAATGCCTCTCCTTAATATTGTTGTCTTATTCAGTGTAACCAACCCCTGTAGTTGCTGAAGGGATGAGAAGTGAGAGGTTAGGAATGGAGGTATCCACAGGATGTTTTCTGTCTTAGGAAGTGCTGCACAACCTGGGATCTAGGGATGTAATGAAAATTGAACAGATGAACCTGAGGTGTACGAAAGGAGCTTAGATTATATGCATAATGTGAGAGGCTGTTGTTGTTTTGCCTAGCAAATATATGTAATTGCCTCTTGGCTGCAGAAGTTTTGAATCTGAAAATATGCTGTCTGATTAGGATGAGGTACTTCTCTCTCTTATGTGCTTTCTTTTTAAACCAAAAAAACTGAATTCAGTTCCTGAGTGGGGAGCATAGCAGATGAATCCCTCACAATCCTACAGGATAGGAGAGAAAAATGCCTCTTGCCTTTGTCTAGCACGGTGTTTTTCAAACTGGGGGGCCTGACCCATAAGGGGTCACAAGACTATTGAAGGGGAGTCATGAGAGCAGCGGTTGCTAGCTGGGTGCCCAGCTCTGAAGGCAGCACCACCACCAGTAGCAGCACAGTGGTAGGGGTGGCATGGTATTGGAGGTAGTGGTGTGTGTCATCACAGACTGAAATATTTTCAAATAAATTAGCAAAAAAAAGTTTGAGAACCCCAGGTCTTGTATCCCCTTCTGTCTGACTTGGTAGTGGCACTGATGGAGTTAGTAGAAAACTACGCCTGAGGCGGTTTCTGAGGCTTGAAGAATAAGGTAGCCTGAGCTACAGCCTTTGAAGGGATCAAGAACGTTATCAGAAAGTTGTATTGTTCAGCTCTGTGGCACACTTCACTTCCCACTCTTTTTTTTTTCTCTTATATAATAAAAGAAACCAGCTAGTCTGCATAAGTTCTAGTAGTCCTTACCAGTAGCTGCCTTTTTTTTAAGCCTTTTTTCCTTTGGTCATTCTCTTCCTCTCTCCATTCCAGTTCTTCTGTCCTCTCTGACATTTAGAAATATTCATTACCAGATGTTAACTAGCTTAATGGTATGAGGCCAAATTCTATGAAGAATCTTAATTTGCTGGTTTCTGTAACTGAAGAACTGCTGGAAATGAGAGCTTTTGTATACAATATTCCTTTTAATCCCTAAACTACTTTTTTCTTCCCACACAGTTTTGCTTTGAAGTATTAGTTTTGACAGGGTATGCTAAAACCTATTTTGAATGCTGTCTATAGCATGAAGATATCTTTGTAAAGTCTGAATAAGGCCTTATACAAATTACTGAAAATATAAATCCTCTAGCTAAGCTTCACATGAACTTGAAAAGCTGAGATACAAAATCCAACCTATACCTTAATGGGAAACAATTCACAGGGAACACAAAGCCTGACTGAAAGTCTCTTCAGTTATATCTCGTGGTAGGTTGTGAATATAACCTTATGGGATTCTGCTTTCTATCATTAATATCTCTGCATCTGGACCCCATTAACATGATTTTTCTTTTTCCATATTCAGCACTTATCCTGGAGGAGATTGCAATTGACTGTCACAATAAGGAAACTGAGCAGAGGTTACTTCAAGAAGCTCACGATTTGCACCTATCTTCACTGCAGTTAGCTAAAAAAGCCTTTGGGGAATTTAACGTACAGACCGCAAAACACTATGGCAACCTGGGCAGACTATATCAGTCAATGAGAAAATTTAAGGTAAGACCAGATGGCTATTAAATTTCTCATTTAAAAAATAAATAAATCAGCAGCTATTAGAGAAATAGCTCTAAAGGCAGCACAGCCTATCAATTCATCATAATAGATGAGTATTATTACTTTTTAAAATGTTCTTCTGATTGTTTTAACTGGACTGTACACATTAAGGCCACCTTATAGATAGATAGAAAAATTTCCTAATATTTAATGCCTCACCTCTCCAAAGGATTTTAACAAATTAATCTTCACAACACCTCTTAGAGGGAGGGAGGTATTATTCCTTTCTAAAGATAAGAAAATTTAGTTTCTTACACAGCAAGCCAATGTCAGAGCCTGGAGATTCTGACATCTTCTGCCTTTCAAGCCTTTTCTAGAAAAAGTGTTATGGAGTCCTTCAGATAGCTGTCATTTACACCTCTTCATTTTCTGTTTGATGAATTGGAATCTTTGTCTTTGTTTTTGTAGGGGTGGGTAATGTCTGTCATGGCTTATTTATATGGTTTTGGGTCTTTCAGGAAGCGGAAGAAATGCACATCAAAGCAATTCAGATTAAGGAGCAGCTTCTTGGTCAAGAAGATTATGAAGTTGCCCTGTCAGTGGGACATCTAGCTTCTCTCTATAACTATGACATGAATCAATATGAAAATGCAGAAAAGCTTTATCTGAGATCAATAGCAATCGGTATGTAATTTTTAGAACAAATTACTGTACTGAGGATGATACAGTAAAATAAAGGTCTCTTTTTTTAATAAAAGTAAAAATGAATAAAGGAAGGTTGATGCAAGACATTTGCATAAGCTCTATGTGGATTCAGTCTAACTATGATGCTTACCCTTGAATTGTAAAAAATATATTTGAGTGTTCCATTAGAGCCCAGTAACCCAGATACAAAACAGTAACTTTTAGTTTTAAACTACTTGGCTCTTGAAGCATTTAGCAAAGTGACTGTTTTAGAAAGTCCAATTAATTACGCTGGAGTTTAACTTTTTGGGCTGTTACCTAGAGGTTCAATTTAATCATGGTTTGAAGCATGAATTGTAGTCAGAACTTCAAAGAAATGGAAAACCACTATGTCCAGCAGCTCTTTTATGATGAGAGATACTTGAATCCCCCCCCTTCCTAGCTCATCCACTGCTTGCAGTGAATTTTGCCCAAGGAAATATTCAGTTCATAATGTCAGATTTAGCACAGTTTTATAAGGTAGTTCTGTTAGTGCTCCATAATTCATTGGGGTGAGACAAGGTGGATAAAAGGCACGAGACCCCCTCTTTAGACTTTTTCACATCGAGTTTGAATCACAAGTGAAATACGTGACTCTTATTTTAATTCCCAGTAGATTCTTATGCAAGTTAAGAGCTTCTGTACAATTGGAATCTGGTTGAGAGAGCCCCAGAAGTTAAGTAGAGTTTTAAAATAAAAGGGATGAAATCCATTGGGGAGTAGTGTCGGGGAAACTTGCCCATTGCACTCCTTTTTTTAAGTGCTGAATTTGATTCCTGCTAACAAAAAGATGGTGAATATGCTGTTCATATTATCAAAGGCAAAATGGCCTGAGAGATGAAGAATTAAACATGGTTAAATTATCTTGTTGTACAATTTTGTTTTCTTTCGGATTTCTTTAGGAAAGAAGCTTTTTGGCGAAGGTTACAGTGGACTAGAATATGATTACAGAGGTCTCATTAAACTGTACAATTCCATTGGCAATTATGAGAAAGTATTTGAATACCACAATATTTTGGCCAGTTGGAACCGGTTGCGGGATCGGCAGTTCTCAGTTACAGATGCTCTGGAGGATGTAAGCACCAGCCCTCAGTCCACTGAAGAAGTAGTCCAGTCTTTTCTGATGTCTCAGAACATTGATGGACAGAGTAGCTAAGGAACTTGGTAAATTAACCAGTTAAGTTTTTTTCCCCCCAGATTACAAGGGAAAGTCATACTGTGAAATCTAAACCATGTAGTTTTCTGGGGGCTGGAATTTGCATTGAGACACTGGTCCAGTCCATTGAAGAGTGCCCATACGGATGAATATGAGTTAAATTCTTATCAGCATGTGTATGGCATGTTTAGTTTGGCTTATTGAATTTGAGTACCAAACACCAGAAACCCCCTTTGCTCTTCTTTTGCAAAAGAAACTACTTTGCAGGAAATCTGCAAAAAAAAAAAAAAAAAAAAACTTAAATAAAACTGTTTGAGTTCAAAAGAGTTGTATTCTTATTATGAAAGGAAGGTTTCAGCAAGAAAATTCTTCCAACAAGTAAAAGTAATAAATACTCTATTGTAAGAAATGAAAAAGGTGTTTATATACTTTATGCATTGTAGCAAAGCTAATGACAGATATTAACAAAAGAGAAAATGCCCTAGCTTTGTTTTCTGCCTTATGAAGAAAAGTGGCAAAGAACCACTCCAGAAAGAAATGTGTGTTGTGAACCACAATAGGTTGTTATGGAAGTAACCGCCGTATGTTGTTTTAATCATCTGAATTGGACCAGCGTTCATCTGTAAGTGATAGAAGATCCAGTAGACCAGCAATCTAAATTTCCTTGGTACAATACAAGAGCTATAATAATTTTCCATAAAAGGACCAGGAGAATCAAAAGTGGACCAGTCTGTCTAGAAAAGAGTCTTTGGACCAGTGGCTTTAATTTAATATTTCTGCCTCTGCATTCACTTTTACAGTAGAATTATTTCATTTAGATGTACAATCAGTGATAATGCAAAAATATATTCATGTAATAGATACAAAACTAGGAATTGAACGTTCTTTAGCAGTTGCGATGGCATGTCTTCAACTAGTAAGCTTATACAGATATTAAAATTTCAATGCCATAAGCAAAAACTAGAAACGCTTAACGATTTGCTGCAGCCATTTTTTCCTTTTTAAATGGGCTTACTCTAATAATTGAGGCAGTAACTTGTTTATACTGACTAATAGTTTTGTATTACAATCCAGTTCAATTTTGTTTCTGAAGATCACAATTTATTGTACCGTTTGCAGGGGTCAGTGGAAAATGCCAAAAAAGCACAACAGGTCTTTTTTGTGACACTTCATTTCTTCATTAAACAATAGTACAACCAGAAACTGATTCATTTATATTAATTTAAAAAGCATCAGTCAGATGTAAAGATCCCTTAACAATGCCTATCTCACTAGCTTGTCTTAATTTTTGTTTTGCGATTTTTGTTTGTTTTGTTTAATTGAACCAAGTCTGTTTTAATGTTGAGGTAATATTCAAAATTTGAAAAAACTACGTAGCATAGCAAACTAGACATAAGTCACTGCTTTTACCTCAATTCTTATTATAGCGGCGCAAACAGTGCCTCTATAGTTAAGGGTCTGTCAGTTTTCCCCCCTATTTTCAGGGGTTTATAACTTGGCTGTGAAAATTCAGTCCAAGTTGAAGCATGGCAAACAAGGTTCCTACAGTACTTGGAGTGAATTTTTTTATTTGTTATGAAGTTTTTTTGTCTTTAGGTTATAAGAGTGCAGAAAATAAACAAACAAAAGAAGTTAGCGATTTCAGACACTTCTTTGAACTATCATTTTAATAATGGCTTTGGTTTTAAACTGAAAAGTTGTAGGCCAATAGTTTGTAAACTAGTGCCTTCAAGTATTTTTTGAGGGGGAGTAACACCAAGTTAAATAATTAGTTACTTAACTTGGAAATATGGCTTTAGTGCTTGTGTAGTTGTGACTCTTTAATTAAAAATGAGAGATGACATATGCGCACCAGTATCATAACCAGTGGCATTAAGTCTTCAACAGCTTTTAAGGATTTATTGCAGTATGTCGAAAACCCCCAGCTTTTTATAATTTTATATGTAATCTTAAACTATATTACATTCAATTTTTGTTCAAGTGAAAATAAGACTTTTAAAAATGTCCCCAAACACATTTGCAAGATAAATTGCAACTCCATAAATATTTAAGTCCCTAAATATTTGTTTACATTTCAGGAAGAATAATGGACTATCAGATAAATAATATACATTAAAAATTGATATGTTGTTGCAAGAGCTTGTTCTCTTATTTTTAAAGTTTTTTAAAGTCACTTTTAAACCTATTTTATTAAAAAAGAAAAGGTATTATTTAAGATCAGAAATTCAAGGAAAAAAGCTTAAAGCTCTGTCCTAAACAAAACTCATGATCTATTTATTGCAGAAATACCTAGAAGCCTCAAACGAATAAGTAATCTTACATTTTCTGCAGATTCCATATGCTCTGGATTTCTAATCTTGGGTCTCTGCTTTGCTTCGTTTGTAACTAAGAGAAAACTCTCAAGGTTTTGTTTTTTATCCTGAGATACTGGTAGATGTCCTGTGCATTCATCATTGCCACTTTCTTGGCCCCTTTATTGTTCCATCATCAATTCCTTTCTAACAGTGGTCAACAGCAGATTTTCCAAAATAAATCACATTTCCAGTATCATTCCTACTCCTGTCCAGATTAACTTAATTTTGCTTCACGGACTCTTATCTTCCCTTGTTGCATCAAGCCTAAAATTTAGATTATGGACTCAGGGAGCATGGATAGTATCTTCTTCTTTGTATTATAAAGGGCCCAGCTTCCCTTTTTTCCCTGAAGGAGATTGGGAGGCTGGGGTTGCACGATGGGGTACTGTAAAGTAATGTCTTTTTTTCTGTTCGTATAACAAAACATTTCAATTCCTTTTTGACTAAGAACGTTTTTTGTTTTCCAGCACACATTGGCTATATTTCAGCCAGTGCAACAGGTGCATTATATGATCTTTACCCTCACTCAAATGGAGATGTGCTGTTGAAGCAACTCCTATCTTTTGTAGTGCCCTAGGGGCTTTATCTAGAGTGAACTGAAGCCCTAAAAGTTACCCAGAAATTTTTTTTTCTTCTGATTGCAGGTGTGTGACCTAGAGAAACCATGATTTTTAAGCCCATGAGTATGCCCAATTAAATAAATAGAGCTACTTGAATGTTTTAGTACATTGCTGAATTGGGGCCTGACTGACTGTCTGGTTGCATCTTACGGCTGTGACCTAGCAGGTCTGAAGTTTTGAGAGTCATGTCAAAGCCTATTACTTGCAGAGTAGAACAGCTTTGGCTGGCAGCTGCAGACTTCGTAGTACAGGAGGCTTGCAAAACAACCACGTGGCCTGCTCTAAGTGCTATAGTTTGGCATCTTGACTTATGCTGCCTTGTTGCAGAACCTGTTCCCCTGCTAGGGGTCCTCAAATTTCCCTGGCCTCTGTAGTTTTCTGTTCAGGATCTCTTGTGAATTGCCCCTTCACATTACTACAATACATATTATTCTCTTCTGTAGTTTGTTGGCCTATTGTGTTCGACACAAAAAACTTCATGGTGTTAGACATATTGCCCTAATTTCCTTACCCTTCTGCCTGTTGCAACTTGTCATTGACACTTCATTTAAAAAGCAGACAGGTTTTTGGGCTCCTATAAATGGGAATCTAGTGCCTGTGATATTGTCAATGAAGATGACTTGCCCGGTCATTCTTCATCTAAAAAAGATACCACATCAGTAGATTACACTTCATTCATCCGTTTCCCTTGAAAATTAAGGAAGACCATTCATTTTTTTTTCTCATCCTGTTGAGAACGTACGTAATCTTCTTGTGGCTGTATGTATGATGTTGCAGCTGAGGAATTCTTTTGCCACTTGTGCATTGAGCAGCCAAGTGTGAAACACTAGTTTGGGCTTATGCATTGGCAATTGGTATGTGCGAAGTGCACCTGCCAGTTTCTGAAAGGGTCAACAACCTTGAGGAGCTACGGACTAATTTTAGGTTTAAAGTGGAGACTTGAGAGTGGGAATCCAGTGAAATACTTTTTTCCAAAGAACTAAATTTACAGGTAAGTAACTTTTTTTTAAATGATATACTGCAATACCTAGACACAGGAGAGTCCAGGACAGAATTTCAGCCTTCGCACCGAATTTCTCAGCTTTGTTCCTAAGTTTAAACCTTCAGCTTTTGTTTTGTGAATCAGTTTTATTTGTATCTTCTCTTTTATGCAAACACTGCAATTTGTAAAGAAAGGGAAGAAAGTGATGGCAGGGTTTCCTCCATTCTTTGTTCCACTGTTCTTAGAATCAGAAACCATCTCAATCAACTGTAAGAATGGATGTTTTTTCCAAACCGTAGGAGGAGTACTTTTTTATGGAATGGGAGAAACAAACGCTACTTCAAGAGTAGGCAAGGGGAAGAAGTCACAATAAGATGTTTAAAATACATATCCCTCAGTTACTTGAAGTAAAATAGCTAGTAACTATTGGGCTCCAAACAGCTGGTTGGTCACTTGTTGGTTGTAAGTAACATCACATAACAAGTGTCTGCCTTTCTCTTTCATAGAAGTCTTTATATGCACTCACTACTTTGTTGTATAGATACCAGTTGTTTAAACTCCTTTTTTTTTTTTTTTTTGCACACAAGTGTTTTATTGATAAATGATTTTGAAAGGTCTTTTGTTGAATTCTAACTTATTAGGAAAATAACATTCTTTTCATAACTTTAAAAATTAAATTTAAAAAATGCTGTGGTCTGTAATTTGCTAAAGGTGCCATTGTGCTGCTTCTCATGGTACAAAAAATGCACATTTTATTTAATTTCCTTTTTATAGTTGCACATACTGGTAGAGTTACAAAAAAGGAAAACGCATCGTGCCTAAAACATGATTGAATATGTTGACAAAAACTTTACTTGATTTTCAAATTGACTGGGTTTTACTTTACAGCATGGTAGCAAAGATAGTTGATGGATGTTGCTATTATCGGTCTCTAAACAAAGGTCCTAGCCCCTGTTGCCTGTGGAGAAACTTTATTGTATTTACAATTTTATTGTAAACTTTTTTTTTGAAAAAAGTGTTGCTGGCCAAATGCTAATTGCAAATCTGAATATTCTGTTTGTTGTGGATGTTTCTATGTTTGACACACATGGCCTGTTGCACATTTCACTTCTTGGCCTTCTGGGGATTCTTGCTGTGGGGAGGAGGAGGGGGGATTTTATCCAGAGATCTGGACTAAATATACACATTTGACAGCACTTAGTAATGCTTTTGTCCCCAAATCTCAGGCGTGTTTTAGGCAGTGAAACAAGTTTCCCTTCGCTTGATACCAAGATGCGTGTTCTAGGGTCTTGTTAACAATATTTCATTGCAGTCCTAGGTATCTATAGCATGAGTGGCCTTAGTGAATTTGTTGAAGTGCACATTTTTTTTCAAAAGTAAATTTTAAGATGAAAAATATATACTATATAAATATATAGAGAGATATCTAGAAACTTGGTTTGTGGTGCACAAGTTAAGTGTTGGATCACTAAATAACTTTCCCAGGTACCATACATGTAACACTTTTTTTCTTATGTATATTCCTTTACGGGAAGCAACGTTGCCATGGTGACTAAAACTTTACCATTTCTTTCTTTCTGTGTGAATGAACTCTACATTTTATTGAATATTACCAGGTTCAGTACTATTTTTATACTTTATTGAACTACAGGGGATTTTAATTTAATAGCATACTAAAAAGATGTTGCTTGAACTGTTTAAAGCAAAATACTAAAACAAAGAAAACCTTTTAAACCAGAATCCCCACTTACAGTGCCACAGTAATTTATATGAACGTATCTTGATCATTACTAGACTTTGAAGACCATTCTGTTTGTTGTGTCAATAACCTTTCGTATCCTACTTCTCATAAACTGCAGTGCCCAACATTATTTGTAACCATCAAACCATACTGAGTATGTTTGTAACCAGCATTGTGATATTCTGTAATTGTATTGCTAAAATGAATTATTGACCTAATAAATATAGTGTTCCTGCATTCATAGTATTTGCCTTGCATTTAGTTATAACTGCATTCCAAAAAGCCTGTTATTTTTCCCTCTACTCCATAAACAATTGTAGAATTGAATATTCAGCTCGCAGATTGTATACCTTTTTAAGCAAGTTCCACTGATGGAACAAAAATGCAGAACCTTTCTGTGATGCTAAAGGGGGCATTACAGCACAGTTGCAACCAACAGGTGAGTGTAATGTTATCATTCTTTCTTGAGAGGGAAGATGTGAATATTCCCTTGGTTCCAATGGGTACAACTCATACTTAAAGAAGAGAAGGACACCAAGGGCCTGATCTCCTTTTGAGAAGTGTAATGTTAACTTTGTAGGTCAGTTTAAACTCTACTTGTGGTTGTGGCAGGGAGGCTTGTTGGGTTCTTTGGTTTGGTTGAGATGTGCAAAGTCTAACTGTCATTTCCCTATTAAATAACGTTTGAGGGTTTTTAAAGTTTATTTTTGTAAAGAAATATGATGTGGCAGAAACCTTAACTTAAGCATTAATTTTTTGAGATACATAATGTACTTAATGTACTCCTCTCATGTTTATCGATAGAGATACACACGCACACCTTTGAAATGGAATAAGGTTTAAAAGATCCATAGACTGCAGGGGGACAGCAAGTTGTGTGGGGATCTTGACTTATCTTGCCCATCTATATGTCTCTGCAGTTAAACTTTGGCTTTGAAAGGAACAAACTCACCATTTAGGTAGAATCTACTTGTTTGCCTGTCAGTGCTGGTGGAAGAAGAATGCTAAATGAAACCAACTCACCTGCCTTCAATGAGCTGATTAGTGTTATAAAGAGAATAAGATATAAGGTCCTTGCAAGTATTTTGGTCGTAAGTAGTAACCTAAATTTTATTGTCTTTTAATGTACTTGTATTGAGTACAGAATGTGATTTCTTTTCACCTTAGGCTATTGTGACAAATCTCCGATAGTTAGAAAAGTAAAAAACATGGAAATGTATATTTATCTTGTGAATTACTGTATATTACGGAGTCTGGGGATTTGATGGTTTGACTCCTGTTTCATAGGGATTCACTGTTTTTAGACAAATGATGTACTTTCAGGCCACCACAAGTTATTTCTTCTATTAGTATTTTGGTAGAGCACTTTCAATGTCCACACACAGAGAATCTTTTTACCAGTAAGAGTTTACAATATAAGGAGATTTCAGCAGACTCCCCGGGGAACAAGGAAGAAGTCTTCTGTCTTTCCAACTAAGCCTAGCACCAACTGGCTAACAGCTCTTCCTTTTCCCTTGCAGAGGGAGAGGGTTCTATTGCTTTAAACAGAACACTCTTTAATCTTAGGACCATATTTTTAAAGGTATTTAGGTGGCCAAAGATGCAATTAGGCAACTGGTATAATTTTCGAAAACACCTAGGTGCTTGATTCCTATTGATTTCAATGGGAGTTAGGTGTCTAAGTGCTTTTGAAAATCCTGCTAGGTGCCTGTCTGTGTATTTAGGTGCCTTACAACCTTTGAAAATCTGGCCCTGAGCCCTATAAAGATGCAGTCCCACCGATTAAAGAGGAAGGTGGCCCTTACGACTTCAGTGCAACAGTCTTGTTTTCAGGAGAGAAAGTGATTGTCCCTGTAAGGGTATGTCCACTCAGGGTTGGTTGGTTGGTTGTTTTAAATACGTTAATTGTTGGCCCTGTAGTGGCAAGTGGGGTCACTTTGTCCAAGAATGCCCATGACACTGAGTCCCACCACATTGCTGACTGCCACAAACTGTGCTGTGTGTGTTCTCTTTGTAGATAAAGAGGGCTCACAGGCTGACTTTCCTATACCTTTTATCACAATATAAGGGTACTTTAAAAGAAAACAGAGAGGCAGGGAGAGAGGAGAGCTGGAAAGTTCTTTATGTACAACAGATGCGAACATCTAAGTAAAATGGAGACTATTGGGTGCTCATGGTTATGTGTTGAGAATATAAATTTTTGAATAATTTGGCTGACCACCAGATGTCACTGCTGTTTCATGTGCAGGCCCTAGAAACATTTTATTTAGTTTACTATCCTTGCTTTTTCTAATCAAAGCTATTGAAGCCTTTCTATTTTGCAGCAAATCTCTGTAAAAGATTCCTTCTTTTGCTATCTGCAGCTTTTTCTTTTCCTGTAATCCACATTATGTATGGTCTAAAAATTTTAAAATTTGTGAAAATCTTGCTTTAATTAACAGCCAAACCCCATAGCACAATGTTTCCATTAATCCCTGATTCATATTTTTTATACTGAAAGGGGGGAAAAAAAATCTGAATTAAGAAATTTATGCATCAAGCTTTTAGACCTCTTGCAGTTATGAGACCACTTTAAAATGGCCAACTTTTGCCTATGCCCAAAATTGTAGTTTATAATAGAAAAAGTAATAATCCCATGTTGGTGCAGTAATTGTGTGCAGAGATTATTAGGTTATATTGGATGTACTGGGTTCAACTGAAATGAATGATAGTTTTGCACATACTTTCTTTTCTTCCTCCATTTCCCTGCACCATCTAACCAGGCATCTATATTAGATGCTTGATTTTGGTAGGCCTCAGAGCCTTGCTGGTGGTCACTTCTTTAATTAACAAGACCCCCAAGGTCCACTGGGTAACTCCCAGAATAATCTGTGAATGAGCAAGCTTTAACCAGTCAGCATTATTTAAATAAGTGTGATATTTTCAGGACATACCATATTTTCTGATATTTGTGATGAGACTATATATATCCAGTTTCAAACTTGATATGTGGTGTATGAAATGGGAAAGCTCAAAATCTTCAACTAGAAATATAAATATCTGAAAAATAAATATTCAACAGTTATTGTGGAAAATTTCATCTTTTACTGAAAGAACCACTTCTGCTGCACACAAATTGTTTATAATGTCACTGGAATTCTTTGATGGAATTCTACCCTTGTATTACATGACTGGCTGTCTGCTCTTCTAGATAGCAAAACCTCTCAAGGAACTAGCAAATCTGTGTTGCCTGGTAAAGGCAACTTTTAATGTCAGTTACATTTGTTGCCCCTCCATCCCTGGCTAAATTTCTTCCACATATTTTTTTTTAAAATTTCACAGAGGCTCTTGTCAGAATGCGTGTAATTTGCCCGACCGTGGTGTTCTTTGGCCACTTAAATCAGGTTTGAGCCACTGATCCAATCCCTAGTGAGGTTAATGGAAAGTGTCCTATTGATTTCAATGGACATTGGATCAAGCCTTAAATGTGTGTCAAGTCCTAGATGGTTCTTGCATGCTGTATTGAAACTCCTTTTGGGGGGGGGGAGTTGTCCTCTCCATCACAAAATTCCCCCCACTCCCATGAGCAAATGGAAAGGGGAAATTCAATCGCCATGATCTAAACTCCCTGCCTCTCCTGCCACAAACTAGAAGGATTTTAAAGTTCTGAAAATAGCCACAGGGGGAACTTTGACAGACATGTTCATAGAGAGAATTCCACAGGCAAAAAAATTACATGGCCGAGGCTCCCTTCAGATCATATATAGATAGAGATGATGAGTAAAGACAACTCAGCTGCTCATGGGAGTCTTGGCAGAACATAGGGCAGAATTGTATTTATTTTCACTTTGTAAAAAGACTAAAAGGTGCCCAATTAAGGCCATAGGCATGTTCAACACTTCTATATAAACTCTCATCCTTCTGTACAGCCAAATCCAGCAACCAAACCTCACCACAGACCAGAAAGATCAGTCAATCCCTTACCACAAAAATATTTTTAAAATACCAAGCCCTCCCCAAATATCAACCCTCAGACGAAAGCCCCAGTAAAACAGTCCTGCATGAACCAATAGATGGCAGCAACAACGTCTACTAAAAAAAGCCAATATTTGCCCAGTATAGTTGGAAATAACGGGAACAACTCCTGCTGTATCTAGAGGAAAGTTCCTTTCACCAGAAGAAAATGTATGGGCTGCTCACTGTATTAATTTCTTTAAAAACCAGTTGCTTCCAAAATGCTAGTGAGAATGATGCTATAAATACAAATTTTTTGAACATTTACCAATAAGCTGCTAAAAACCCTTTCATTTACTAAAATGCAGCTGTTTGAAAACACCAAGGTATTTACAAATGAAACCACATATTTATAAAGACTGTCTTTAATCTTCCTTTCCAAGATCTTGCTTTGGCATTTTCTGGTTGCTATGCTACTGCAAATACTTAGCTCTTTTATAAAATTTTTAAATTCTTAAGTGGGTCTGGGTGTGGGAAAAATTCTTTGACTCTTGAGGCACTATGTTTCTCATTCTGTGCTTTTTGTCCATGAGGCTTGATGGTGCTATGTTTGTCAGCTGCTCCCTTTTTGTTGGTGTTTGAAGTGGTCTTGCAGAGCCTAAAAGATAATCATGGGAAAAACTTCTGTAAGCGACAGTACAGTCTAGCCAACAAAGGAAACCAAAAGGGATGCTGTGCTCCTAGTCATCTCATAGACTTTAAAGTCAGAAAGGACCAATATGATAATCAAGTCTGACCTCCTGCCCAACACAGGCCACAGAACCTCACCCACCCACTCCTATAATAGACCCTTAACCTATGACTGAGTTACTGAAGTCCTCAAATCATGATTTAAAGACTTCAAGGTACAGAGAATCCACCAGCAAGCGACCATGTCCCATGCTACAGAGGAAGGCGAAAAACCCCTAGGGCCTCTGCCCATCTGCCCTAGGGGAAAATTCCCTCCTGACTCTAAATATGGTGATCAGCTAAATCCCGAGCATGTGGGCAAGACTCATTAGCCAGACACCTGGAAAGAATTCTCTGTAGTAACTCAGAACCCACCCCATCTAAGATCCCATCACAGGCCATTGGGCATATTTACTGCTAGTAGTCAAAGATCAGTTAATCGCCAAATTAGGCTGTCATTTGACTCAGGTTAAACTCAAATGTAAATGAATACTCAGCCATTGGATTGGCAGTGGACTGAGTTCACCATCACCACTGCTTCCTCGTGGTGCTGTAATCCTTGTTGCTGCTGTTTACCCTCAGCACACCTCTTCTGTTATTGGGGCATGGCTAAAAGATACATGTAGGTTCTACCTCCCATTATCACAAGCCATGTGCCATCCATTTCCCTGACTATTGCTGGTTGTCCATATCCACCGTTGCCTCTTTTGTTTATCTGTACTTGGAGTGATAGCAAGCAGCTGCCTGGCTTGCTATTTACGTCATTTGCTATCAGCTATTCCTAGCATCCTTTAGGAGCAGTACCTCTTCTTTGTCTTACTTGCTGCCTCTGAGTTGCCTTGTAGGCTGGTTTGTGATGGCTGTGACTGGATCTGACTCAGCTTCTCTTGCATGTTGTTTATGTCTCCATGGAGGCCCCATGCATCATACAGCTTAATCAACTTGGTGTTTTCAGGTACTGGAACTGAATTGGGGTTTTCTGAGCTGCAGTACAACTTCTAAAAACAAAAAAACTTCACATAACATATGAAGGTGGTGTTAAAAAAAAAAATTAAGTTTATGATCAAGTCCTAAAGTACTGACTTCTCACACCGGGAAACGATCTGACTACCTATTGTCCTATTTGCAATACCAATGTTTTTAGATGATAAACTACTAATAAATGCAGGTGTTTGTGTTTAAGATTTAGTTAAACTTCTTTCTTTTGTGGAACTGCCTTCAGAGATCCCCACTGTGGGACTTAAGCGACCTGCTATACAGATCCAAGATCTATGAAGGTACTGAGGGTGCATTTAGGTTAATGAGAGAAAAGTTGGAGCCCCACTAGTAGGCTATTTCCCATACCACTGAAGAGACTCCTCTTTCTTCCATTCCTGACTCTTAATCTTCCACCTAAATAAAGCAGCCCAGCCCAGCATCACCAGCCCCTGCAGCTAGCTGACTAGATTAGCTAAACTGTTTCTCTGATTCAGTACTGTCTCTCTCTGAACCCCATCCAACAAAGAGGCTGAGATACCACGATTCCTGTTTTGAAAACAAATATATTCTGAGAATTCCACTTAACGGAGAAAGAGAGAGGCACACACATCAACTGCTGAGCTACTTACTTCATCCACTGGGCCAAACTCATCCAAGGTTCAAACAGATGCAGCTACACAAGCATCAGTGCAGTTTCACCCAAACCTATGCAGTGAAATCAGTATTTTAATTTTTTGGCCAACACAGGGTTTCATTGTCCATTCATGATGTCTTCTGTATGCAGAGAAGTTTTGCTGATTGGCTAGCTGGAGATATCTAAACTCATGCCCTACCTTAGCCCTTATAGAAAAGTCTTTTAGAAGTAAACAGAGATCAAACTAGTAAAATTCTACAGAAATGCAATAGGGCTCTGTAGAAATGAGCTTTTTTAAAAAAAAAAAAAAAAGAAAAAAACCCTAGCAAATGACAAGCCTTTGAGCCATCATATAGAATTCCACAGCACGAGCATAACTCCAACATTGCAAACGCTCATACTATTTGGCCTCTTTCTTAAAGTCCCCGTTCCTGGAGTCAAGTGATCATATGAGAATTTTGGCTTATTTTTTTAAGCAATGCCAGTTTTTAGCCCTTGTGGTAGCCGCCTAGGCCCAGTCTCTGCTGTGATTGTCTTTCCACGGTATATGAGAAAACAAAAACTCAGATGCACTTGCACCCAGATCCTGCAATTGGAGCCACGTGAATAGACTCTGGGGGCAGCATGGACACCAATCACACCACCAGGTCCCAAGCACCAAAGCAGCCTCTGCACCCAGGTTTTGATACTAAAACCAGCCAAAGAAGTTTGGTTAAAATGACCATTTACATTTGGTTTATATCGTCTGAGGTGGTGGTAATTAAATTCTCTAACTGTCCTGTCAGAAGCTGAGTGGATAGATAGATAGATTTTTACGGAGGTCTGAAAGTGCAGATATAAATGGCACCTACAACATCAGTGAGTGGACCTTAAGAAAACGGATTATTAAGGTTGGCTGGCAATTCTGCTCATCTCCCTGATGTAGTAAACTTTATAAAGATATCAAATTAATATGCTGGCAATCTCAAGAACTTGCTAATTACACTATTGGTTCTGTATATTTACACTTGCTTGTCTAAATAATGAGGTGTTTCCAAATAAGCTATTTGTTTTGTAGAGTGCATGATAACATTCTGATCCACAGCCTGTTGTTTATGATTTAGCAGGGATTTGAAACCTACTGTTCAAAAGATAAAGATGCTTACTTTTTTCTCGCTTGCACAACTGAAAAGGCATTTGTCAGCAATTAATGTTTGTTTAATATGCCACTGGCATGGGCATGTTGTGTGGTGAATGAATGATGGGTGCATCTGAAAAGACATCCTCTATGACGAATTGGCACGTGAAAAAAGACCTAAAAGATGTCCATAATTGCATTTCAAGGATGTGTGCAAGCGAGACCTCAAAGAAATGGACATGGATATGGATAACTGGGAAGATTACATTAAGGACGGCAGCCTTTGGAAATAAGAGTGCAGTTAAAGGTCTCCAAAGCTATGAGAGGAAGCAGTCCAGTTTAGCAAAGGAGAAAGGAGAAAGCAGAGCTCAAAGGGTTAAAACACCACCTTTAAGTGTGACAAATGTGGCTGACATAGTCTCTCTTGAGTTGGTCTCTTCAGCCACAACCATGGCTGCCATTTTTACCTCTCAGGGGCATATACCCATGGTCTCTCGAGACTGAAGGATGCCTACCTCCTACTACTAAACAATGTCTGATCTGTCATTTCTTCTATCAGTCCTTATGCAAACAGCCTCCTCTTAATATTATCTAATGTGTAGCAGATTGATATTATGTTTCATTGTGAATGAGTGCCTTCCAGCAGTGTATTAAGCAACGTGAGTAATATCTGTCACACCGTGTTTGTTCTCTTATAGTCTCCCAGAGGAAGTGTGTGCAGTGGAGCATCTAGTTTTGGTAGGGTTTTTGCTTTTGGTGGTGGTTTTTTCTCGTTGCTCTTTGTTTTTAGAGAAATCAGTCCAAGAAATTCAATGGCAATTGGAGGGGAAAGGTAGTGAGATTTGTGGTGGCCCCTAGTTCCTGTGGGAACTCATTTCACGCTCCCTGAGGAAGATCCATCTCCCACACAGACTAGCTTTACCTTCTATTATAGAGTGTTCCACTGTGCCAGAGGAACAAAGCTGTTGACCATGGTCTTCATCCTTCGACTCTACGGTTTTTTTTAGATATCTTGGAACCAAGCCATATAATACTTTAAAGTTGTTTAATGCCTGTTACAAAGCTACTATCTAGTGCTTTATTTAGAAATGTTGACTCCTTCATAATTGGAAATAATCATTTAGAGCTGTCAACATAAATAATTTTCCCTGCAGGTTTTAAAAAAAACAAACCAAACAAAAATCTATCTGGCAATCTCTGGTCACGCCCTTCTTTTTTGAATGGAACTGAGATGACTCTTTACCTACAGCTTCTGTGCAGCTCCTTATCATTCCAAAATAAGGTTCTCTTTCTAACATTAAGCAAACAATATTCTGCTCAGCAAGTCTAGCAAGAACAAAGTCAAGTACAGCAGGCAACCATTTATGGATTGAAGTTTTCTAGTTTGCTCTGTCTGGTTAATGACTGGTGAATGCATGGATCACAGTGCTTTAATTATCTTTGATAAATTCTGTTTGAAGCAATGTGTCAGTGCACTTCTTGGAGACCATTGCTTTCGGAGTGCCTCTAAACCCCTCAGCCTTTTGCTAGGAGAGGTGCTTATGAATGCATTAAATGGATTAACCCTTTGGAGTCCAATGTCCTCCTAAGCAATCATTTCCTTTCTTCTGGGAAGAGTTAATGTAGCTGATGCAAGGATAAGGGAATGTTTGGGCAAGAAGGGTTTTTATCTGAACCAGTAGATTCCCTTCCTCTCCTCCTCCCCCAAATGTAGCCCTTGGGACATTGGAAAACTCTCAAGGGACAAATTCTGTCCTGACTTATGACCCATGCTGCTGTCTGGATTCTGTAGAGTTGGGAAGAATGTAAGTCAAGGTAGAGTTTGGAGATAGCCACTGGGGGTGTGCGCTGTACTGGACAAACTGTTTGATTACTATAGCTGTGAGCTGAAGCTCTTCTGAGACCCTTATCAGGAGCCAGCTCCACTCAGCCTCTCTCCTGCCAGCAGCTGCCCCATCTTCTCTAGCTTGCACTCCTGTTATGACCTGCCTCCCACCAATGACAGGTTCTGAAACTTCCCACCAGACAGGAGCCAGCAGAGGGAAGTAGGTCATATCAGGAGTTGGGCCTGGATAAGGGCTAGCTGCAAAAATAAGGAAAGGGATGTTTGGGAATATGTTCCTGGGGTGGCACAGAGAAGGAAGAAGGAGCCAGGATCAAGAACGTAGTGGGGTTCCTGCTGGGGGGAAAAGAGCAAAAGAAGCAGTGGAGACAAGTTGACTCAGCTCCAGTCCTGGAGGAAAGAGTGCAAAGGATGAGTAACAAGAGGTGCTGAGCTGCTGCCCTGTAGCTGCTCAAGCATCTGTAAAAGGATTCTTCACCCTTTCTCTCTGGCTGAGGTTGAAATCTCACTACTAACCTATTACAAAGCATGTTGCAGAGCTCTGGCATTGGGGAAGAAGAGCTAGAGCTTAAGAAATTAAGAATTAACTTTCAGACACCCTACGATGTCTTTAATATGAATTACATTTGAAAAATGTAGGCGTTCTATATCGCTTATGCAGATTCATCTATTTTTCAAATCCCATTAGGGTCTCTCACCCATGGTAAAAACAAGCATTAGGCAGCAGGTATTTTTTGTCTGAGAAATAGCATGTGTTTTATAGCTCTCTATGATTTCCAGTCTTTATAACCCATGGTAACACAGATGACAGTATCACTAGGTAGTGCATTGTGCTGAAAACTCCTGAAAATCATCTCCGATTCCCAGGCCTCTAGACCAGTGAGAAGCTACGGCTTTGTATATCAAGATATATTGGCCAGTAGATGAAGGACTCATTGAAAAGTGAGGCAAGAACAGAGAGAATCAAAAGGCACTCAGAGCCCTTGAGGAGACATAGGGAGAAATCCTGACTAATGAAATTAATGGGAATTACGTAAACTCTGTAAGATGCCTGGATGGTGTGATTAAAGGATCCCTTTAAAGTTAGTAAGCAGGAAGAACTTGGTGTAGTAGCATCTCAGTTTGCTGCTGTTTTATAGATCTTACCAGAAACTTAGCCATTTGGTTGCTCTTACTGTATTTGTACAGTTTGCGCAGGTATTTCTCATCAAGCTCTGAAAAGAGAGAGACAAATCTCCACAGCATCCTAGAGGAAGGAAGGATTTAGTGAAGGAATCTGCTTAAATGCAAATTACTTCATTCCTGCTTTTTGCATAGTTTGGTGGTAATTCATTTCTGCCCCTCTTCTATAACCAGTGATGTGCCCATTTATATGGGTGTTTTATTAGCTTAGAAACTGCACCAATGGACCCCTTCCCCCCCCTTGGAATGTGAAACCATTTTGGAGTTCAGGATCCCAGGCAGATCCTAGGGCTAGCATTTCTCATGAGACCCTTTCCGATTTCAGTCAAGGAAACCTCTGTATGTGGTTTACAATTCTTAGAAAAAAGAGATGGTACTTTCACCATAAGCTCATTGTCACCATAAACTGGGTTGCTTCTGATAATACAAGACACTATTTGACCCTGGGTTAAATTCATCCAGGGTGTAACTCAACTAAGTTAAGTTGTACACCATTGAAATTACACCCAGAGGGCCCCCGTGTGTTTTAGGATCCTGCTCACAAGAAGCAGGATGTAAAACAACCACAATGCTATCATTGAAACTGGACATATTGACTGAGTAGAATTCACAATCCAAATAATCCTTTGATTAAGTTCTGGGCAGTATAGTAGACTTGTCCCTTGGAAATACTATAATAATAGCTAGCAGCTTCTATAGAGCCACACTGTGAAATAATATTCAATTTGCATTGTCCACACTGGTGCTGCACTCATTTGTGTATGGCGATAAGACTTGTAGGGGCACATTCCATGGGTCTTTGCACTAGAATAAGCTAAGATGTTCTATTCATTCTTTTCCAGTGAATTTTGGGAGAACTTGTCTGTTCTTTTGGGCACATGAGGGGATTTGTGGGACAGCATTGGAGGACTGTCAGCACCTGAGTAGAGTTAGCCTGTGTCCATGCTACAGAGTGGGCAGGCTGGCAGCTGACCGGCCAGCCAACGCAAGTTAAAAGCACCACCATACTTGAGTGAAGAATTTTTGCATGTGGATGGGACTCAAATTAGGGGTAACACTTGAATTAACTGTGCAGTGAAGACAAGCCCCCAGATACATCCATGAGGTAGGTTAAGAACAATTTGTTTTCAAATCTCCACTCATTTTGAATGCCTCAGTTTTTGAATGCCCAAGTTGGGATGCCAAGGGCCTGATTTTCAAAGGTGCTGCATACCTACAGCTCCCAATGGGACATAATGACGGGTGCTCAGAAAACCAGGATCCATCAGTCTCAAGTGGGCACTTAAGATTATGGTGACTTCTGAACATGTGCATCTAAGTGACGGCACAAATGCACAGAGCAAATCTGGCAGAGCCAGGACCAGAACCCAGTTCTTACTCTGTCCAATGCTTAATCCACTAGTCCAACCTTCCTAATAAATGAATATTGCTAGTACTATATTATCATTGCTTGTCTGAAAGGATTATCTTACTTCTTCCAGTGTTTGAGTTCCCAGGATTTGCAGTAATGCTGAAGAAACATATTAATATGATCCCCAAGTATGGTCAGGTTTTTCTTAGTGTACTTCAGTTTTTTGTCCTCTGGAAATTCTTTGGGCAAATCCAGTTTCCGAAGAGATTTTTTAAAGGGTCTCAGAAACTCCTTGCACTGCAAAGACAGAGAGTTCAGTGAGACAGAATACAGGGTTATTGCTCTAAAAGCATGTAATAGGCACTGGCCACTTAAATTCTCCATCATAAAATAAATGTGATTACATGTTATGCTGAAAAGATGTCTAATGGGCACTGCATTGAACAAGCATCATTTATATGAACATAGATTAACTAAAGAAATGGATTTATGGCTGGTGTCTTCTACAGAGACCATTTTAGTTGCTCTGTTTGAGTCCTGAAGACTCAATTGATGCAATCTTAGCATGGCATTCTAAATGACAGCTGTCAAGTGCGCCGAAGAGTTTTTTTAAGGGGAGGGATTTGAGGACTTGCTAAGGATGGGGGATTCTCTTTTGACATACAGTACATGTGTAAATTTCAATCTACAGAATTTGCAAGATGCCTCATTCTGCAAGAAGAGGACAAGCAAAAGCATTTGTATCATTTCTCATATGCCTGGGCCCTCTGGTATGTTGTGCAAACTAGTGTATAAACTATGGAGAATTGATGTGTGCGCGCGAGCGAACGAGCATGCACACATCCTTGGTTGGAATGTGCTCTCTTCTCTTAGCTCTTATCCATAGACACCGTTTGTTTCCAAACACCACCTATCTTCAGTCGTACGGAGGCGGAAATGCTGCGTTGCTGTTACGTCTAGCCCTCAGCTACAAAACTGTATTGTCTTTCCCTCCCCCCTGAATATAATTTGACAACTAAATAGGAATTCTTGTATTTAATTTTCTTCCTCCAAAAGAGGGAATGAAAAGCCATGAATGAGACTCCTCATTTACTACAAGCTTCCCTCTTTGTGCTGAGGATTTTCTCATCTCAACTTTTTCCAAGTCTTGCATAACTTCTTATCTTTTAGTAAATAACAAACCTTTTGACTATTTGTTCTAGTCCCACTTCTGATAATGACTCACTGGTCAATTTAATAACTCACAATTTTAAAGGTGTCTTGATCAAGGCCATCAGTGTAGCAGATGAGCAAATGTCTGGATGGTGTGGTACTTGAACTCTTCTTCAGAGGGGTTGCCTCATTCCCCTTGCTGAGTAAATACTCCTTCTCTGTCTACAAATAGTCACGTTAAGATTTGTGTAGATCAAAAGACTGTGTCCCATTGGTAAATGTCGTATAGAACAAACATTACTCCAAGACCAGAGAGTTTCAACAAGGGAACCTATTAGCATTGTCAAAAGCATTTAAGATGGGATTTTTGAAGGTACTGAAAGGAGTTAAGGGCCCAGCCCCCACTGAAAGCCAATGGGAATTGGGTGCCTAACTTCCTGAAGTGTTTCTGAGAATCCCAGCCTCAGTAAATTACAAAGGAAATGTTGTAAATATCACTTGCTTCTAATGATACTAATCAATGAGGAATTGGCATTTATTACTGATAACTGGAACAATAAATGTATTGTGCTAAGTCCTGCTCCAAGGTCAGACAAAGCTTCCATTGACATCAATGAGATCAGGATTTGACCTGTTGTGTTTAACATAAACCAGTTTTACAAAAGCTCAGCCAGTGAAATTAGATCTCCCTGGACTGTGTGTAAACTCCCTTTTCTATCACTGGGAAAATAGCTCTCCCTTTGCAATTGTCTGTGGAGGTGAATCATTTATTTGTGTCATCCCTTGTCAAGGGCATAAATAAACAGTGAAATACAGGCTTAAATTTAAAAAAAAAAAATCAAAATTGCTTGAAAAATGTGGCAGGAGAAATGTTCTTTTATCTACAGCACACTCTGTTCTTGTGTGGTACTTTAGAAAAGCTGTATCCCAGATTACGTGACAGAGTTAGAAGGTGTGCATTGGCCGCCCTCTTCGTTTTCCATCTCCTTTTCACAACTGGCTTGGGCTTTACCCTCACCTTCCCTCCTGCATACAGCTTATTGTCTGGTTCCCTCCCCTCTGCATACCTGGCTGGCTGTGCCATACCGGGCTTGGCACTTCCACTCTCCCATGTCTATATTCTCTCTAGTCTGCCTTCCTTCTGGGCCCAATTTCTCCACTTCGCAAAGCCCATTTCCTCCACTCTCGGAGACCTCCATTCTAGCAAGGGAGGGAAGGGAAAGTCACCCTGTGGCTAGCTGCCCAGTTTGCAGGCATTTGAATCCAAACCTGCTTGTGTGACATCATCTCTGAGGCATGCTGGTTCTGAATTCTACATCTAAATGAAGCAGGAACGATTCCTTGAGAAAGAGGAAAGCTGCTGCAGCTCATCTCCCCACAGAGTCCTTCGGGGTAGAGGCATCTCCCATTAGACTCTCAGTTCATCCCATGCCATGAAGTCATGACCTACATTTAAAAATGGAATTGAGCTCCAGCCAACTAGGCAGCAAATGTTGGATTTATCGCTACGATTGCTTGTTAAGATGTGTTCAGCATTATGTCCACATCACCCTTGGGTGAGGGTGGAATAACACTTTCTTCAGTACATTTGTAAGCGTGGGACCCACTAGATCCTTCAGTACTTCTGAATTCTCAGGCAGAGACACTGACCCATTATGCTTTTCCAGCTGGGACAGGGCCGGCAGGTTGCAACCCCCTCTAATGTAACCCTCCCCATAATTATCTATGCCACCCTGGATTATTTTAGTGTGAGGGCAGTCCCTGAAGATGATATAGGCCCTTCAGCTGAAGGAATGCAGAATGCAAGGTTCACAGCGGTTCCCCTATTCCACAGAAGCTAACAGCCTTATTCTATACCCTGCACTGGCTAGATGTAACTTTGTCGGGTTCATGGCATTAGCTACAATGTGTAATGCACTTAAAGAGTTGCGTGCCAGCAAGTTCAAGGACTGCCTCTCCCATTGCAATTGCCAAGGTGCTTTTTTGGGGTTTTATTTGTGTAATGGCAGTGTCTCTGCTCCAACCAAGACGGGATGTCCCATTGCTAAACACTGTACAATCTGATAGTAAGGACTGGCTCCTGGTCGAAGAACTTGCAGTCTCGATAAACAAGACAAGCCAATAGTTGGAGAAAGGAAGTTTTATTACCTCCATTTTACAAACGAGGATCCGAGGCCGAGAGGGAGAAGGTCATTTGACCACAATCACACAAGAAATCTGTGAGAAAGTAAGGATGAGGAATTGAACTGGGATGCCGTGAGTTCCAGTCAAGTGCCATCACCCTACAGCCAACCTTTCCTATGTGGCTTCCAAGACCTGTAGCAGAGTATTCTCACTGCAGGTTTCTTTTTCAATTAAATAGTTCAGCAAGCCCCTAATGTGGCAAACTTCAGGGCATGCTGCAAAGATTGTCTGTTAATTTAATTAAAGGTTGGACTGATGTATTACTTTGTCACCAGCTAAGGGCATGAGACTTTGTAGAAAATTATAGGATCTTGATTCTTATTGAAGCCCTGTGGGATGACTGACTATCTTAACTGGTTGAGTGGGAAAGAGTTAGTGGAATACAAAGCACCGAGTTGCTATGATGGTTCTAGGTGTGATAAGTCTCTAAGGCTAGAATTTTCAAAGGAGCCTTGGGGAGTTAGGCACCCAACTTCCACTGAAATTCAACAGCTTTGGGTGTTTCTTACACTTTGAAAATCCCAGCTTAAATAGCATCCAATTATTGTGTTGCTTTCTGTTTCAAATAGGAGAGACTGTCTCCTTTCAAGAGAATAATAAATTGTACTTACCGGATGGTAATTGGAAAGGCTGGGCGGGGGGAGGTGAAAGGAGTTTTTAGAAGTGACTCTGGGAATAAACTACTTTAAATTACTTTTGCTAGGGAAAAATTATCAAAGCCCCACCACACTGACTAGCCCGATAAATATAATTGTTCTGTCCCTTTGTACGGTTAGAGTATTTATGCCAGCTGTGATGCAATTATTCCTGCATGCCTGGGAGCCTTCTCATGTAACCTACAGTGCTCTCATCTCAGTTTGTCTTTCCTGAAACATCACTACAGTAAGTGAATCAATAATATTTTGTGGCCAAAATGTTGCAATATGGATGCCTACAGGCAGGCATCTAAATCTGCATTTAAGTAGTCTGGCTTTCAGAGGTACTGAGCCCCTGGCAGGTTCTATTAACTTAACATCCCATGGCAGCATGTGGCTTCCCAGAATCTGCAAGCTAGCCTGTGTGTGGAGGTGCGTAAATACGGCATGTAGGTGGCTATTTTAGCAAACCTATGTTGAAACAGTTCGGCCTTTATCATTCAATTCTTCCCTTTTTTAAGATGCATTCAGTCACAAAATATTCTATCAAAACATTCAGTTGAAGGAACATGCTTATCTGGAGGTATCTTCACTCTATCCCCTCGCTATTATGTGTCTTTGGCACCTGTAGAAATCGGTCAGATTATGTCACCTACTTAATGCCAGGCATTTTTTGAAACAATATTGTAAGTAGATGTAAAAATTTGGGAGGAAAAATAGATTATAGATTTAATTTTTCCCACAGCAGAGGCTCACGCTCCCTTTCCCCTTCGTCAAACACATTGTGATGTGACAGTATACCCAAGGGAAATATCCTCCATTTCCCTTGGCAGCTCTTCAGTTATAATAATTTTTAGTACTCTATGCTTTCAAAATGCGATGCAAACATTAATTAATCTTTTCAGCAGGGCAGCTCTTTTAGTGCAAGATTAGGCAGATTTCCAAAAAAGCAAAGATTTGTGTAAGTTTCTTGTCAAAAATAAAAAATAGTAAATACAAAATATCAGCTTGTAGGTTTGCAATTACTTAGCATATGTGCCATGACATGATTTAATGCATTGTTGCATGTAGCATACATGAGTATCTGATGCAATATTTACATCCTGATAGATAATTTGAGTTATACACTGTAGTTGCAGCGTATTTGACCTTACACTTGGCAGTCAGCTGAGACTGCAGGTGGTGTTTATTCAACGTATAAACTAGACTGGCATTGCCTAGATATAGTACAGCATAATTTTAACTCAAGGTCACTCTTTCTTTGTCTCTTGCACTTCAGACATTTTGTCACGTCGAAGCTTTTTTCTGCCCCCCCCCCCCCCTTTTTTTTTTTTTTTTTTTAAATCTATGCATTAGGTGATTAATGACCAAATTCTGCCCTCAGATCCTTTTGTGCCGCTTCCATTCTAGCCAATGAAGATTGGGGAGAGAGAGAATGTGTGTATACACAAACCCTGACTGCAGTTATTCGTTTTTTATTAATTGGGGTTAAGGAAGCAGAATGGGGACAATTTCTCTGCAGCCAGGGCCCACCAAGAGCCCAGTGTGAATACCTTCAAACTATAGATGATAGTCATGCCCCTGTGTGTTTCAATGAGCAACTGTCTACACTTCGCCTCTCCCCACACTTCCTCACTGTCCTTTGAGAATTCCTATTCAGGCTGCCTGCCTTTTTCTCTCTCAAATCTGACCGAAGAGACATGGGAAGTTATTCTAGGCTTGGATAGTATCTTGCTAGTGGGGACACAGTTAGCTAAATCTTCCTTGGTACATGAAGGGACTATTTATCCTTCTGTGCTCCATGAGCTTAGTATGTGAGTGCCAAGAGGGAGTCTATAAAGTAATAGATTTTCTTCACATCACGACCCTCCTCTGTCCCGCTGCTCTTCCAAATATCTCCCCTTCTTAAATCTTTATATTTACTCCGTGTAAAGTTTTGTCTCCCTCTAGCGATACGGCTATATAGGGGTTCATGAGCCTGTCTAATCTTTTGAGGTAACAGAGCTGGGTCTTTAAGAGCAGGCAATAGAACATTGGTTCTCAAACTGGGATTCGCGACATGGTTCTGTGGGGGTCACAAGCTGTGAGCCCTGGCCAAGCCTGGGGCTGTGAGCCCCCACTCCAGCCAGGTGAGCCTCCCAGCTGTCTCCTGGTGGAGGAACAAGGAGGGGAGTGGGTCGAGCGATTACACACAGATACTTCTCACCCCCTGCAACGTTTCTGGGAGGAGCGAGAAGCAACACCAGGGCTCCCTGCATCCAGGTCACTGTCCCCACTTGGGCTGTGCTGTGAGGCGAGCATCAGGAGCTGCTGCTCTCTGCCTTCCCCTTACGCAGCCCAGGTGGGGAAAGTGATGTGGATGCAGGAAGCCTTGGTGTTGCTTCTCATTCCCCGACGTCCCCCTCGGGGTGCATGGAGGAGCGGTGTTCAAGGGGAGAGCGAGAGCAATACCAGCCTCTGTGCATGCACGTCTGTTTCCCCAGGTGGGCACAGGGGTGTGTGTGTGTGTGTGCGCGCGTGCAGGGGTTAGGAGTGAAGATGGCACACTGCAGAGGCCACGGGCGAAAGGGGAGTGGGGAGCCCATAGGGGAGGAGGTCACACTCAGCAGCTCGCTGTGTGAAAGGGGTCACCAATACAAAAAGTTTGAGAACCACTGCAGTAGAAGCTCCCGCTTTTAGATCTGCAAGTCCCAGGTTCCATCCTTACTATCAACAACTGACCCAGAGGCATCACTACGGCTCCTCATAGGCCTGACCCCTCCTTGTCAATGATAGCATCCCTCTTTGTGCTCCTTTATCGGACTATCCTACAGTATTTTTATGCTTCCTATTTCTGCACAAATGTGCCTCTGTTCCTTAGTGCTTCCAACCAGATGCCAGTCCTTTCATTAATGCTTCTTGTAAATGCAATACAGCTATTTTCTAAGCTGCATGGAGTCCTGGGGAACTAGAAAATAGGTTATCCGCATCCTCTGAGCAGCCTGCAACTTCCAGACTAGTGGGGAGAGAACAGGTAAATGGCCTTTTTTATTGTCCTTCTCTGCTTACACGCTGAAATACGCATTGTTGCTGGCATGTTAACATATTCCTGTTGTTGTGGCTTATGAAAATGTCTGAAGTGAATTAGGTATTTGTTAACAGTATAATTTGCTCTTCAGTTAATGTTATATCACAGAGTAATATAAATTGCACAAAGTGATGCCTACAATTGTTGAAAAATGAAACTGCTTCTCTTCTAGCAAATCTGCCTTACTTGGCTTTTTACTGACTGAAATGCTGATTTTGCAGATTTATACTTTTCTTAACCTCAAATATCTTTTGTCAGATAAGGATTCCATGGTACAGGATTTAGATTTATCTCCTTTTCAAAATTAAAAGGACGAAATCAAATTGAAAAACATGGACCCAAACCCTGCTCACTTTACTAGCAAAAGTTAGCCACTCTGAAGTCCGTGGGATTACTGGCTTTTATAGGTTAAAGCAAATATGATGTGGCTTCATATTCTTAAAAAGCAAATGTTCTTCCCCATGTCATTAGCAGCACTTCATATTTTGAAAACTGAAAGAATGTCAAAAATCTAATTTACTTTTCACCACTTGTGCTGCTGGTTTACTTTACTGCTTTTATTTTGGGCTACAAAGATAGACAAGCGAATTATTATTATTATGTGCTAGTCAACTTAATTTTCAGATTTTTATTAACACAGTGATGCAGTGAGAGTTGCTAGCACTGCAGAGAAAGATATTTAAAACCTAACAAATTACAAAATCATAACGTTTCTGTTAAGATCAGGGTTTTTTTTTTTTTTAAATTTTGAAACTCACCTATCTGATGGTGTCCCTTTATATCAAACCCACACTACTCATGTGTCTTATGTGACTATGAAATCATGGCAGTTTTGACGTCTTTAAGTTTTGAAGGCCTGCAGACAAATTCAGCCTTGATGGATGTGGGTGCAACTCCACTGAAGTGAGTTTTGCATGTTAGCAGCCCACTATCCCATTTTTCTCATTGTTTTGCTCCTTTTGGTGCCTGCATGGGCTTCTCTTTTTAAAATCCTTATTTTTGTGTATTTCTTCCAAATGTTTAATAGTTTTTAAGAGGAGATTCCTATTGCTGGGTCCTATTCCCTTGTTCTTCATAGCTGAATTTGAGATCCAGAAGGTTTCTTATTGTAACAGTCACTCTGGGTATCAGAGGCTTTTGACCCTGACATGTGAGAAGGGTATAACCTTTAGTAATATTGACCCATGTCATAATCAGTCTCTTACCAACATGCAAGTATCTGCCCTTTACTAGTTATTGCTCCCTCTTTGCTGTAAAAAATCCCACCTTACCATGTCCTAATAGTTCTCCTACTACTGTTTGTGCCTTGTTTCATGTTGTCCCCTATGCCTAGAATACTTTCCCTATTCCAATGCACCAGGCAACACTCCCCACTTAAATTCCAGCTTAAAATTTACTTGCCTGTAAAGTCCATAAATTTAACTCAGTAACAAAAGGAACTTTCCTCTGGCCCTCCACCTACTGGTAGTGTCTCTCTATTTCAAATTGAAGAGACAAGGTGGGTGAGGTAATATCTTTTATTGGACCAACTTCTGTTGCTGAAAGAGAAAAGCTTTGGAGCTATACAGAGTTCTTCTTTTGGTTGGATTTCAGAGTGAGGCAGGCACTGCTTTTTTCAGTGTCGTGGAACTCTGAACACCCTGTTTTCACTTAAAAATAGGCAAACCATATTTTTATTAGATCAATTTTACTCTAATCTTATATTCATACTGGTGTGGGTGTAGTGTAGTGTAGACTTTGTTGAGATAGGCAGAAGGAACAAGCATTCTGTGCCATTTAATTTCTGCAATATTCTGATTCCCTCCTACCAGCCTGAAAATGCTAAATACAATCCCTTGTTAGACATATGGGGATTTGGAAAATTGTTGCTAATTATTGCAGTTGTGATATGTAGCTTAATTGATGGTTTTGAAGAATTGAAAATTATATAGGCTTAAATAATATATTAAGTGCTTTTATGATCTTTCACAATATGCTGGTGCATATGATAAAAGGTGCATTTGTACTGTTTATAGCATATGACAGGCATCGCTTATTCAATATTTGTCTACAGGAAAAAGAGGTCTATTCAAAGGTGGTTTTTTTAAGCTTTAACTTACTAGAGTTAAAGTTAATAGTAAAATCTTTGCTAGAATCAGACAGTCTCTATCTGAATTTCCCTGCCAAGGCTCCAATGTCTAGACATGGAATATCCATGTCAGAGTACTGCTGTGGTGTGGACTTCAGTTGTGATGAAGTGTGCGGACTTTGTCATAGGAATTAACTAACCAGTGCATTTTGTCCACTAGCCTCAAGGTTAAAAACTATCAAATTAATTTTTCATTTGTTATCTTATTGGGTTTGGAAAGAAGCACTGCACTAATGGAAGGGTAATGAATTAGCTAACTCTGCCATTCAATCTTTTGAAACAGTTGCTTTTTCAACACATGCTTTTGTGTTTATGTAGAACAAACAATATATGCTATATCCCACTTGACTGAGCAGATCAGGAGGGAATAAATTTTTGCTCTCAACAACTGTAAATATGGTTATCTATTTATCACCAAACAAATTAGCTACTGTGCATGTATTTGTATTAATTTTTCCCCTTTCCCCAACTTTCTTTTGTCGATACTCATTTAGCATTCAGGTTGCAAAACATTTATAATCCAAATTAGTACTTAATTCTGATTAACAACTTTATAACCCTGAATACATATATTTATTTCAGGATTTATTGAAAATATTTGTCTGGAACATTACAAATTCTCTCACATTGGGGAAATCAATGCTCCATTATTATGGTTGGAGTTTAAATCTGTTTAATTGAAAAGTAAACTCAGGTATTTTTATCCTTTTAGTAGTTCTCTAATACTAATCATAAAGGTCAAGTACACCACTATCAATCTGGAGTAATTCCATCAAAATCAATGGAGTTAATTCAGATTTATGCTAGAGTATATCTCCCTTAACTGCAATGGAGTTATTCTGGATTTTCATTCATGGTACCTTATCATTAAAAGCAATCATCAACCATGAGGATGTTAGTTAAATATGTAGGTAAAAAAATGAATGAGAAGATAAAGCAAACAAAGTGTCTGGAGTGAAGGAAGTAGATGGAGGAGGGACGCAGCTGGGGAGGGGATGAGAGGAGGAGGAGCAAGAGGGGAGAGTCCTGTACTGATACTTGACCATTATGGTCTTCAAATAGCTGCGGCAGTTTTAAATTACTCCTTTTCAAGCTGCAGTAATGGGCCACCTCCAGCTATTTTGAACTCGTATTTTATTAAGAACTAAACTGGGCTCTGTTCAATATTCCAGATCTAGTTTTTGATAAATTGAATGGAAAGGGGCTGTTGGGCCACAAACAGCTACTGAAGGGGAGCAGGGCTTCTAGGGAATGGGAGGGTGTGGGTCAAGAATCATTAAGATAAATATTATATATATAAACATACCAATATTCAAAATTGTAGTCAATATGTGTATAACTCAGTCCTTACTATTTTCTCTTGTCCTCCCCCTAGGAACTATTTTTCATAGTGTAGAGGATACATTGTCCAATTGATACCCACAGAAATGGTTAAAATTAAAAAAAATATAAACCAAAGGGGCTATCATCCAATAGCAACGTCACATTGTGCATTAGTAAGTCACTGCCACCCTTGGGTGGCTGATGATGTTCAGCTGACATATACAACTTGTACAAACGATAGTCTGGCAATACACATCCTATTGTGGCTTATTGCTATGTTTGTTTATTGGAAAGGAAGCATCATCGAGGAGTTAGTGCAGGTGGCGAAGGAGTCAGAACTCATTAGCTACATTCCAAAGTTTGCCATCGAGTCTTTGACCATGGATGAGTCACTTAAACCTCGTGCCTTTGTTTCTCAATTTGTAAAATAGAGATATTACTTGACCTATAGCACCTTTGTAAAACACTTTGAAAACTTCCAGTTAAAGGCCCAATCATCATTAGTGTGACACACTAAAATACTGGGATGCTACTTTGTTTTCTGGCATTTAGTATTTTCTGTATAGGGGATTGTGCAATCTCCTGTGGTTAAGTGAGTAACTCTTGGCTAGAGAGTTCACTGCTGAGAGTGAGCATGTGTAGTATACATAATACCGATGTGTAAGTATATAACCCGTAGTTTGACTCCTTTCCTGCAATCTGTGATGTGAGATAGTATTGGACAGGAAGGTCTGCCTCGTGGTCAGATCATAGTGATTGATACATGCCTGTATTGCGGGAGTGGTAGGCTTTGCTGCTTCAATGTTTGTCAACTAAAACCTGATTTAATAAATAAAAAGCTTTGGCCTTTTATGGCAAGCACTGTAACTGAATGATTAGAGGTGGGGAAAGGACTAGAAGTGCATGCCAAAATTGCGTGATGGTGTTGACTACACCTATTTAGTTAAATAAGATGCCCAGTTCTACTATTTTGAAAATAATTAAGGGAAATCTTTAAAAAAATATTTCTGCTTTGACATAAGTAAAAGACAATAGCTGGGCTTTTTTAAAGAGCCTAGTTAGATGCTTAAGTTCCACTGATTTTTTTTTTTAAATGAGAATTAGGTACTTAACTCTTAACTACCTTTGAAAATCCCCACTATCACTATTTATTGTTAGGCTACAGTTACAGAAGTTCTGATGTAGACAGACTTTGTGACAACATCAGAACCCTGATACACACTCCATTTAAAGTGAGATGGTAGAGGGCTATGGAGTGTCTCTTCTAGTGCACTTGTTTAACTCTGCACCAGACTGACACCATCTGAATATGTGCAACCAGATCCATCTTCAGTTGTTCATCTGCAGAGAGCTGGGTGTCTCAGTCTAGACAGTGGACAAAGCTGCCACCACCTTTCATCCTCTTTTTGATCAGCTCAGATCATGGTGGATTGTATGGGCTTCGAAGAAGTGATCTATAGCAGTGCTGACCCCTAGAGAACAATACTTAGGCTCATTAGTGAGGTAGTGTGTGTCAGACAGCATTACAGGTGTTCTGCCAAATGAAGGCCTTCAAAATTCACAGGGCCAAGTGATGTTCATGATGTTCACCATGGAAGCAGTGTGGAGTTGCAGCTCAACTCTTGATTGGGTCAACATTTCAGTCACTTTTGTACTAAATCTGTCTTTTTAATCTTATTTTTTTTAGTTACCAGTACTTCCTCTCTTCATACCATTTCCTCTTTTTTGGGCTGTGAATCTTACTATCTAGAAATCCTTCAGTGCTGTTGCCAATGACTCTATTTTTGTATGCAAGATAGAGAACAGCTTTTATTAAACATTTTTTTACATCAAAGAATTTATTCTCAAGAGTTAATGCTATTCTTTTATACAGAGACAACATTGACAGGGGAGATCTATATTCCCATCAATTTCAATTATGTTGATAAATTACTGTGTGTTTCACTTTATGAATGACATACTTTTGGATTCAGATCTGCTGTGACTAAGGGGAAAAAGCAAAGAGAATTGTTTTGGCAACAGCTTTGCCAAGTTCATCTGTTCCCACAGAGTTCACTCCAGCAGCCTGATTAATTTTATCACACTGCTGAGCATTTCTGCATACACAGCATAATGACACAGGTTGCTACAAAATAGCAAGTTATGTAGATTTCACATACTTGCTTAACACATTACTTAACATTACAAGTTACTCTTGCTTTGGGGGTTACACTAATTGTTGCTCCTTCCTTCTTTTGGAACAGGGACAAATTTGCAAAGTCTGTAAGGAAAGAATAATTATTGCTATCTTCCATGTTAGTAAGTCCCTTAGGCCTGATTGTGTAACCCTTACACTCATGAGTGAAGACTGTGAGTAAGAGCTTCAAATTTGGGAGGTGTCTTCTGTTATTTTCTTTAGGTGTGGCAGAGGCAGCTTTACTTAGTGGCAGACCAACCACTAATGTTAAAACAACTAAGACTGCAGGTAGCTTAACTCATTTAACTCCTATTATTAATGGAAACTGTGTCCATGCACCAACTGGACAAATATACACCACTTTGCTTATCTCTAAGCCTGCAATGAACCCACAAAGTGAAGGCTACAAACCAACCCAGGGCAAATTTGAAGAGCACAAATGAGTTGCTTTAAAGTGAAGTTAAGTTAAAATCTGAACCCTGAACTAATGCACAAATTTAAAACGATTAAAAATGGAGGATTTTACTAATAGGAAAAGCAGCACCTGGAAGGATGCACTAGCATTTTTTTTGGAGACCATGCTCTTTATTATGAGCACCTAATTTGTTAACAATGTTTTTAACATGGGGAGTGGTTAAAAAGTACATAATTCAGCGCTGAATATTTTAATAGAAAATATTTTCAAAACAAAGACTACTGAGAAATACCCATTTTTAAAATATTTCCTTATTTACTAATAAATTAGTTTATTAAAACTGAATTCTATTTTCCCACCATTAATGCACTTTTCTTTACTTGCATTTCTTTCAGTATATATTAAATGCAGAAGTCTGTATCCATTTCTGCTTTTTCCTGTACCAGAACAATGCTGCAATATTAAGGTTGCAAACAGCACAGGGGCAGTGTTTATGTAATGAAGGTGTGACGCATAGTAATGCTGGTAAGAGGCTCTTTTATTTCCTGGCCCTAGTCACATGTAGTACTGTGGTGGATTTCATCCTCTGATTTTTTTTTTTTTTTTTTTCCTGCAAAACCACTTGTTTCCTGGAGAATATGGAATGTGCTGCAGGAGGCTACTATTTGCATGTGGAGTTTTGGTCATATTTTCTTTGAGGAAATCATCTTATTCCCTCCTCCCCCACCCCACTGACTATTCTAACATTAGATTGGCAGATAGTGACTTGACCTATGTACCTCATTAATGTTTTAAGTAAGATATGATGAAATGATCTAGCTGTGGACATAGCTGGCCTATGTTAACACATGTTCTTGCTCTTCCTTCCTCCCCCACCCCCTGCTTCTTCCTAGTGTTATATTCACTGGTGCATCTGCTCTTACCTTAGATTGTGAGCTCGGGGGGGGGGGGGAGAATTGTTCTATGCCTGTCCAATGCCTAGTTCAACAGGATCCTAATCCTTACTTGGGGCCGGTATGTGCAACAGTTATACAAATAACAATCCCCCTCCTCGAGTTTTGTCAAAATGCCTTCCAGACTGAAGGATACAGATAGCTTTGTTTGCTGTGTTTTTGCCAAAGATGCTGTGGCATCGAATCTCAGAACCAGAGTCAATTGACTCAGGCTCATGGGGCTAAAAATAGCAGTGTAGAGATGGCAGGTAGGGCTGGAGCCCAGGTTCTGAAACCTTGAGAGTGGGCAGGATCTCAGATTTTCCCGCAGACTGTGTGTCTTACATGAACCATTCTTGGGATGTACTGGCCACAGAAATGAAAGTTTTCTACAGTTTCTAGTTGGGAGTGACCCAGTGTGTGTAGGTGTCTACACCTAATGCTTTCAAATGTTATCTTATCTTACATGGATAGATTAAAAAAATATATATATACTTTTCTTATCTTAGAAATGTCCATTCTATAGCTTTAGAAAAAAGGAGTGAGTTCTAAAATATATATATATAACTTTTTCTGCCTCATGCAATTTAAATGCACTGCTTTATAAAGGAACAGAATTTTGCTCTTGCCCTGGGGCAGCAGCAGCAAACTGGATACATTTCATTGAAAAAGCACATAAAAGTAATGTGCATTATATACATGGACATAAACCACAAAGTTTAGACAAGTATCCAATTTTCCTCCTGAGCTGGGGGAGTGTGAGAGTCTGGAGTTTCAGTCTGAGGAACTTCTTAATTTGTACCTTTCTCTGCCCTGCGCAAAATGATCCGTTTTTGTCAAATGTGTGCAAAGCTGTTTAAAAAGAAGTTATAACATAGCACGTGACCTTCCCACATTTGAACTCACTAGGACTGCCCTGTGCGGGTGAGGACGGTTTCAGGTACCCACAGGAATTAGGGACAGCTGGATTGGGCAAGTGCCTCCGTAGGAACACATTGGTCTATTCCCACCCATCTTCCTCCCAATAATTTCTTTGTCCCCTTTAAGCTTCTGACCCTCCCCCCCGTTCCAGGTCTGTGTAGCAGCTGTTCGAGGCCGGCTTACCTGTCTCCTTCAGCCCCCTTCCCCTCTGATGCAGGGATGATGAGCTCTACCTAGAAAAGCAGCACTGAGGCTTGTCAGCGGGCTGGGGGGCCTAGAACTGGGGTGAGGGATTCACGCCCCTTCCTCAACAGGGGCACAGCTCAGGTCACCAGGTGTGTCTGGCAACCCCTTCCCACCGCCCGTGTAGGCCCCTTCCCTTCACAGGGCCCGCCACCAGGCCCACCCCATGCAGGGCCCCGCCCCCTGCTGCCTCCTCTGCCCACATCAGTGACCCCCGCCCTCAAGGAGGCCCCGCCCCTCTCCAGTGCAGCTGCTGCCGCCAGTGATGCCCCACCCCCTTCCAGTGAGGGCCCTCCCCTATCCAATGTGTCCCCTTCCCCCACCCGGCCAGTGGCCCCTATCCAGTGCGCCGCCCCCCGAGCACCGCGTCCCCCTCCCCCTCCCGGTTCCCCACGCAGCACCGGGAGACCGCTCCGGCCGGACGCCTACCAATCAGGGCGGGCTAAGCTGCGCCACGTGACACAGGCCGTTCCGGCCCCGCCCCCAGGGGAGTCCCCAGCGCAGCTTCAGCGCGCCGTGGCGGTTGGGGGCGGCTCCCGGCCCCGCTCCGAACCACAACACTCCCCCCAGCACGTGACCCGGGAGGAGGCGGCTCACGTGACTCGGCATGGAGGCGGCGGCGGAGACGACGAGCGGCTCCCTCCTCCTGCTCGGGTGTCGCTAGCGGCGCATCCCGGGCTCCGACCCGGCCGGCCTGGAGAGGCCATGGACTGAGCGCACCATGGGCGCCAAGGAGTCCCGCATCGGCTTCCTCAGCCACGACGAGGCCCTGCGGAGGGGTGAGTGAGGGGAGACGGGCGCTGGGAGGGGTCCTGGGGGGCAGGGCGGGCTGTGGGGGGAGGGCGGAGCGTGCGGGGGAGGGGGGAGGGAGAGAGAGAGAGGACGGGTGTAAATAGCCGGGGGCTGTCACAGGGGAAGGGGGGGCGGGGATGGAAATGCCCTGGGGCCTGTCACAGGGGATGGGGGCTGTCATAGGGGGAGGGGGTTAAATACCCTGGGGGCTGTCATAGGGTGGGGGTTAAATACTCTGGGGGCTGTCATAGGGGGTCGGGGGAGGGGGTTAAATACCCTGGGGGTGGGGGTTAAATACTCTGGGGGCTGTCATAGAGGGTCGGGGGTGGGGGTTAAATACCCTGGGGGTGGGGGTTAAATGCCCTGGGGGCTGTCACAGGGACATGGAGGGTGTCGGCGGGTTGTGATGTAAACACTTGGGGGCTGTCACACAGGGAGAGGGGGTGTCGAGTGAGGGGCGTGTGGAGGTACATACCCAGGGGGCTGTAACGGAGTTTGGGGGTGTGGAGGGAGGGCGGTCAGCGGGGGAAGGAAGGGACGGATGTAAATCTCTCTCTCTCTCTCGGGAGCTGTCCGGGTAAGCGGCCCCAAGTGCCTTGGCATTCCTGTCACCACCATTGTCGGTCCCAGATAGGGTGGGTTTTGTACCATACTTGCTGCTTAGTCTTCCTTTTATAAAGGGTTGAGCAACAGCTGTTGTAAGACCCTCCCGGTGTAGCCTGTTCCCTGCATCTTACTGCACTTAGCAGAAACATACAGTGGGCCTTTGCCCCCCTTTACTCTCTTCTCTGTGGGTTTTGCTGGGTAGGATCATGCACAGATCAGCTGTGTTTTGAGGTGCAAAGGGACTAGACAGCTGCTGATGCTGCAAGACCCGACTGTTCTCTTGCAGCCCTTTCAGCAGTCAGCACCTTTTTTTGCTTGTCACTTCTCAGCTCCCCCATCTACAGTGTAAAATATCATTAGGAAATTCTGCATTCTGTTGTGATAGGAGCTGCCTTGCTCTCCCTTTCATGGAAAGCCTGTCACTTTGCAGTTTTCACTTATATATTACCCTCTCCGTTTACTTGCTGCTATTCAAGATGAGGAGTGCACACACACTTACTTAGATTGGAGGGTAGAAGTGGCTTGTATACATATAACATGCATTGTTTTCATAATCTTTTTTCGATTCTTTCTGGAGAATATTAAGATGGAATAGAGAAATGAAAGCATACTTGTTAAATGCTGAACACTGACAGCTAGCGGGGTTCTAAGACAATGAACAAACTACATCCTGTCATCTGCCTTTCTCTAGATTTGATTTCCAAGTCCAAGGACAGAGGGGCAATACTATTCAGTGATAAATGCACTGCATTTATGGTAATTTTTATGTTACTGGTTATTGAGGAACTGTAGGCATCTCTTGGTGAGTAATATAAATAGGACATAGACAGTTCTGGGCAGTGCACCTGTTTGATATATACAAGACTGATGAAATTCACAGACTTAGTCTAGTATCAGAAACATATAGCTACTTAGTTCTTTCCTTGCCATAACTCAGAGTAGTATATAGTGACTGATCCTGGAGTGTCTGAAAATTTGTGGCTTGATTGAAGGAGCACCTTAGATGTATATGTACATATTTTTAATGTGAAAAGCATTTTTAAAGCTTTGGGGGTTGCATTTACTTAGGGAAGCTACCTCAAAAGGAAAAGAGATATAAACTGAGAAATATGCCCTAACTGCTATGAAATAGGAAGAAGGAATGAATATACCATAACTGGCTTTCAGTTTAGAGTTACATTTTCATTATTTTGAAATCTGTTTAACTTCTGGTAAGACTACATGAAGTCCTTTTATAACCTCTGGTATTTAAATGGTGTGTGTGTGGATGCGGGGGCAAGAATCACAAATGTAACCTGCTTAGATCTGGAAAAGACTGAATATGCAATTCAACAGGAAGTGCTTGATTTCAGCTGTTTGGAGGAAATCAAGTTCACTTGATCAACTTTTGTGTGGAAACTTACATATTTATAAAACATATCATGATCATGATTTGAGTTCTTAACCTTTACAATTAAATCTGCAGTATCTTCAAAGACATATACATTTGAGAACGGCAAGGTTTCCTGTTGTAAATTAAACTTCGTATATTAATTTTTTAATATTGAACTTAATGATTTTCCTCTACTGTGAGTTTTGAATGCAGTAATTCTTTTGAAGAATAGAAGGGTGGTTCTAGTTTCTTTTGTTATAAATTGATGTTTTGCCAAACAACTATCTTGTTTATTTAATCAGTGAGTTTTTGTATGTGCAAAACAGTCTAATTATCAAAACATTTTTTGTTAAGGCTATCTTCATCTAGGTATCATGTGTACCAATATAATGCTATTTCTGTAGACATGAACAGCAACCAGTGATAATAAGTTATAATTACACACACCTAAAAAAACCCCAAAAAACTACTGCAGTAGTTATTTTTGTGTGTGGTTATATGCAATCTTATAACATTTTTATTTAGCTATTAAACAGTGATAAAGTATGCTTTCTTTTAAGTCATCTGCCATTTAGATTACACATCTCTTTCAACAGTCCATTCCACATAACATTTACTATGGTTAAATAGTTTGCAAAAGAAGTAATCACTCAGAGTGTTGTGAAAATACTTTATTGAAATTGTACTTGCAGTTCAAATTGTTAAAATGTGCCCAGTACTATTTTCTTCAGAGAGAAACATAGTGCATGCATCTGATTCTGTAAGACTTGGAAAATGAGGCTTATTTAAAAATAATAAAATTATGAATGGCAGCAGTTTCATTCCTTCTAGTATCTTGTTAAATATTCAGCAGAAAAAGGGAAAAGTCTGTTTCTGAGGCTAGGTATTTGATAGTTAAAATTTAATTGTGTTCTTTGGGGGAGAAAAAAATTTAAGGGCAGTCTGCCTAGTGGCTTCTCAGCCACATGGGTATCAGAATGCAAGGCTGAGATGTGTGTTTGCTCCTGGACATAGATTGCAGCCTGTGAATTAATCTATGGATTAAGGAGTATAAATCGCCATCTTCAATATTTTCTTAAACACTGACTCCTGTTTTTATGAATATTGTTAAATTGTAATAAGTTTTATTTATTTATAATCCAGTAGTGCCAGAGGACTCACTGTGCAAGGTGCAAATCCATAAGCCTTGATCCTGCACTGGTCTGTGTATTGGTGGACTCCTTTGCCCATGTAGTGCTCCTTTGAAGTCAATGGGGTTCTGTAGAAGTATTGTCTTTTGCAAGTCTTAAAAAACCAGATGTATGTACTATGCAGCTAAGTGCAGGATCTAGGCAAGTGTGAGACAGTCCTGCTAATATAAGTAACACTATATCGCAAACTATGTATAAGGCTGTTTGTTACTGCATCAAGAAAGTGGTTTTGGCAGCAGCATAAATCATGAGCAGAAAGTTTAAATTGTCATTGATCTTATCAAGGACTAGCATTTTCCCCCAAAGCTCTGAGGTGGTGGCTCCATAAAGCATTCATGCTTGCCTTTTGCATATTTCCTCCCTTGAGTCTCCCAAACGTTAAATTGGTTGTGATAAAATCCAGATGAGAAATGGAAGTTTTGTCCTGATCTCTTCCAAAGGTTTCCCACTTTTGAAACAGATGGTGAGACTTAAGAGAGCTTAAGATTTCTCTGATGCTGCTAAAATCTTGGGAGGTCACAAGGGAACCCTGAATATTGGAAAAATATAAAACTGTAAAAATCCATATCTGTGCTTGTTCCATGTACTAAACACAAAAAAATGAAATAGTTTAATTGTTGCTGCTGTGTGCTATATGTAGTACTAAAGCAGTCCGTGCAGTAAGGACTCTGCAGGAGAGGAATGGGTAGATGGCATGTATTGTTATCCAACTAATTTTAATTCTTTTATAAATCTGTTTCTTCACAACAGTTAATGTATGCCGACTATCTTGTGGAAAATAGTAGGATGTGCTTAACTTAATTTGTTAATGTGTTGGGAAGTCGTGACAATAGAAGGCAAAGCGGTTACTGTAAATACTGATTTAAAAAAATAAGAACCAGAGCATGCTAACTCCCTGACTATTTACAGCTGTACACTGTGAATACTTAGTCAGGTAACTTCACTCTCACTGTAGAAATTTCAGTGAATAGTCATGGATCTGTGAAATTGTTGTTCCGGTAAGAAGGGTTTGTTTTGTTTTTAAGGTACTGAGGGTTGGATAGACAAATCTAAAACAAAGATAACTGTCTTGGATGTTTTTCTTAAGATGGGATGGGGGGAACTGCAATGACATCGCAGTGTGGTGAATGAGCACACTGTTTGGAGAAATGAGCAGCTGTTGATAGGTTGTCTGTTTCATTGTGTTTTGCATTATTTGGACAAAGAAGCCCTAGTCACAAAAAACAAAAATGGTATAGCCTTCCAAAAATTTGTGTGCAATTAAAAATAGCTGCTGATATAGCTGGAGACAAATCCTGAGAAATTTGGGCTATTGAAGAGCTCTGAAAAGCAATTCTGATGAAAGTGTTTTTAGAAATAAGTCAGTAAAAGTTATCTATCCAGTTTGGGTATTTCCAAGATGTTGTTATCTTAGTGCCAAAGCAAGAGTACAGTGTATGATTTTTAGTTTCGTTGTCTGAGATGGGATCGGTTAGAAAGTCTTGTATTTCTCTTTTATACTATTAAAAAGCAAAGCAAAATGTCCCTTCTCCACCCATCTGTAGGGTGAAATGTCGCTGTCTTCACAGGAATTCTGACCCAGGAATAGAGGGTCCTGGTGGTAGCAAGGTTAATGAGATGATTGTGGTATTAGAAATGTAAAGTAGTTTATGTACATGTCTAGAGCTGGAAACTTTCATATGAATATATTGTTTTTAGGTTACCATATGTGACAATGAAACATTTAGGCTGATACATTTCTTCAAGTCTCCCATCATTGCAGCTTTACTGGTACCAGCAGTGATGGAATGGCTACTGAAGACAGGGAATGCCTTCATGGGATGCCTAGCTTCTTTAGTCGGTAGGAGTAGAGGGCAATCCCCTCTGTGGTTATAATCTGTGATGCATTTTATCTGAGCTGGGAGGTTCATTGTTGGGATCTTGTGGTGCATTGTGATGGATAAAGGGGAAGCCAAGCTCCTTGTAACTGTTCTGGAACTAAGAACCATCTAAAGTAGTTTGCCACTGAGCAAGGCTTGCATTGTCCAAGCACAACAGCATTGGTTTATAACAGGGAAATAAGTACTTCTGTCTGCTCTGCTGGGAAATAATTGCCTGTGGGATTGAAGCCTATCTTATTGGGTACAACACGTGGCCTTCCATTTGGTAGGCAAAGGAAATCTGCCTACAAACAATCTGAGTTGCAGATCGTAGGACCAGAGCAAATATTCTCTACAACAGACTGTGGTGGACCTATTGAAGAAATGACACATAACATCAGTAGATGTTTCTGCATCAAGCAGCAATGAAGAGTGCCTTTGATTTTGCTCCAGATCAAGACAAATTATAACAGGTACCAGTTAGACTGGAGCAAAGGGCTTCATACCTCTTTTTTCACCTCTAATTTCACTAGCCATCAGTCAGACAAGCCAGGATTCTGGTCATACTAGTTGCCTTTCCTAGGATCTAGACAATAGTACACTTTTGTCCTGGGGGTCTGACAGAAACCTCTCTGTTTTCAAGTGATCACCCAGACCTCTTAATGCAGGAAGATGATTTTGTCCTGTATCTTAATCCATAGTTATTCCTCATTGCAGTCTACGTCACAGGGCTTTCACTGAATCTCACCTGATGTTCTTCAGAAGTTTAAAAAAGATCCTGTTATAGTCCAGGAAGATGTTAGTAAAAATGCCTTTCTAAAAGTTGCAAGAAGCCTTTGCAATGAATAACAATCTTACTGATGTGCTCTGTTAATTAATAAAGAAACTTGGACAACTTTCTATATTTAATCTTCCAGTTTGTTCTTGCCTTCAGTCAAGGTACACCTGCCCGGCATTGACCATACCACCCTCCATTTGGTAGTGGGGTGACTGAAGATGGTAAAATGAATATATATTCCCACCAATCAAAATTGATCAACTCAGCCTTTGAGCCATTAGGAGACTTTATTTCACCTGTCAATAAAGCCAGCTTTTTAAATCACAATCACATCTGCAAGAAGAGTGAGCAAGTATCAGGCTTCAGTGGTTCACTTTCCTTTCACTGTATTTCACAGGGATGAAGGTGATACCTATATCCTTGCCTCATGCTTAACTGGTGTCTGACTTCCACTTGAATTAGATTATCATCATTCAGGGAAATGGAATTCCTTGTCTAGAATGTTAAAGGGGCTTTTAGTTTTCATGTGCAAAGGGTGAAAACAATTAGGAAGATGACTAGACTTTGTGGATTGGTGTAGGGAGAATAAATAACCTAACCTGCTTTGATAAATATTATATTGAGACATGATAAATGTTGTCCAGGGTGACAGTCACTGAGAGTCTTGGGGCTTTCTCTCATATAGTTAAGGTGGTGGGAGTGTGTGATGATGCATGATTTCATAATGTTTCCTGTCCATAAATCTATAGAGCTGCTACCTGATGTTCATAAACTCTCACGGTACTACTCAACATCTGACAGCTTAGCATCTAGATCTGATGCTTCTTCTGGGAGCTTTACAAAAAAGCTTTATAAAAAGCTGTACAACACCCAAAAAAGTGGCATGACAAGTCCTAATTAAACTGCCACAAGTGGATATGTACAAAGACTATTCTCAGAGAAGAGAGATATTTAGCCTGTAACTGTAGTTTGAGTGTATTGTCTTTGTGTATACACAGTAATCACCTACCTCTCCCTCCCTGTTGGAGTGCTATTTCTCTACAACTCTAGGTTTTAGAGGAATGAATTAAATAGTAGGAACCACATATGCTTTTGTGTAGTCTCCTCTCCAGATGCTTGGAGCTCTGAGAGGATTACCAAAGCTTCAAGGCACCAGGTGAATAGATGCTACAGTAGTTGTTGAGTAACTTCTTTTACATTGAGGGTGCATCTACCTTAGGACCTTGCGTAGTTGCCTAGCATTTGCACAATTTCTCCAGTGCGACATAAGTACTAGCAGTAGTAGTGCTAGACAAATTGTGTGGAAGGCTTTAGCATAGACAAGATCTAAGAAGGCAGGTGCTTCATAAATGAGAAATTATTCTGCCTTTTAAAAAAATAAAGAAAAAGAAAAGGCAAAAACATTTCCTTGTAATCGATTCAGTGAATGTGAGAAGAGTTCTTGCTATTCAGAAGCACAAAATCAGTCTGTAAGTGATAGCAACTTCATAATGTTAGATTTCATGTTTTCAGCATGTTGTTACTAGAGATTAAAATGAAAGAGGTCAAGATACCTGTCAGACAAACACATGGATAGAGAAAGGAATCATCAGTGGTGGGCTGAACATTAAAAATATAAAATGAAAAAATTCTTTGTCGAGTGGTTGATTATGTTAAATATTAGTATGATCTACAAGTACACTGTCAGATAAAACATACACATCAAAATCTTTTCCTGAGTTAACACCATAGATTATTAAAACTGAACACTGAAAACATTATAATTTTTCACTGTGTAGGCCTTTTATTTGTTATAGCTTACAGTATTTATGCCTTTTTATCACATTCAAAGCTTTCATCATGAAAATGATTAATCACTTCTATTTCTTGTCAGTTTCACTTTCTGGTTCTTCAGCACTAGCACAGTAATTGGAATCTTTAAAAATATTTCTGTTCATCTTGGGTTCTTTAAAGCTTTGTCTTCACCAAGTTGATCTTTTGGTGCCTGAATCTATCTGTCCGTGTCCTAGAGGAAAAATTTAGAAATGGGAATTTAGAAGCTCTTCAGAGTAGTACTTGCTATCGTAAACAGGCAATTTATTTTAATATGCCCTTACCTGATAGTTTAATTGTAGTGTTCAAAAATAGTTCCAAACGGAAGTATGCTTTTTTTAGCTGAAAAACACTAAGTTCAAGTGGTTCAGTGCCCAGTGAAGAACATTCTGCGTCACAAAACAATCCCATAATTAAGTTAAATCTTAACTGTAATCTTCGCTCAGGTGAGCCCTGGACTGAGCTGCCTAAGAGACTGAATTATGTTTGGGTTGCACAAAAAGTGAGCCTTCTAGATGTAGATTGAGAAATTGGAAGGAAAGCCAGGGTGCATGCTTACCTGACTTCATAAATAAAAGCTACGTACATTATTACCTGAACTGCGTAATATAACCTTATCTTTTGTATTCTCTGTAATAAAAATGAAAGGCTTCCTAGCTTTGGTTCAAAAGTAGAAAAGAAACCTTTGGAGTTTGAGTTCTAAATAACATTCTGAAATGCAAGACTATATCTTTTTAAAAAATAAGTTAATTGTTAATTCAGTGTACCGTTACTGTAGTTCTTGAAGGACTTATTTTTTTATTTACCTTTATTTAAGGTAAATGTCATCTAATGACTTTGAATATCCATGAGCGACAAGGTGGGTGAGGTAATATCTTTCATTGGACCACCTTCTGTTGGTGAGAGAGACAAGCTTTTGAGCTTACACAGAGCTCTTCAGGGCTGGATCTGAATATCTATATGATAGTTGCAGTACTGAAAAACTACAAAAAAGCATCCTTCATATTTAATTTTCCTATGAAAAGGTAAATTACATAATGAAATAATGAAGCAAATGTGTGTAGTAGAAAAACCCATTAATGGAGGATTCTGCCTAGGATGTTGAAAGGGTCTAATTCACAAAATTTTTAATACTGTGTTATTTTTAGCGATTAGTGGTGGTCTAAAAATATCCTGCTCACTTAAATAGTGGCAAAATGTCTGTGTGCATTATCTTTTTGTGTTTCATTTAGCAGCATCTTGCTTTGTTAGTTGGCATCTATTTTTTCTTAAGCTTTAGTCTTTTTTCAATTCAGGTACATAACACATAGCATTTAAATAACCCTGTTATTTTTTTGTCTTATGAAACTTAACATCTCCATGAGAGAGAGGTTAGTTGCTAGCCTCTCTTTACAGATGGGGAAATGGGGATAGTAAGTGTAAAGGTTTGTCTATCTGAAAAAGTTGCAATCTCTTGCACAGGTTTAACAAAATTTGTTTAAAGCTGATTTAAGTTAAACAAATCAGATTTCTGCATGGAGAAAAGGCTTAAGTGATTTGCCCAGAGCCACAGAATTTGGATTAAAAATGTAGGTGTTCCCTGTGCTCAGACCATTAGATAACACTTTTCATCATGTCCAGAAAAAGTGTCCATTCCCAGCTGAAGGCTAAGCTAAAAACCCAGGTGGCTAAAAATGTGGCATGATTTCAAAGCCTTAAATAAGGGATAATTTGTAGGATGTCTTTTGGGGTTTTAAAAAAAAAGCTGTGTAATTACTGCCAAATCTTTTGTATGGAAATTTTCTCTGGAATTGGAGGCTTTTGCATACCTTGTAATTTGGAAAAAAGAAATATGGCCTCAAACATCCCAGTCGTGTGACAGCAAGACAAGTGTCAACTCTGTTTATGGACAGATAAAGACAAGATTTACTGTAAAAATGACAAAGACTGCTATCTTCACAACAGTCATTATAAAAACATTCATGAGTAGGACAACTTGACCTATTTTATAATTTTATAAAATTACCCCAAGGGATTTAAACCCCTCTCCTCACAAACCTTACTCTCTGCCTTGCTTATCCTATTGGGGCATGCACTAAGCCTCTGCACTGACACAGAATGTGTGCAAAGGTGACTTATGCCATGTGGTGGATGCAGGGGCAAAGAAGACAAACCTCTGGCCTTGCAATAGTATTTGTAGGATGTACTGGCTAGTGGGCTTCCTAACCTGGAAAAATAAGCAAAAAAAATCAATATTGTACTGATATGAGGATGTGAAGATGGAATTAAAAATGGAGGAATAGATAGTCATGTAAAACTTCAATTTTACAAATCAAATCGATTCTATAGATGAGATTTTATTATGGCAACACCAGCATGCATCTGTGTTTTAAATTGTAGCAGCACTTTCTCTGGTAATTCGTACTTCTAATAGTTTGTATGTCAGTGACACATTTGAATAAAAACTTACTCCAGATGGAAAATTGACCAGGTGTTATTAGGAGGGAGAATTTTTATCAAATAGTCATATCACATTTTCTTCTTAACATTTAAGTTTCTAGTGTGATTTTTACAACTAAATTTAGTGGATTTGGGTGCATTTTTCAGTGTGTGGAAATGAAATACCATTCCAATTTTTCAGATCAGAGGTTTAGTTTAGCTAATGGGTCCAACTTCTTAAGCTTTTCAGGACATCGAAGCTTTATTCTCATAGCAGTCTTCTTCCTACCCCTAGTCTCAGTCAACAGAGGGTTCTGCCACTCCTGTGAGGGGGAGGGAGGGTCGAGTGCATATCAATGGCAAGGTGTACAATACAATTATGTGATATTCAGAAAACTCCATATGCATTTTTAAATTGTATTTCAGATGTTCAGAAATATGCGTTTAACAATAAAAAAATAATTTTATGCATACTCTTTCCTGCCCCTCCAAAATGTCAAGACACTTAAGTTATTGGTAAAATTCTTTATTATTGTACTGTTAAAAAGATAGTGATGGTAAAAATGCAAACCATGCCATTTAGAGGTAGGGGACACCTCTCAAGCCCCCCAAATCACTATTTTTCTGTTTTAGTGTAATATAATCTGTCAACGTGAGTATAACATCTTCCTAGCTTTTTTTTGATTCAGATGCTTAGTTACTTGAGTCACTTTAATAGAACAAAAATCAGACATTTGGAAGAAAGCCGATATTATTTCTAAATTATGTTAAGGATTCAAGGCAAGGAATTCTTTATGTCCTTATTCATGACATTTTCTTGAAAGACTTGAGGGTTTTTTCTACATACGAGGAATTTGTATCATGCCAGTTGGAACAATTTACCAAGGGTCATGGTAGGTTCTTCATCACTGACAATTTTTAAATCAAGACTGCATGTTTTTCTGAAAGATCTGCTTTAGGAATTCTTTTGGGGGAATTCTATGGCCTGTGTAATACAGGAGGTTGGACTTTGTGATCACAATGGTCCTTTCTGGCCTTGGAATCTATGCATCATCAATCAGTGTTCTCTACCAATTTTTCTTGCACATGGAGTAACATGCTGACTGAATGCAAAAGGAATTATGAGCACAGTCTCTTCATTTCCCCTTCTTATATACTCTTTTGATTCCTCTTTAGTTTTTATTCTCCTACTCCGTTCCCTAAGCTCAGTCCAGCTAACCTCATTCACTCTTTTCCCAGTCCCTTTCCTGTTCTTTCATTGCCTTGTCGTCACTCACTATTTCCTCCACTCATTCACTTGCTCTCTCCACTTGCTCTCCCACATTGTTTCCCTCTTCTTACCCTTCCTGCGTTCTCTCTTCAGGCTCCTCTTTTCCTTTCTCTCTCTCTCATCCCATCTGTCGCTCACATTCCATTTTCTCTCCCTTTTATCTGCCTCCTTACCTGCAGACTGCGATGCGCAGGCTGTCTCCTGGTGTTCTTTTTTCTCCCCATGCCTTTCAAAGTCTACTAAGAGCTCCAGAGATATTGTGTTCTGCCTTTCTTTCTTGAGATGGCAGCAGTGATGTCAGGGCCACTTTTACTGAAAAATTAGTAGCACGTTTGGGTTGCTGTGCCATCCCTCATCTTCAAGAATGTGTTGTCAATGACTTGCTCTGCTCCCAGGCATGGTCTCTTACCTTGGGTGACTATCACCCTTCCTTCTTAGGCCTTTGGGATACAGCCAGGATCTGCACTTCTCTGGCTTGAACCACATCGGAATCTGTGTATGCTTGCTCACATGCTAAGCGTGGGGATCAGCACTGAGGTCTTAAAATAGCATATGTGCAATCATGATTTTTTTAGCTGTATTTGCTAATTAAAAGGCACCTTTAAAGTTAATGTTGGGTGATAGTCACATTTTGCTGTATTTCACAATGGTTGTTTAAAAGGTTACGGTTCTCAGATGTTTGGAGAACGCACAACAGGAAATGCAACAGCAGAAATAGATTTTAGAAATAGTTACTTGTTTGCTATCCGTTTTTATCCTGTCAATTCAACTCTTGCTGTCTTATCAGAGGCCCTGATATTAATAAAATGTTCATTTGCAGAATTTCACTACCTGACCTCTCAAATGGTTTTACAATACTTGCAATTTAATTTCCTCATCCTCACCCAGAAGTTGTCTCATAGAGTTTCAAATGTTGCAAATTTGGTCCTGGGCTTCACAACTTGAGTTATGATATGTCTTCAGTGTAAAATGGATATTCTTTCAGCATCTCCATTTGAGATTGTCTTATATATAGGGATGTGTGTGAAGCAAGGTTGGGGGTAGAAAGGATCTCACTGTAAGGAACCCTAAATCTTCCATCAGTGGTAGCAATGGTAGGTGTTTTGTGAAATGGTTGTGCATTGTCTAAAATAGCACCTCCATCTAACAAGTAAATGACATGCACTTTCTCCTCACTTATAAAATACGAAACATATAGTTAGCTCTAAATTGGACTCTATATGTTCATTCATCTCATTCTTGTTTTTTAATCCCTCTAATGCTTCTAATTGCCATAGTGTACAGGCACATATTAAGTGTGTAAGTGTATATTTTCAATTGCATTTAGTGGAAAGTTTTCCCTCTGGTTTCATATTTGCATATGTTCTTGGTCAAAGGTGCACCAGCAGTCTCAGCTTTTTTTTTTTCTTATAGCTTTCTTTGTTGTTTGCTTTAATATGCATTTATTACAGCAGGAAGTGTTTCTGGTCTCAGTGGACAAGGGCCCTTGCTAGATGTCTGGAATGTTGTTTGGCAGTAAAGCAGTTAACAGTTCCATGATAGTAATTAGGCTTTAAAGCAACACTTAAGTAAAAGGAATAAAAGAAGATTCACACTTCTCTGGGTGCTGCTGTTGTGATCTGGCTGCAGGCTTACCAAACCAACAGTGCATCTACTTATACTCAGAATGGTGAGAAACGCTTATTTTAAAATGAAATTGTGAATTCCAAGAAGTACAGCAGAATCCATGGGAAGGCCTGACTCATCAATTACAAAAGAAGTCAAGAACTGTTCAAAAAATGGCTTGAGTATTTTAGCCAAAAAAAGATTGCACATAGTTGGTTTAGCCCTCATCTGTATTGGCCAACTGATGTTAGAACTTTTCCCAGGTAGGAACCTAGGCTAAAGTATATTTTTCTTCTGATTGCCACTCTTCTAGCATGGTTTGGCCCTGTCCGTAGTAGCCAGCCAGTTCCTGTTAGAACCCTATTTGACTAGATCAAAATAACCTCAGTTCTTAACCTTTGCTGTAAGGCTACTGTAGTCAGTTCCTAACATCTTCAGAAGATGTAGATTAATTTTAACTCTCAGGTTTATTCTACTGAGATGAGAGGGAAGTGGGCAGAGTTCACATTTTTAAGGCATGATACCATTTTTCAATATAGGTGTGTTAAGAGTTCTTCTGAATACAGGTAGGTTTTCCCCAACTCTAAAATGGAACCTTTACTTAACATTGTGAGACAGCTCATGTTGTAACTGGGTCCCCCAATACGATTGCATTTGTAGTGTAGGCAGGACATTAAACTTACAGTGAGATAATGTCCAGAGTATTTCCAGTCTCTGAATTTTCCAGTAGAAAATTCTTTGTGATCAGTAATTAATTCTGAGCTTAGCTTTAACTGTCTTGGATGTAGTTCTTATTTATATATGTATTCTTTTCCTTTCAGTTAATCCATATACTTCCTGGGTAAGCACGATTTACTGTAAAATTATATTTATATTGTAAAATTTATTATATTTTAACAAATGCTAGCACTTTATTTTTAAATTTATATTTAAAATAGAAGCAATCTTCAGCTGCTCTTCTGGGCTGAGCCTACAATGTTTTGTTCATTTCCAATAATAAATCACAGTAAATACACCCAGAAAGCACAATTGACGAAGTTACAGGTCAGAAAATCAGGGTTTTGTTTTTATTCTAAATTAGATGAAACATCTTTACTTTAGAAGAAGGCGTGGAAAGAGGAAAGTGTTCAGATTTTCCTTCCAGAGGATGTTAAAAGAATTATACAGTTTATCAAACATGTACCATAGAAGCAAAAGGCAGTGGAGATGGAAGGAAAAAGTACGGGGGAGTAGGATGTAGAAATTGGTGATTTGCAAAAATGAAAAGATGCGGTGGTTCATTTTGGGTAAGCATCCTAAAATGTGACTGTTGTCTTCAGCTTTAGAGAGCCACCTTGACTCGGAGTTCCTTCTCTTACTATCCCCACCTTTTTGTGTGGAGGTTCTCTGTTTTCTAGTGGCACTAGTAGTTCTTGGAGGAGCTTTCTATTCAGCCTACCTATAGCAATGTTTGGAGGAGATGGTTCCTTGTCATGAAACAGGACGTCAAAAAGTCTTTGGTTAAGAGAACTGGGAGAATATCTATGACCTATAAGCTCTAGAAATGGCTGAGCTAAGGCACTGAAAAGGAGTTAGCACTTTCAGTCTTAGAAAATTTCAAGATATCACACTTTAAAATTGCAGAATTACATATGAGAAAAGCAATTACAGATTTTAGAGGCTTTTAAAATTTTAGTTTTCCCAGCTCCCTTTGAGACTTGTATAGTTGCTCTCAGGGGTATAAATTGAGTTTTTTTTTTAATTCCTAAGAATATAAAATAGGGCCAATATTTTTTTTTAGTTCTCAGATAGTGAGAGCATTATATGCACTGTTGTTATGTACTAATTCCAGTCCATACTAGTATTAGGATGGAGATTTCTGAAGAACCCATAATGGTCAACTTTGCTTAAAGCAAGGGTAATCCAAATGGCAGTGTGATTGTTTGTTCCTTGTTGGGTGTCATTTTACAGATGGACAAACAGCCTAATAATACATAACTATCAGTTAAGAAAATCAGGAAATCCTACTGTAATAAACAAATTTTCCTCCTCTTTCCCCACATGTGATACCAAACCCTTGATACTCACTATGGTTGGGGCTAATGGAACAAAGGAAACCCTTTCACTGACACCTGGAGTGAGTCACTATTGACAAGAAGAAGATTGATTAAAAGAAAAATACAAATTTCTTAAGTAGTTCCTGTATTTAGTGTGTACAGTATCTTGTATAGTGTAGCAGTATAAAAACTACGCTGTTCTCATTCCTGAATTCCTTTTGACTACTGTTTGTGGTAACTCTGTCATGGTAACATAGTCTATTTGATAAGAATATCTGAGTTATTTCAAGTTGAGAAGCACCATGTAATTTGAAAAATGCCATTGTTGATGGACTGATCATGAGAATTCTTAAATGTGGATGTAACTCAGTTTTTTCACAATATTTTACATAGTTTATAATCAGTTGATCCAGTTATCTCAATTGCCTTTTGCAGTTATTTTCCTGATTGGGATTATTCCTCAAAATATTTTACATTAAATTGCACATTTTGCCTCTTTGAAGCTGCTCAGTAATTGATTTGGTTCTTGACAACTTCATAACAGCCATCGAGTCACAATACAGAATAATGAAAAAAATAATACAATTTCCATGTAGAAGTAGGACAAAGATAGAAATACTGAGCAAGTCATTATGGGGAAGATATTTCTCTAGTTAGAGACTAATTGTATGTCTTATAAGTTTGATGTTGAACCTGTAAAACTAAGTCACTTTAAAAAAAATCAAAATACTAGGAGGAATACTAAAACCAGAGCTCAAATGGAGGGACATCTTGGATCAGGAAAATTTCACCTTCTTTGATGAAAATAAGCATAGGACTGGAAGTGACCTCCAGGGGTCATCTAGTCCAGTCACTGCACTTACGACAGGACCAAGTATTATAGACCATCTCTGACAGGTGTTTGTCTAACCTGCTCTTAAAAATCTCCAATGAAGGAGATTCCACAACGTCCCTTGGCAATTCATTCCAGAATTTAACTACTGTGACAGGCAGGAAGTTTTTTCCTCATGTCCAACCTAAACCTCCTTTGCTGCAATTTAAGCCCATTGCTTCTTGTCCTATCCTCAGAGGTTAAGGAGAACAATTTTTCTCCCTCGTCTTTGTAACAACCATTTATGTACTTGAAAATTGTTATCATGTCCCCTCTCAGTCTTCTCTCTTCCAGACTAAACAAACCCCATTTTTTCAATCTTCCCTCATAGGTCATATTTTGTAGACCTTTAATCATTTTATTGCTCTTCTCTGGACTTTCTCCAGTTTGTCCACATCTTTCTTGAAATGTGATGCCCTGAACTGGACACAATACACAAGTTGAGGCCCGATCAGCACGGAGTAGAGCAAAAAAATTACTTCTCATGTCTTGCTTACACACTCCTGCTAATATACCCCAGAATGATGTTTGCTTTTTTTGCAAGAGTGTGACACTATTGACTCCTGTTTACCTTGTGATCTACTATGACCCCCAGATCCCTTTCCTCAGTACTCCTTCCTAGGCAGTAATTTCCCATTTTGTATGTGTGCAACTGATTGATCCTTCCTAAGTGGAATACTTTGTATTTATCCTGTATACTTCAGAGCATTTAGCTCAATGTAATAGGGAAAGGGAAGCTCCTGGTGTTAAAATCCAGTATTTGCATGTTTTTCTCAAACCATGAACGGCATGCAGTGCACATACTAGTGGTACATGGTAGTCTTTATTTTTGGTACTTAGGGGATACATTTTTCCTTGGCAATGCACAGGCAATTAGTGCTCTTCACCCAGTAATGTCAGTGGGAACTGAGCAGTTCTATCACTGTTTGGTGTTTTGTGAATGTGTAAGTCCATAACATAGCAGAAAGTACAAGTCATATTAAAAGTACTGTGCGGTACCTGAATCCTATATCCTAAGAGTGTTCCTCCCCCAACATACATTAAATTCCTCATCTCTTCTTTTTCCTGTTTGATTCAATACTGTACATATGCAAGACTCTACTTTTTAAGTTTAGTTTTTTAAAATTGTCTAATGTGAAAACAAGGACTAACTTTCTTTCATATAGCCAGATAAAGTTGTGTTTTGAGTATCACCACAGCTCTTTGGTATGTAAAGGTCCATCAGGCCTTTTGTGCTATTACTTCTGCCAATGCTAAAGAAGTATGATAACTAACACTGGCTCTAACCCCATCTCTGATCTGTAACTGGTTATATGATGTAATGTGATTGCAACGTTCTAATTTTTTTTTCCTGAGAATTTTTGGTATGGGATCGGGGGAGAAACATCATACTTTTTTGATTGGCTTGTTTTTGTTTACTAAGAGTATTAGAATTAATATTTTTAGTCATTTCTATGACTAAATAAAAGAAGCCAACAAAACCTAGACACCATAGTAAGAAATCTAGGGGATCATTTGGGATTCTCTCATTTATTTTACAGTATTCTTGGAAGTATTTAAAAATGATAAAGCTAGGTATTTACAAATTTAAGAACTTATAGAATCATTAGTCTTTATGAGCTGCTTTAGATTTAAATTACATTGTTGAACTAAAAATACTCCCAACAGTTGGACTGATTGAAGCTCTGTTATAACTACTGTATTTCACAGTAGAATTTTTAGCTGAGGTTGTGCAGTTTCACTTAAATGTAATTAAACTCCAAAGGACTGGAGCTCGGGCATTCCCTGCAGAGAGATGGAAGAAGGATGCAGTGCTAATCTTTTGTTAAATTGTCTTCAAAATTATTGCAAACCTGCCAGCAAAAAAATAGTATTAGGATGGCTTGTCTTAGCACAGTTGTGGGTGACTTAACCTTTTGAAACAAGAACATTTTATTTCAGTGTAATTTAGGAATAATCTTCCTTTTTTTTTTTATAAGATATTACTTTGGATTCATCAGGTACAATATCTGATATAAATAATCCTGTACTTATTTGAATTACAACTTTTTAAAGATACAGGGGGTAACTTTATAGTGTGACATGTAAGGAACTGAACACACAGCTTCAATTTAACAATAATAGGAGTTCCATTGCAAAACACTGAAATTTTGTCCCACTTCATTGGACAAGTAATAATATAAAGATTGCCTTATTGCTATGTTGGCTAAAATGAGTTTTGTCTTAGGACGTGTATAGTGCTAGATTTTAGAGCTGTTCTCTTCTATCAGATTATACATACATTAACAATATGCTTGGAAAAATATCTGTACGTAGCAGGCTGTGTGTGTGTGTGTAAAGTAGATTATAGACACTGTAGTATCTACAGAGAAAATATTTGTGGTTATTTTTGAAAGCTAATTGGCTTTAGTTAAGAATATACGTTGCAGAAAGCAAACAGTTCAACTCAAGTTCATTGTATAAATGTTCATGAATCTCAGTCAACATTAATCTGAGGCAGGTCACTCACTACCTTTGTGTTTATACCCTGAGGAGATGTATGTGCTAGTTACTACTATGGTCTAGTAATGTTGTTTTATTTGACAGATGCATATAGTATTGTATACATTCCTTTTATGGCTATAGGTTTCATGAACTCCCCAGTAAGATGGATCTCTCCGAACAAGTGACTCTGTGTAACAGACAGTAAAGAAACTGTCCCATTTACCATGCGTTCATCATATAAATGGATTCTCTACAAATATGGATACAATCCTGCTTAGTTAAAACCAAGCTCATTTCTGCGTTTCATTCCACTTCCCCTTTTTCTCCTAACAAATAATTGGCACATTTCAGTACTATGGGGAATCTACATGGAGGCCTGGGATTGAAATAACAAGGGATTGTGCATGTCAAAATTCATTAAAGGTGAAGGCAAGTTTGTAATGACCTAAAATTAGAGTAAATTGTAATAACTTAAACTAGTTTTGAATCAATATGGATGTTGGTCTTCTGCAGCTCCAAGGGTCTTTAAATCCTGGTTGTCATCACGTGCAGGTTGTATATGCTATTGAGATGGATCATTCTGTAAATTGGCTAAACCTGCTCTCACTTTCTGGCAGACAATGCGGTGCTGTAGAATAATACAGCATTACACAACTTATGCTTCCCTGCACAAGTATAGTTATAGTTACCACAGATGCCAACATTGGAAAGGCCATAACTTTTTCAGAGTGAGCTCTCTCAGAGTAAAAAGCCTGAGGCGGTGAAGCTAAGGAAGAAGAGAAGCTTGAGGTATAGAATGTCCTCACTTTATATGAGGATAACACGAACCCCTTGCTGACCAGTATACCAGCACCTCACATCAGGGCTTGCAATCAGCTCTTCTTTAGGAACAGATTATTTTTAACAAGTACCTGAAAGTTTTATTTGTTTTTTTTTTAAATGACTAGGTCATTGGAATCTCCGACTGAGATCTGTGCTGAGAACTTTCATATTGCGTTAGTTATTTACATATTCTGTGCCTGGAATTGTGATACAATGTTATCTACTTGTTAAAGCAGCAGCCTTGGCTGTCAAAGTTGTGAAGCTGCAGTTCAAATTCACACAGTAAGGAGTAATTGAAAGTTTCACATTTAAATAAATCTGCTACCACGTACTCCAGTTTCAAGAAGTTCAAAAACGTTAGTCTGAATATGAAAAACAAAAGTATCCAAGGGCCAAAATTTCTCTAATTTGTTATAACTGTTTTATACAAATGTTGCTATATTTTGTCTAAAAATGTTCTCATGAAGTCATACTGCAGTTATTTATCACCATCCCATTTACGTTTAATTCTACTGTATATGGAAACCAGACACATTAAAATGAATAGAAAGTGCAGGATGGGCAATGCTTTACTCATTTCTGTGCTAGCAGGGATGTTCATTTGATCATGTTGTGCTAAAATATGTAGTTGTTTAGTGAGATGGAAAAATGCTTATTGAGTAGGTAGAGGCAACTGAAATTGAAATTACTCACTAGTAAATTGAAGATCAGAATCTAGAGCAGGTGTGAGGGTTGCATTTGTTTTGAAGTGGACATCAAGCATATAGCTTTTTAAAGAATAGTTTGTTAGTGAAATTGGTTTCCCTTTATTGCCTTTGTATGTAGCTTTTCTGCCTCATAGGATATCAAGTTTTGGAACTGGATGGCTCGGGATTAATGGTATCTAGAGCCTTTCATCTCTAGGTCACTGATTGAAATCTCACCCAAATTAGTAGTGAATAAAGGTTTATCAGCATTTGTTGATTGTTTAGTGACTTCATGAAGTGTATGGTTAAAGGAATAAAAAGTTAAGTATTTGAAATTAAGCACACTAAAAATTAAATCGTCTCTGTAGACACTTACTGTACAGTACATAAAAATAGAAGTTAGATGAAACTTTGGAGACAGCAACCATACGTACCTCTTTCAGTGATTAAAATATTGACACTTGCACCCATGTCTTAGGCACAACTGGATGACAAAAGAAGACAGTAGTATCATCCATCACTTCGTGTTTACTTGTTTGTGCTGGTTTAATTCAAACATTAACTGTGTTTTGGTGTAGGCTATTTTTTTCATATTTAATTATAGAAACACTGTGTATTCCTGAAATAAAAAAGGCACTTAAAATGCAGCAATACACAATGTGCCAGGAAGATGAAAGTAAAATGGGTTTAAAGATGTATTGGGTACATCAGAAATTATAATGATTTCAAGAGCTTTAATAACCAGTAGTGGAGAAATTAATTTTAACCCACTTGCATTGAACTAGTACAGGCTTTCTAATGTTGACAGAGCTCTTTCCTCCTAAGCTACTAGGGCACTGACTTTTTAAGCAGCCAGAGTAGGTGGATGAGCTCTGAGTTTCTCTCCATTCCAGCAGTGGAAGGAGATGGGGGAAGAGGTAGTGTAAGTAACTAGTTAGGTTCCCGCATTTCCTTTTGTTTTTTAAAGAGAGAGAATGTGGTTTGGCCTGTCGGTTTATGTGGAGCTCCAGGAAGTCACTAGTGGTTGTTTTACCTGAAAAATACATAAGCAATATTTTGCCTTCCTTGGTATTAAGGGGACCTTGAGAGTCTCCTCTCGGGGTTTTTTTTGTTTTTTTTAAAATGTTTCCAAAGTGTGTATATATATTTTATGGTATCTGTAAGCAGCTGGAAAGCTTCTGATCCTTTCCTCTTAAAGATTCAGCAAAAGCAAAAACAGTTATAAATACTTCTTATATAGATAGCTTTCTGTTGAGACTCCAAAATGAATATTCTGGGTACAAGGAAGGGGTCCAGATTATTTTTTTGGGCTTCCTGTGAAAATACTAAATTGGAAGCTATATCAGTGTGTTCATAATTGTTGTGGTACATTGCAGAGCAGTAGTACAAAACATCTCATGAATTAGAATTCATAAGACTTTTGAAGATGACAAGATCATGACTCTGGGTGACTTGAACCTTCCTGTTCAGAAGCCCTTTAGACATGTGCTGAGATGTAGGCAGATGATGGATATAGTAAATGATTACTTTCTGAACTGCGTCCTCAGTCCTCTGAGGAACACTATACAACTTATCACTGGATGTAGTCAGTAAATTGGGCAGAATAACCAAATTAAACACTTGATATATTAGTGTTGAGTACTGAAAGCAAAACCAGTTACTAGCAAAAGAAAAATTCATGACTTCAGTTAGGCCAACTTGACAGAATAAGTAGATCAGATTAGATACAAATAAAGGAGGGCGCCATTCCTTACATGTATTTGTGTAGAACTAGAATGGTGTATGCCCAAGACAATAGTTATAAAGTACTAAAAGTAATCATGTAGCCCCAACATGACGATTCTGGGGTGCTTAGTGCTGAATTTTTCTTAATGTATAATGAGCATCTTTGGAACTGACAGAGCAAAAGGGTTTGGAAAGTGTACCTTTTAGCAAGAACCTAAGAAAAAGAAGAACTTGGATAGTAAGCTCTTCAAGGCAGTGGCGTTTCTTTTGTTCTAGGTACTGTACAGTGGGACCCTCATCTCTAAGAACTATTGTTATACAAATAATGGTACAGTTAAAACCACCCTCCCGCTTACCAGAGATTAAACACCACCCGAAGAAAGCAAGGGGAAGCCATACTGAAAATGTGAAGGGAGCAGATTAAGTGTACTGTCCTCAGGCTTTTGAAGATTTCTCAGGATCCCAGGCTTGTCTCCAAAATATTAAGACTTTCACTAAACATGCAACCATGCATGTAATTCAGTAGAATAGAGGAGGAATAGGCATGTTACAAGGAGAACAGTTCTTGATTTAACTGTTGTCCAGATGCACTGAAATGAGAAGAGTTTTTCCAGATTTGTTAAGTTTGTCTATTTTTTTCAATAGTATAAAAATACATGATTGTGTGGAATCAATAAGTCAAAATCTGATTTTTTTCAGTTTCCTGTTGCAGTTGGGTATGGGCTGTGATGGTATATCTGCCAAGCAGCAAAGATGGTGAGAAAAAAAAATCATGATATCGTTTATGGACCCTTGTGGCAAGGAATTTATACTTCCAGATGACTCAGCTACTGCATACAGTGGATAGAGACTTAAGTGCAAAGCTTACACAAGTTGTCTTCAATCTGTCATGATACTGTGTCACATGATACCTTTTTTGTGGCTTTGAGAGAAACCAAAATGGAACTGGATTGCTGGCATGTAAAATTTAAAAGGTGGTAGAGCAATTTTTATACTTAGGGACGCAGAAAGCTTATATACAAATGCTAGAAGCCTAAATACTAATACAGTAGCATTTAATTTCAGAAAGGGGAACTACGCAAAAATGAGGATGTTAGTGTAACAGAAATTAAAAGGTACAGAGCCAAAAGGGAAATCCCTTCCAACTGCATGGAAACTTTTTAAAGACACCATAATAAAGGCTCAATTTAAATGTATACACCAAATTAAAAACCATAGTAAGAGGACCAAAAAAGTACCTCTGTGGCTAAACAACAAAGTAAAAAGCAGTTAGAGGCAAAAAGGCATCCTTGAAAAAGTGGAAGTGTTAAATCCTATTGAGGAAAATAGAAAGGAACAGAAACTCTGGCAAATGAAGTGTAAAAATATAAGAAGGAAGACCAAAAAAGAATTTGAAGAACAGCTAGCCAAAGACTCAAAAAGTAACAGCAAACATTTTTTTTAAGTACATCAGAAGCAGGAAGCCTGCTAAATAACCAGTGGGGCCACTGGATGATCAAGATGCTAAAGGGAGCACTCAAGGAAGATAAGGTTATTGCAGATAAACTGAATGAATTCTTTACATCAGTCTTCATGGCTGAGGATGTGAGGAAGATTCCCAAACCTGAGCCATTCTTTTTAGGTGACAAATCTGAGGCACTCTCCCAGATTGAGGTGTCATTGGAGAAGGTTTTGGAACAAATTGATAAAGTAAACAGTAATAAGTCACCAGGACCAAATAGTATCCACCCAAGAGTTCTGAAGGAACTCAAATGTGAAATTGCAGAACTACTGACTGTGGTGTGTAACATAATTTAAATCAGCTTCTGTACCAGATAATTAGAGGATAGCTAATGTGACGCCAAATTTTTAAAAAGGCTCCAGGGCCAATCCCGACAATTACAGGCTGGTAAGCCTAACTTCAGTACCGAGCATATTGGTTGAAACTATAGTAGAGAACAGAATTATCAGACACATAGATGAATATGACTTGTTGGGGAAGAGTCAACATGGTTTTTGTAAAGGGAAATCATACGTCACCAATCTACTAGAATTTTTTGAGAGGGTCAACAAGAATGTGAACAAGGGTGATCCAGTGGATATAGTGTACTTAGATTTTCAAAAAGCCTTTGACAAGGTCCTTCACCAAAGGCTCTTAAGCAAAGTAAATGGTCATGGGATAAGAGGGAAGATCCTCTCCTGGATCAGTAACTGGTTAAAAGATAGGAAACAAAGGTTAGGAATGAATGGTCAGTTTTCAGAATGGAGAGAGGTAAATAGAGGTGTCCCCCAGGAGTGTGTAGTAGGACCAGTACTGTTCAACATATTCGTAAATGATCTGGAAAAAGGTGTAAACAGTGAGGTGGCAAAATTTGTAGATGATAAACTATTCAAGAGAGTTAAGTCCAAATCAGACTGCAAAGAGTTACAAAGAGATCTCAGAAAACTGGACAACAAATGGCAGATGAAATTCAATGTTGATAAATGCTAAGTAATACATATTGGAAAACATAATCCCAACTGTACATATAAAATGATGAAGTCTAAGTTAGCTGTTGCCACTCAAGAAAGAGATCTTGGACTCATTGTGGACAGTTTTTTGGATGAGATCTAAAACAGAGGTCCTGGCCGTTTAGAGATGTTTGCACTGTAGTTGGGTGTATGCATCCTGGCTCAGGTAGACAAACCTGCCGCTAGATCCGCTCCAGCTGGCGGGCACAGAATAGCTGTGCAGATGTGCAGGCTAGCCACCTGAGCTTGAACCCAGCGGGTTGGGCAGGCTTGGGTGGCTAGTCTAAGCCCTTGCCTGTGTCACAGTGTCCACACTGCTATTTTTAGTGCACTAGCTCAGAGGGAGCCAGCTGTGAGTTTGTTTGCCTGGCCTAGGAGGCACACTTCCAGCGGCAATATAGACGTAACACTAAGATCCCCTGGCACTCCTTACAAGTATAGGTTTTTAATTCTTGGTTTTCTAGTCAAATTCACATTTACACAATTATATTCCGTTTCCTAAATTGCTCCACTGTTTGTTTGTTTCATTGTTCTTCACTACACACGTTTAGCACAGGAAATTTTATGTGCTGTTAGATATTAGAGGTGATATTAAACAGAGAGATGGCTGCAATTCAGTGGTGTGTGTACTGATTTCTATATATATGTTATATGTAGAGTACTCTGTGATGAAAGCCAAGAGCTGTGGAAGGTGGGGGAGTGATTGGGCTGGCTGGGCCAAACCTGAGTGGTGCTGTAATGCTAGGCACCAGAGCACAATACCACTCACTCAGTTTTGTGGGAGTTGGGTGTAGGGGACATGGTGTCAGGCTGGTGGAGGTGGAGGACACCTGCAAAGGGAAGAGGAAGATCAGGCAGTGATGAAAGAAGAGAGAAGGCCTAGTTCCTTTTGTGTATCCTGAAAGATGGTATATAAATTATAGCAGAAATGGTAATGATAGCTATAGTTAAGTTTGCCAGATTATGAATTGTTTTAATTATTAAAACAGGTAAATCTTATAAAGGAGCAGCCAATAAATTTATGACTAGGAAAGTACTTGGATGGGTAAAAAGTCGCTTTATATTATTATATGCAACCAGTTCACATTTATCAGGTAAATGAAATTTTCTATTACAACAGTAATTGTAAATTGGGCATGGTGTGCTGCATTTTTTCACTTAACCAAGCAGGAAAATCATAAGTAGAACTCATTGGGATTGTGCCTGTGCTTCTGTTGTGTAGTGCATTTACAGTAACTAGAAGCACCGGTATTAGCATTTGGAAACTGACTAGAATTGCATGATTCTGTTCTCTTCCTAAGTGGCTGGGGTTGTCATTACATCTGGAGGGTACTGTTGTGTAGGTATGCAACTGCAGTCACATGTAGGAGTATTTGTTGCTTCTGGTGGCACACTGTAGAGAAAATGACACAAACTGGGAAGAGAGATGGAGAAAATGAGGGGATTCAGAAGCAAAGGGCTGAGATCCATTTAAAAAAAAATAGAAGGGAGGTGAAAAGTTGTAAGTAACTGCAAAATAAAGCTGCTTTTCAAACGTTCCCATATTGCACTTTTTATATTAGTATTACTCTTGGGGGAATTCTGCATCATTGCATGCGTGCAGAATTCATATCCCCTGCAGATTTCTTTGCTTCCCTGCAGAAAAATTACTTTCTGATAGGGAAGCAAAGGGAAGCTGTAACAATGGCCACACGTCCCTCCCCAGCAATGTGGGCTTGTCGTTTTGGATGCAGCTGGTAGAGAGGTAAATCACTGTGGTGGGAGGCTGGGGGTGCCCCGGCTGGATCAGACCCATCCGCCCAACTCCCATGCATCCGGACCCCTCCCCATACTCAGATTCCCCCACTGAGCCTCACCCCTCCCCGCCCCCAGAACTCCCGCCCCCATGAGCCCTCTGTACCCAAACCCCCACCCCACCAAGCCTTACCCCCTGCATCTGGAGGCCCCCGTGTTCCCCATCTCACCGAGTCTCAGCCCCCTGATCCAGCCCGCCCCAACCCCACCCGGCTGGGCTGGGGCTGAGGCTGGGGGAGGAGCTCACTTCCCCTGCACAGAGCAGTCGGGGGGTCACTGTAAAGGGAGCTACTTCCCATATGCCCAACCTCTGTGCATCCGGACCCCTCTCATATCCAGACTCCGCACCGAGCCTCACCCTCCCGTATCCAGAACCCTCCCATGATTCCCCCACATCCAGAGCCCCTTGTATCCGAACCCCCACCGAACTGAACCTTCCCTGTACCCAGACCCCTCTGCCAAGCCCCACGCCCAGGCATCCGGACCCCCATCCCTGCACCCAGACCCACCCCCTGCTGAACCCTCAGTACTGTAACTCCCACCCCAACGAGCCCTACCCCTTGTGCACCTGGACCTCCACTCCACTGAGCCCCTTGCATCCAGACTTGCCTTCTCCTCCCTCCCCTCCCCCCCCCCCCGGCGCACGCAGTATCCCCCTCCACACCCAGAGTTGGATTTTTTTTCTTTTGCTATGCTTCTGCTCAGTAGACTGAAAAAAAGTATATACTCCTGCTGGTGTGGTGAAGAAGGGCCCAAGAGAAGTAATTCATATTTACTTCTCAGGAAATGTTTATGAAGCTGATCTTTAATTAAAATACTAACCATAAGCAATGTCCTTCATACAGTGCTAAGACTTGTATTCTAATTCAGTGATGCACTAATTAATACAAAATGTTGACGCTTTCAGTAGAACTATGGATTTACGTGTGTTTTGGCTGTCAGTTCATTCTCTTGAATTGCTGCATCTTATCTCTTTTAGGAAACTGAACCTGAAGTGGTATTTAACTTAGTTTAATGTGTTAAATTAAAGCATTGAGAGTGATATGGTATTGTATTAGGTAATCATGCGATAAGTTTGGTGTATTTAACACATTAATTGGGTCCTTGAAAGTCAATGAGGTGTACATATTACACCTTCTTACCTGCACGCGCGCGTGTGTGTGTGCGTGTGCACATGCGCGTGAAGAAGTGCTTCTTTATGTTAAATTAAAAGACAGCAGGTTTAAAACTATTGGGTGACCCCTTTTTATCCCTTTTGTGTTATGTAAAGGGATAAATAACATTTCTCTATTCACTTTTTCAATTTTTACATGACCATTCATGATTTTGTAGGCCTTTATTATATCTCCCCCTTAGTTGCCTCTTCTCTAAGATGAACAGTCCTAATCTCTTAAATTTCTCCTTGTATGGAATCTGTTCCATATCCTTGATAACTTTTATTGCCCTTCTTTGTACACTTTCCAGTTCCATTATATCCCTTTTGATATGAGATGACCGGAACTGGACACTATTCACAGTATGGATGCATACGGGATTTATATAGTGGCATTAAGATATTTTCTGTCTTATTTTCTTTCCTTTTTCCTAATAGTTCCTACACAATTAGCTTTTTTGACCACCTTTGTACACTGAGTGGATGTTTTCAGAGAAGTATTCACAGTGACTCCAAGATCTCTTTCTTGGATGATAAACAGTTAATTTAGAACCCAACATTATATATGTATAGTTGGGATTATTTTTTCCAATGTGCATTATTTTGCATTATGAACATTAAAGTTAATTTTCCATTTTGTTGCCCAGTCACCCAGTTTGAGATCCTTCTGTAACTCCTTGCAGTCTGCTTTGGACTTAACAAACTTCAATAATTTTGTTTCATGTGCAAACTATTCCACTTCTCTGTTCACCTCCTTTTCCAGATCATTAATGAATATGTTGAACAGCACAGGTCGAAGTACGGATCCTTAGGGGACCTCACTGGTTATCTCTCTCCATTGTGAAAACTGGCCTTTTATTCCTACTCTTGGTGTTCCCTATCTTTCAACTAGTTCTTGATCCACTCTTATCCCATGGCTACCTAGTTTGCTTAAGAGCCCTTGGTGATGCACCTTGTTAAATGATTTCTGAAAGTCCAAGTATGCTATATCAATTGGATCACCCTTATCTACATGCTTGTTGATTCCCTCAAAGCGTTCTAATAGATTGGTGATGCGTGATTTCTCTTTGCAAAAGCCGTGTTGACTCTTCCCCAACAAATTGTGTTTATCTATGTCTCTGATCATTCTGGTATTTACTGTAGATTCTACCTGTCTGCCTGGTACTGAAGTTAGGCTCATTGGCCTGTAATTGCCATCTCCTGGCATTATATTAGCTACCTTCCAGTCATCTGGTACAGAGGCTGATTGCAGTGATACATTACATACTACAGGTAGTAGTTCTGCAATTTCATATTTGAGTTCTTTCAGAACTTTTGGGTGAATAATATCTGGGGTTTATTACTGTTTAGTTCTGTTTTTTTCTAAAACCTCTTCTGTTTACACATCAATTTGACAGGATGTCAGATATGTCACCCAAAAAGAATAGCTCTGATGTCCACCACATCCTCTGTAGTGAGGACTGATGTAAAGAATTCATTTAGCTTCTCTGCGATGGGCTTGTCTTCCTGGAATGCTCCTTTAACATCTTTGTCCTCTAGTGGCCCCACTGCCTGTTTGGCAAACTTCCTGCCTTTGATGTACTTAAAAATTAAAGTTCACTATTAGTTTTTGCATCTTTAGCAAGTACTTGTTCATGTTGTCAGTATTTAGTTGCTTGCTTTCACAAATTATGTTTAAATGGGATTCTCTTATGGTTGGCTGTTCCTTACTAGCTTCTACCTGTATTTTACCAGCTTCTTTCCTATCCTGTATACTAGGATATAGAGTTCACCCTTTCATAAATTCATCCCTAAAGGATGTCTCTCCCCAAACCATGTGCTCCTCCACGCTTTAGTTTAAAAAACCCTCTACAACCTTTTTAATTTTATGTGCCAGCAGTCTTGTTCCATTTTGGTTAAGGTGGAGGTCATGCTTTCTGTGTAAACTTTTCCTTCCCCCAAAGGTTCCCCAGTTCCTAAAAAACCTACATTTCTCCTCTTCTCGCCATTGTCTCTTCTATGCATTTAGAACGTGCCGTTCTACCTGTCTTTCTGCCTCTGCATGTAGAACTGGAAGCATTTCAGAGAATGCTATAATGGAGGTCCTGAACTTAAATCTCTTAGGACATCTAAAGATCTCATCGTATTTAGGTTTTGTCCAGGATATAGGTATCTTGGTTTACTCCTACAAAAATACTTAGACAAGCAGTACACATTTTCTCTAGGTTATTCCTTGGGCTCTGTTCCTGTGCCCAGATAAATGCTCAGAAGAGAATTTTCACCAGGTTGTCTAACGAGACCTTGGTGTTTTTAGCAAGGCTTTTCCATAGAATCCTACTTTCAATCAAGAAATAAAAATTGAGAATGACTATATAGACAGCAACTAATATGGGAGTATGAAATATAAATTTTACTTTATGCTCCAGATAACAATGATATCACCTAATTGTAATTGAACAATGTAGATCACCTAATTATATGTCAGCTCTTGCTTTATCAGTATGATATACAGTGTTAATATCTCAAGCAAAAGCCTTAAGCCAAAACTATCTCTTCATGACAGCATTAATGCTGTCAAAATAGCTTCTTTTCCTTTTTCTAATCACCCGATTTTATCATAACTTTTAAAACTCTATTTTCAGTTTAAAAACACCATTGTCTTTAACCAATAATATGTATAAAAATAAAAGCAAAATGGGGATTTCTTAAGACTGTAGTTATTAATGGAAGGTAAATCTTTAATTTGATATAAATGTAAGACCATAAGAACAGCCATACTGGGTCAGACCATTGGTCCATCTAGCCCAGTATCCTGTCTTCCGACAGGGGCCAATGCCAGGTGTAACCCATTTCAATGTAAACCAGTTTCAAAATTGGTGAGAAATATTTTGACAGAACAGTGAAAGTCAATCTTCAGTGTGTTAAGGGACAAGTTGTAATCTCCAGAGATGCTAGCTGGATGAAAACTGTGAAGTGCTGTATGCTTCTAACATTTAAAAAAAACAAAACAAATCCCAATAACCATTCAGGTATGTTTGATATTTTTTAGCTTGCGGATTTATAGACTTCACAAGATTACTCAACATTCTCCCCTCTCATGAAGATGACGAAAGATACCCTAGTGATAACATTAGTTTTGCATAAAGTGTGGCATGCTTTGTGTTCTGGCTTCAATATGAAAAATGACTCTATTCTGCAATACAATGTAACTGATGCCTGATCTGGGTCAGATAGTCTTCTACAGTAATGGCATAAGGCGCACAGCCAAAGGGATGGGAATTCCAGTGAATCTTTCATTCCTTTCCTGTTTGGATGTAAATGGAGAGTGATTAGAACACGTACTTGGGTGAGGAGAGACGCAAAGGATTTTGGTAACAGCTTATAGTAAATGTGCTTTTGAAATCTGCTAGAAACTATTTCTGAATTGCCAAGGGAATGGACTAGATACTCTAATCATCCCATATCTAAACTTGATAGCTTTACTTGTTAATTGAGAGAAATATAGCATGTCACTGTCTAAATTCTGTTGTTTTTTTTTTACTATTGATGTCAGCAGGAAAAGTCTATTAATGCGCTATTTAAATGGAGGATTGAGGTTGAAGTTATGTTGCTTAGATTGTCTTAAGGGAAAGAGTGTTGTTGCATTAGGTAATGGGAATCAAAACTCCATGGTTCTGTTCCCAGTTTTATCACTGGCCCTCTTTAGAGAGACAAGGTGGGTGAGGTAATATCTCTTATTGAACCAACTTCTGTTGGTGAGAGAAAGAGGCTTTCGAACGCTTGTCTCTCTCACTAACAGAAGTTGGTCTAATAAAAGGTGTGTTATCTCACCTACCTTGTTTCTCTAATATCCTGGGACTTATAGGGCTACAGCTACACGGCATATTGGTCAAATCATGGAGTGGGTCATTTATCTTTATAAAATGGTTATAGAATGGAATCTCACAGGGTGCTGAGACTTAGTTTTGTCAGAGGACTTTGGCTTCCATTCAAGCAAAGCACTCAAGCACGTGAGCTAAGCGCAAGCCTAAGTGTCTTTCTCAATTAGGCCCTTTAAGAACTTCATTGGAAAGATGCTTGAAGTGTAAAATATTAAAATCACAGACCAGTTCTTAAGGTAAGAGGAAGCCTGTGTGCATCTAAAAGGGGGAGGGACCTATCCATCCTTTTGTCATATGTCGTAGGTAGGTGCAAATATGCTTTAGAGAAATCAACTTGTAGTTGTTACTGTGGAGGAAAAGCTTAAACTGAGATCAGATTTTTCCACTCCTGCCAAAACTTAACCATACTATTGTTAGATCAGTTGTTTTCTGTTAATGCTTTCTGTATTATGACATGACCCTATAGGTGATAATTTGCAGAAATTTTTTTTTTATCCAGCACAAAAGCAGACCTATTTGGTAAATGAAAACTGTACTTGCATGAAGCATACTTGGCTATTTCAATCACTCTTACTACATGTGGGCAACTATCAATTACAGGTCATGTGTTTGGCTTATACTCAGTCCAAATTTGCATATAATGCTAGCTTGTTTTTCTGTAGCATGATAATGTATAATTATCACAGTGTTTATCTTTGTAACAAGTCTTACAATATACTATTGTATTCAGAGAATATTCAATTAGTACTTACAATCAATGATGTTAAGTTTTCTAGTAGACTTTTCTAGTAGATTTTCCCAGAAGTCTAATGAGAGCTAATGCATTAAAGAAATTGTACATTTAATGTAGCTAGTTTTTTAATTATAAGACAAGACAATATGTTTTTGAAATTTGTTTCTCAGTGAAGGAACATCTTGATAGAAATGTTAAGGCTGGTAAATCTTCCTGCTCATCTTCCTTGATTATAATTTCTTTTTCTTAATACAGTTACAGATGTAGAGCTAAAACGTCTGAGAGATGCTTTCAAGAGAACTTGTGGACTCTCATGTTACATGAGCCAGCAATGCTTCATTAGGGAAGTGCTTGGTGATGGAGTGCCTCCAAAAGTTGCAGAGGTAATTATAATGATATGTTTACTATTTTCCTGGGAGGATGTATGTATGCGTGAGTATACATACATTCTAATTGTGGTGACTATGCCATTTTCAATACAGCTGCGCAATTCACCTTTTCCAGCAGGGGACAGTTAGTCAGTATTGTGGTCAGATACTATCAATGTTGTTGCTTAATTAAGGCAGAGCAATAGCTATGAAGTGACCGTGAGGTACTCCTCCACCTCCAGTTGGCAGTCTGAGAGAGCTGAAGAGAAATGAAATGGAGAGACATAACTTTTCTTTTTAGAAAAGGAGTCAAAATCCTACACTGGTGTGGAGTTTGGTTGGGAGCTTGACACTGTAGAGTTCTCATGACAACGTGGGGCTTTGTTTTAAAAGGTACCCATACTTCTGGTTACTCCAGGATTCTACGAGGAATTTAGTTGTCTTAAAACATTGCAGCTCAAATAAGGTTACTTAACTATACTTGTAAAGACTTATTGTATAATACAGGAAAATAGCCAGAAACAAAATGTGCTCCATAGATAAAAATATTGTGTAAAAAAACCAACCAAAGACAAAAAATTCCCAAAACTAACACAACACTATCATCTGTATTAATATGCATATTCAGAAAAATGTTTTATTTCACACTGTTGAATGTGATTTGAGAGAGAAATTAATAACATACTGAATGCTGGTGGGAAAAGAATAAGATTAGCCAGAACTTTCAGCTGAGATCTTGCCACTTGTCATTCCTAATCATATATTTATAGTATCTTCAATGTTGCTGACCTTTTACATAGTACATAAGTCTAAATTGTTAAAAGATAATCCTAAAGGGGATAATCCTGGAATGGATCAAGTCTTGCCCCCTGTGTTGAGGCAGGACTAGGTAAACCCAGACCATTCCTGACAGGTGTTTGTCCAACCTGTTCTGGAAATACTCCAGTGATGGAGGCTTAGCTTAACTACTCTTACATTTAGAAAGTTTTTCCTGCTAACTAACCCAAATCTCCCTATCTTCACATTAAATTCATTACTACTTGTCCTACATTCAGTGGACATGGAGAACAATTGATCACAGTCCTCTTGATATAATAGCCCTTAACATATTTGAAGACTGTTTTCAGGTTCTATGTCAGACTTCTTTTCTCAAGACTAAACATGCCCAGTTTTTTTAACCTTTCCTCATAGGTCAGGATTTCTAAACTTTTATCACTTTTGTTGTTCTTCTCTGGATCATCCAATTTGTCCACATCTTTCCTAAAGTGTGGCGCCCGGAACTGGAGACAGTTCTCCAGCTGAGACCTCACAAGTGCCGACTGGAGTGGGACAGTGACCTCCCATGACTTACATAGGACAGTCCTATTAATATACCCCAGAATATTCACCTTTTTCTTGCAATGGCATCATGCTGTAGACTTGTGTTCAATTTGAGACCTGCTGTACCCCCAAATCTTTTTAAGCAGTAGTACCTCCTACCTCCTTATTCCCTATTTTGTAGTTATGCTTTCAGTTATGCTTTTGTTTTTTCCTTCCAAAGACTAGTGCCCATGTTTTTATTGAATTTTTGTTGATTTCAGACCAATTCTCTAATTTGTCAGTCATTTTGAATTCTAATCCTGGTCTCCAAAAGTGCTTGAAACCCCTCCCAGTTTGGTGTCATCTGCGGGTTTTATAAGCATACTCTTCATTCCATTACTAAATCATTCATGAAAATATTGAGTAGCACTGGACTCAGGACTGACCATTGTGGGACCCCACTAGATATGCCCTCCCACTTTGCCAAAAAGCCATTGATAACGACTGTGAGTAGTCTTTCAATCAGTCGTGCAGCCACTTCATCATAATCTCATCCCTAGTTTTTTTATGAGAATGTCATGTGGGACTGTCAAAAGGGTAAATAAAATCAAGATCGATCACATCTACTATTTCCTCCCTATCCCTTAGGTCAGTAGCTATGTCAAAGAAGTAAATTAGGGTGGTTTGGCTTTATTTGTTCTTGACTAATCCCTGCTGGCTATTGCTTATAACTCTGTTACCCTCTAGGAGCTTACAAATGGATTGTTCAATAATTTATTCAAATATCTTTCCAGATATCAAAGTTACACTGACTGGTCTAGAATTTCCCAGGTTTTCTGTTCCCCTTTTTGAAGATGGGTACTATGTTTGCTCTTTTCCTGTCCTCTAGCAACTGACCTGTCCTCCCTGAGTTCTTGAAGATAATCGCTAACAGCACCAAGATTGCTTCAACCAGTTCCTTAAAATGAGTTAGTCTTAGAAACACAGCTTTTTCATATTTGAGACTAGAGCATTTCAGTGGCAAATTTACACTCTCTATTTAAAAAATATTTATGAGTAGAATAGAGAAGATAACAGTGGGATTAATTGCGTAGTCCTATGAAATGACATCTGGTGGATGTCTTTGGACCCTAATAGGTACGCTTTTCGGTAATGCATTAACTGTTAAATAAATATTATTGTAAATACTAATAAACTAAGAAATTCACAGGCAGCCAGTATGATTAGAACACCATTTTGCTCAGTTAAACAGTTGACATAATTTGTTAGCAATGTTTGTCCATGATCAGTACTTAGTTTTGTCCTTTTTTGAAAGTCTTGTTTTGTATCATGTCCATGAAAAGATAAGGTCTCACTTTGCTGGTTGTCCTACCACTACACACAGGCCATAGAATTAACAGGCCTGTTCATATAGCATCAGTCCACAGTATCTCTCAGTGATAGTTGTATACCAATGGTACACACCTTTATTGATTCCTAGGAAACCTCATCACCTATTTAGGGATGTCTTGTCAGCACCTACCATGTGACTTTTAGATGCCAAATGTGACACCGTAATACATTAAAATCTTGTGTCAGAAGCTTAAAACAAACTTCCCATCCTATAGCATTTTGTTTAACAAACTTAGGTTTACACCCAATATAAGATCCTCTTCTTGGCTCTTAATAGATTTACATTATATGCTCAATGTTTTAATCTAGATTTTAGTGTTTAATCCTTCTGATTAAAAATTATCCAGGAGTTAAATTTTTCTAATTCACTACTTCCTTGCCAGCATTGAATGCAACCAAACTACGAAAAATATTAAGTAATAAAAATATTACTGGGGAGATGTGATGGGAAAGGTGCCATTTTCATTAGTTGTGGATATTAGGCTTCATATTCAGACTAGACTCATTTGCTGGTGGTTTTAAAAAACCCCAAGCAATTTCACAAATAGCAGGCTGTCAGGGCTGTTAGCTGTTCCATGACTTGGTAAAATGTTTTTTGCCTTTCTTCAACCATCCAGAGAATATAACCTGCATCATCGTGTACTGAAATTGGACATTACTAATTGTTGGAGCCAGAAACTACTAACTTGGGAGGGAGGAGGGAATCTGAGTTCTAACGTTTTAGTTCTTTTCTCATTACTGCTGATAACCAATACAGCTTGAACTGGCCTGTTTCAAACCTCGTACTGTGGTACCATTAAAAAAAATTTATAACAAAAATCCAAAGAGAGGTGGCCATCTGTCTTGCTGCATGATAAACATGTTGTTTGACCCTCATCTAACAAGTCAGTTTAAAAAAAAAAAAAACCTGTACAAAAGTTCTTAAACTTGACTGGGAAAAAATTGTCTTCTAGAAAAACAAAAATTGAACCTTGAAAGTGAGAATGTTACTACTGCTCATGGACGAAATCTTCTGTTTTTCATTTTCTTTTGTTAAGCTGTACAGTACTAGAGAAATGTTGCCTGATCAAAGGCAGGGTAAAGGTAGTCTTCTCTCACCTTCCTGGTTTTCTCAGAAAACTACAGAAAAAAATCTCAGCTAAATGGGATTTGGTTATCAAAAATATTATTTAGTTAAAGGGTTCCGCTGCACCCATTTACGAGGGGTCATCTGCCAAGATACCGTACAAGTTCTATGCAGACATCAGGTTTTGTAAAGTAGCAGTTAAAACAAACATCTTAGGTTTTAGTTTACTTGTTAAAAGAATTGAAATAAATTACTGTCTCTCGTGAAGTACTAAAACAGACCATCATAAAAGACTTTTAAGAAGAGGTTTATGTGAAAAGAGTAAAGAGGATTTTCAGTCTTGCTCTTTCTGTTTTTGTAACTCATCACATTGATGCATAGTGGTAGTTGAAAACCTAATGTAAGAGGCAATGTCTGCATGCTTGTTTATTGTGATCAAATATTTTATTGAAGATTCAAATAAAAATATAGATAGAGAAACTGTTGGGTTTCACAGAAATTTTCAAACCATCATAAGAAATATATAATTAATAGACTAATAGAATTAAATTGCCTTACCGGTACTGAACTAGGGAGGAGAACATTAGAATAAAGAGAGCTATACTGAATTTTGAAGTTCTAATAATGTACACTGAATCAAACTTCAGTTTTATTGTTTTGCGATTCTTCTTATCTTTTGAGCTTTAAAGCTACTCTTAAATCTTTTTCATGATGAATTTCCAGTAATCTCTCTTGCTTCTTTTAACCTTGTAATCACACCTTCTACAATCATTAATTCGCTTTAACTTTTTACTCATCCTTTCTTCACTTTTACTGGCTTTCAGTACCTCTACTCTTTGTTAAACTATGGATTTCAAACCTTATAAATAATATAATTTAGCTTGCTTTGCTTGCTAACAGAATATTTCACAAGAGAGAAATGGAGTGAAATTCTGGGGATAAAATTTTCATTGCAAAAATTAGAAATTCAGCTTCCATTAGCAATAATGTGAGATGGATGGATAAAATGCTATGCATAGCACTGAAAATCTACTTCTGTCTGGAGAAATCTCCTTTAGACTACATTTGTTGGCATAATAAAGCCAGTGTGTTACTCCTGTGAAATAGCAAGGCAAGCCTGTTAATAGTGCAGTAAGTAACATCACTAAAATTACTTAAGCAGTTTTCCAGATTATAGAATGAAACACTTTTAAACACCTCCTTCATAAATGTTTAAACTGAATAAATTAACTTTGCTGATGGAGATGAGTAGTCAGCCAAAGTTATTTTTCTCAAAAGGTAAATTGTGTCTGGAGAACAATTTAATAACATTTCAGATCTATAGACCAATTTCTTCATTATTGCTCCTGCCGAGTGGGTATTCTTCAGCATTTTGCAGAGCCACATTGTAACTAGTTTTGTGTTAATACAGGTTATAAAATGTTGGGGGTTTTGTTTTAGTTTTTGCTAGGGGGAAGCAAGTATATTTATAACAAGTATAGGCAGATCCCAAAGGCAAATAACAAAATAAATGTAATCATAGGAGGAAGCAACCTTCAGGTCACGTATAGATAATATGAACAATCACCGGAATATTGTATTAGAAGAAATTATATTGATGTTTTTTAACAATTACTTCACTTTAAGACATCAACTTAGTTGACTGATGGGATGTTGATATCTGATCTTGAATTGGCCTATGAAGATTTTCAGGGGAGCCCATAAACTGGACTTTCTCTGACTTGTCAAATACTTTTATGACTTTTTCAAAATTAAACTGTATTCTTACCTTCAGAATGCTTGCACCACTGTTGGTAATCCTGTTTATTAGGTAGTGCCTAAAGGCCAACCAGTTGTGCTAGGCACTGTATAAACATTATATGGTTTTGCCTTGAAGAGCTTATGGTCTAAATAGACAGGACAACTGCAGGGTGGGAGGTGGGGTAGAACACACATCCAGAGAGAACAATGTGATGGTGGCAAACATCAAGTTAGTTCCAAGATATTTTGGGGTAGGCGTTGGCTAGAAGGGGGATAAGCTAAATGGAAAGAAAAAGGAAGGGAATGGTGGATCACTGGGACAGGGGAAAAGGGTAAAAAGGGCAGGTGTGGAGTGGAGTTGAGATGAAGAGACAGAGGAGGAAAGGGACAGAGCTGGAACAATCCGCCAGCTGGAGTCTCTGGCTCCCTCCATTGCAGTTCTTCCCCAGGCCATATAGCAGGGGGAGAAGGGAGGCACCAGCTGAGCCATAATGCCCTCATAGTGAAGGGGGTGTGTGTCCCCAGTTTTGTGTGCACTCCAGGGTAGTGCTGGGGGAGTTGTGGCCCTGGCTAAGCCATAGTTTACTACCTCCTCCTAATGCAGCAATCTCTGATTTTGGTTGCTGCTTCCTCGCCGTCTGGAGTCTGCTGTTCTAGTGAGTCCACTTGGCTTTGAAAACTGTCTTGAAGAAAACCCCTTCAATATTGTCCATATTGAACATTTTTGGATAGTCCTGTATTTTTGTTTGCTTTGGAAGGCCTGGTGTGCCCAACTAATCAAATATGAAAAATGAGAATTTTTTCTTTTTGGGAAGTAAGAGAGTAGCAAGAGTGATGCTTCTCTTCTGCATACTGGATTTGGAATATTCCCCTCTTATTCTAATTTCAGAAATGTTCTGGATATGAAGTCACTTTCATATGGGATCTCTTGGAAATGTGATGTGTGTTCTTAAATACCAAATTTATAACTTCTATTCTGAAAACATTTATTTAAAATTATGTGACTATGGGGTCATACGATCCATTGCTTATGTAGGCTAAGCTGGCAGGTGGTGGCAAGATTGCGGTTTCTATCCCTGAACCTGGAGCAATTTTATAGGACAATGCCACTAAACCAAAATTTTGTTCTTGTCATTTAAGCTGCACCATTTCTATTTTGTTTTTTAAATCAGTTTAATATCAACAGCTTGCCCTTGATCAGCATCTTTTTGATGCTGCAGCTAAAGGAATTACTGCTTGCAGCACCAAATGGGCACTGGTTAGATTAATGATAACTGTTTTGGCTGGACAAAAGTAAATAAACTACTCTGAGCCAGGCATAATGTGGAGGTAGCCATAATTCAGATCTCTAGCCTCACTCCTATTCAGCCAATATAGCTCCTGATCTGAAGCAGCCCCACTCTCAGTCCTGAACCCCCCCACAGCCTCCAACTCTGTGAAAGCACCTCAGTCCTCCTGATCTGCGGTTTAATTTGCTTGACTCATTTCAGCTGTTGATTGAAATATGAAGTGTGCAAAGTAATTGGAGTGAGTTGATGATAATTGGCTGAGTTATCTATGATACAGCAATGTTCCTCTGCCTGCAACATGAAATGGGCACTGTGCAGGAAATCAGGCTTCACTGATGTACTTAGTTTGATGACAATCAGAAGGGTTCTTTCTATTGATGCCTAGAATGTTTCCTGACATTTTGGAATTGATTGGATGTGGTCTTCAAAAGTTATCATGCTACAGATAGTTACACCCAGAAATGCCATTGCCTTGAATGCTGGGCCTCGCTTCGCTCAGCCAACCATAAAATAAATGTTATTCAAGTAAGCAGATTGATACCTAATGACAGGTTATTTACTAGGGAGCGTGTGCTAGATGTCGGCTTCACCAACTGGCACAGTGAACCATCTTTGGAGAAACAGATGATACTCTGTAGAATAAAATTATTAACTAAAGAAGTTAATCTCAGTGCAAATATTATAATCTCTCTCAACCGAACACATGTAACTATATTTTCTGGACTGGCATAATTTAATCCAGCATGTTATATTCCTGTTTGTTTGTCTTGTTGAAATGTTGGAAATATAACTACCCTAGCCATACACTCCATGAGTCTGCTCTTTGTCTGATTTTAAACCCTTAAACGAGGCTGTTCTGAATTATGTTTGAAAATCAGAAGTGTTGCTTCACTCTTGTATAACTTGCTTTTTGGTTGAGAAAATGTAACGAACATTGTAGCAAGATGGTTGCTACTCACCTGGTTTTGGATTAAAATATTTTGCCAACTACAATTTCTTAAAGAGCTATCCCATGATAACAGATTTAGCTTCCAAGTAGAAATCTTTTTGAGTTTGCGTCAATCACATCTCTGCTGTAGTGAGACAGGAAGAACCTCTTCACATAAATGTTGAGGCCCGGGGCTGTGACTGTGTGTGAGAAATTTTGTCTTTAACTCTGCAAATTCTGACCAGGCTTGCGAACCTCCAAGTGCCCTGTTCTGATGACATGGCTAACTTGTGTGGCATACTGGCATCCTCTCCTTTTCTCATGCTCCTGGTGACACTTAGTTTATTTGTATTTCAGTGGTGTCTCAGAGCCCCAGTCATGGATCAGGACCCCATCATGCTAGGCTTTGTCCAACCGCAGGACAAAAAGACAGTTCTTGCCACCAAAGGTCTTACTTATCTAACTAAAGCCAAGAGACAACAGGTCAACAGATGGGGAAGTACAAGGAAACAATGAGAATATTAGTCGGCATAATAGGCAGCGATCTCGGAATACCAGCCGCCTAATCAATGTCAAGTTTTTGATAGGAATCATGGCAAAGAAGAGCTTTAGGGAGGATAATGATGTAGCTTTATGGATGTTTACCAGGAGCTCCTCCCAGGTCTGAAGGACAACATGGGAGAAAGCACAATGTTTGAAAATTTATCAAGTGGGTAATGTAGGCTGGCATCATGGGCCGATTGGAGGCAGGAATCGACATTTCGCTAACAAATGAGAGATGATAGGCAGAGAGAGGATATAGACTGTGAGTGGCCTTGAAAGTGAAGATGTTTGATGCTATAAATAAGGCGGAACCAGTGGAGGGATGCAAAGAAAGGGGTGATATGGTGCAGGTGACAGGCTAGGGAAACGATCTTTCCAGCAGCATTCTTAATGGATATGAAGGGGCAAACTTGTTTGTCAAGACCTGAGAAAAGGATGTTGAGACTGCACTCCTACTGAGGCTAAAACCTGTTTAGATGATAGAATTTTATTGAATGTGAACACAATTATGAAAAATTGAGTTAGCTGGCATGATGCTGACCATGATTTACTTCTCAACATAGACTAGGACAAATTGTGTTTTAGAATGACGTCAGCGAGTCATCATTAAACCAGTAGGTCTATGCTAGCTAGTAAGCCGTGTCAGCTGACTGGATTATTTGTAATCAAGTTAAAACATAAAATTTTATATTATAGACAATCCTGAAGAGAGTGTATGAGAGTATAGCTTATGGATAGCTTTAACTATTGCTTGAGAATTTGTTCCCCTTTTAGGGGAAATTGCTATGTTGAACTACTGCTTTCTGGTTCCTGCCATGCTTGACTTAGTGGAACCTCTAATGCCTTTTCATGCAAGCTTAGCAGGGTCTTGAGAGTGAAAGGAGAGAGGCAAATCAGGCAGAGAGCTTCTGCTTTCTTCCACATAGTTGCTGTGCGTGCCAGTGTATGCTCAAAGTATCAGAAGAGACTTTTGCCCCACAGTTAATGAAGGACATGCATTTCATTGCATGTCCAAAGTGTACAATGTCATGATTGCCTAGAAGCTGATATCAAATGATTAAAAGCTATTTCAGCTTGATGGCCATTTTTGATTTGTGAACCATTGATTTCTCTTAAGAAAGATATCTACAAGGTTCTAAAAGGTAAAACTGAGAGCTAGGAGCAACCTATTTATCTTTAACAAAACAGGCCAACACATTTTATTGCAGATGAAGCAAATACTGGTGGCTCTAACTGTATAACTAAAGCCTTCTTTTTTTATACACACAGTCATAGGGTTTTGAAACAGTTTGTACAAAAAGTATGAAGGGTGACAGTGGATATATATGTCAGAATAATAACGTAGGTAAGTGAAGTAACAAGAAACCCACACTCAGTTCATTCTTCCCTTATTAACTGGATATTTTAAATTCTTGTTGCAGAAGAGGTTTCTAGGGTCATGCAAATAAATGCAAGTTATCATTTTTAGATGATATTTTCATGAGAATACAGTATAATAGAACGTAAAGAATGCATTTGTGAATTAGGGTTATAGTTGCTTGACCAAATTGCCTAGAGAGACAACGCTTTCTGTGAGCACATACTGATTTTGTGAATGAAGAATGAATTATTAATGTGTTGACTGAAAAAATATTATTGAAAGTTTTTAGTTTGTACATTGAAACTTCATGACCCAAACACAGAATACATGATGGTTCGCCTGTTACAGCCTTTATCTTCCAGTCACAGATTTTGATTGCTTTCAATGATATAGAGAAAGTAGTGCATCTGTGGACAAAGGAGGCTGACAGGTCATAATAGAGCTCATGTGTACAAATAAAGACACACGCTCAAGTTAATTTTAATAGAACCTACATAAAAATTACATCGTTATGCCAATTACTGTACCATTCATTAGAATCAAAATAATTCAAGTAAAATATTGTCCAATGATATGGGATTCAGTTATATGTAGGGTTTGTAAGTACAACTTGCTAGGTTTCCAAGCCCTTAGTCTCTTTTCTGAACTGCCTTACCACTTCTCCTAGCTTTAGGGCAAAGTGAAAGCTGTGGCACATGAATGGAGGAAGTTCTGTAAAGTATACCACAGTATGGGTTGAGTTTAGAACAGTTCCGATCCCTTAGAAATATTACCTTTTTTTACATGTCAAGGGTTTAAAAAAATTACTCGTCAGTAATGTTTTGAATATAGCACCTACCAAGCTAATTGTTTCTTATACATGAAGTTCAATTGTTTTTCAATTTACACAAATTATGCCATTACATAAATATATTCACTTGAGAAAAGTTTTGGCTGATGACGAAATCTTAAACCTTCTCATATGCATCATGTATTTTCTAACTCTTTTATTTATTGTTGCACATATCTCATTTATGGGATCTTCTGTCATTCCTGAAAAAAAATGATAATAAGAAAAATAAGTTTAGGAAATGGTGGTATAGCAGAAGAGTTGAGATTTTTTTACTCGCATAGAAGTGGTTCCTTCTAGCCCTCCATCTCAAAGAATGCAAGAGTTCTACGTACATTACTTTTTTAAACCCTCCTTTAATTATAAATGAGTGCTGCACTGGAGTAACATATTTAACTATATAATGTATTTAACCTTTTAAATTTAGTCTGCATATTCAAGTGCTTTTTGGAGAAATAACCTTTATACTTCATATTTATAATAAATATAATATGTAACTGCATTTAGTTGTAGCTAAAGATGATCTGCTACATAGCTCAAAAGTGTAATTTTTACCTTATAAAAAGGCGTACTTGGACCCCCAGTCCTGTACTGTACAACATGCAGGCATTATGGTTTGCCTGTTTGAAGTGCCATTGAGATCTGTGGGGCTTTGTGGGAACCACATTCTGTTTATATGTTGTGAATCGCAGGATTTGTCTGGCCTAAATCTGTAATTTATTAAACTCTGCATAGATTCAATCTCTGTTGCTTATGATTTGAGGAACTCCCACAGTATACCAGAAGACTATCTATCTTGTTTTAGTTGTTCTCTCCACATTGATATTCAGACAGTATTTCTCTTAATCCATTCTTGCTGTTAGAGCAATAGACTCAGCCCTACAGTCTGCATCTTACAATAATCTTTACATTTATAACATAGCTATATTTCTACATACAATGTCAACATAATGATAGCCCAGCTTGTAGCAGCTGATTGTGAAGATTCTGTTTCCAGAAAAAGAAGCATCAAATAATGACAATCCTTTCCTCTTGGCCTTCCTCCTTAAGGATATATCCTCAAACACACTGGGCTGCTGCTGCAATATTTAATCTTTAATGGTTTTGGAAAAGGGCGTGGCACCTGAATAAAAAAACATACGTTTGCTGCCTTTGCAAAATGCCTTTCCCGCCTCTCTTACACGTCTAGCTGAATTATTGTTTGCAGCCTGGCAGGAAAAGATCTAAGAGTAAAGTGAAAAGGATTGAATAACAGCAGGAACTTCCAGCATAATTCACACTTATAAACCACAGTTCATGTGTACTTTAAAGGATACTGTCAACTTGAATTTTTGACTGACTAATAAAAATCCAGTGATGTTTTTCTGGACCCCTGCATTTAGGGGCTTTTCTCAGCTAGTGAAGTTGTAGTCCCCAGAGCAATATCACCAGAAGTGTTCAGTCTCACTCTGAAAAATCTCCTTCACAGCCTGCATGCTTCCACCCTGCCTACTGATCTCAAATGGAGCTGGGGAGGAATGAAGGATGCTGCTGGTGCTCTCCAGCCCTTTTGATTTCAGTCGCTTCTTGGTTCCAATTCCTGAATGTAGTTCCTCTATCATGTTTCCCACTTCCTTACATTGAGCTAAAGTGTAATTTCTCTTCCTTTTCTTTTATTCTGTCCAGTCCTCTGAAATCCAGATGAGAGAGAGAGTAGCCTTGTTACTAACTTTACAATGCAGTCTCATACAGTGAGGCAAAAAAGAGTCAATGCTTTTAATCCAATGCCCTCCTCCACTGAGGTAGTTGCTGTTATCAGAAAAGAAATGGGACTCAGCCACATGGATTAGCTCTGCTTTTCCTTTAAATGTAACACATTTTTACTTCTATAATGTCTTCTGTCTGAGGATCTCAGAGCACTATACATGTATTCATGAATTAGGTCTCAACACTTTTATGAGGTAGGAAAGTATCCCTATTTTACAAATAAGAGAACAAGGATAAAGTGCTTATCGAAGTCATTCAGCAGCTGTCTGGCCTCGCTAGGGGTAGAATTCAGGTTTCCTGTCCTGCGTTTTAGTCACAAGACCGTATTCTCTTTTGGACATTTTAAAAGAACAAGGATGGAACATGTGACAGGATGGTGCATGTGGTATTTACTATTATTAGGTAGGACTAGTACTGGGAAAACACTTAATGAAAATATTTTCACATTTCTTGATGATTGTGGTGGCCAGGGAATTACTTTTCTGTGTTGTTACCTTGCTCATGTGGTTTGATATCCTTTCAGTATTGTCAGGGTAGTCTGAAAATTTCCAGTGTTTATATGTTAATATTATTTCAAAGTCCACATCCTTTCTTCCTACAATTTTAAATAGTCTCTTGCAGCCTTTCAAAGCGGAATGAGAAGTGGAGGCATTGAGGTTGGCTCATCCAGTTTTCCTTCAGCCCGGGGCAACTAATGTTCTGTAACAGTTGGGCTTCTATATAGAATGCCACTTCTGGAAATTCTGCTTATTTCTGTCACCAGTGCCTTGCAGCTGCTGAATTTTCATGTTCACCTTAAAACAACTTCCTCTCCCCCATATTTCATGCTTATCTGCCCTGAAGGTATTTCTCAGCCTAAGCACATGCTTTCTGCCCCTGGGTACACCATTTCCTCCAGCACAGTGAGCAATAGAAAGCTTTATCTGAACACTTCTTTTCTGCCTCTGTTTTGCTTTCTCAGCTTTTGTTGCATGTAGACATTGTTCATTACTTTTTTCAGTTTTTGCTCTTATCTTTTGTTTCTCACTTTGGTGCTGTTTCTCTCTTCCTCCTCAAACATTTTTCCCCTGTGGCAGAATATGTGGTTTATGTTCTTGAAGCTGATCCTATTCTTGCTTCACAAAAGGCAGGAATGAAAAGTGGGTTAGCCAGTGTGTTGCCCATGGATCATACGTGTTGGCTGATCCTATTGATCGTAGCCAGCCTGGGAAGCAAGAGAATGGGCATATCTCAAAATCCAATAGAGCATAACTTGAGAATCTTGGTCTTCTGCATAGCAGAGCAGTCTTTTGCTACTGTGGTGGCAGATAAATCATGTGAAACTCATTGCACAATATTAGTCTTTTGGAGACTATTAAAGAGGGCTAGTAAGAACCATTGGCTGTCTGTCAGGCATTCCCAAATTGTGATATGTTTGCCAGTGGTAGTATGTGAATTTATGTTGAATCCATTTACTTCACAACAATTTTTTAAAGAAGGTGGTACATCATCCAGTAAAGTTTGGGAACTTCTGATCTATGTAAAATAAGTGTTTTGGTCTCTACTTCTAAAAGCTAATATGGGAAAACCACCGTTATAATTGGTACAGATTACAGCCTTGCTGATCATCTCAGCAGAGAAGGCCATACATTGAATGATTATAGGCTGAATTATCATCCTTTATGGACAGTTAATTTGAGGGATGAGAGATATTGCTGGGGTTAGTGTTGCTGCCTGTGCTCTTAACTATCCTGCTGTTAAATGGAGGACTTTCAGATTCTAGGCTACTAATTAGCATCTTTCAAAAACACTAAACACACCCCTAGGATTTAAAAACTAACAATGTAAAGTTGGAGCAGTAATATTAAACTTGGTATTTCTGCTGAATAATACCTTTTGATAAACATCTCATGTTTATTTCAAAACTCTACACACGAAATGAAAAAATGCTTTTATTCAGGGATTACTTCCATGGAAAAAACATGCTTGGGCCTCTCACAGTCTTCACCTCTTTCTACAGCTTGGGACATGACCATAGGTGCCAGAACTAGGGGTGCTCGCTCACCCCCTGGCTTGGAATGGATTCCATTATATACAGGACTTACAGTTTGGTTCAATGGCTCTCAGAACCCGCATTATAAATCTTGTTCCAGCCCCCCTGTGATCATCCTCTGAAGGTTGTTAAGGCCTGATCATTACTCACTGCTGCAGGGGAAACCAGGGAAAAGCACACACTTCAGATGCTCCTATTTCTTAGGTTCCCTCTTTTAATTCTGCTTTGTCAACTCCCCTGTCTCTGGTAGGTTGCTAAGTGCATAATGGAATAAAATTGGAATGGAAAAACAAATATCCTTATTGTGTAATGTGAAAACAATAGTGATGATATACAGGGAAAGGAGGAAAAGCCAAAATGATGCCTTAAATTACAATTGGATTGAATTTGGCACAAGCCCTCTGGCTTCAGTGGAGTTGGACCTAATTACACCAGAGCTAAATTTTGCCCATTGTGTACAATAGTAAGTTTATTCTTCATCATTTCTTAGCATGGGAGGGATACGTAGGGGAGAACAGTATTCCTAGAGGCAGACAACTAAATGGGAACAAAAATCAAGTGAATTGTTGCTAGGCCGGATGTGAAGTCTAACCTTCATTTTGATGACTTGAGGCAAGAAAATGGTTCTTAAAAAACACCCCCTTTTTTCCCCCAAGCGAACTTCAGATGATAGTCAGCACTTTAAATCTCCTTTATTAGATGGGCCTTAAGTAATAGCCTTGCCTTTTAGTCAGATATGAAAACCATGAGTAGTAATGTAAGCAGTTCTTATTCTGTAGAGATTACAAGTCCCTTCATTGTAGTTAAATTTGTGGCTAGGTTTCTATTGATCTCTCAATTTGTCCATGTACTGTTTTTGAAATTTTGTTTGTGTCTGAGTAGAGAAATTTAATGGAAAACTTTTTAGATGACATGCATGAGTTGTTAGACATCTATTAGTTCCAAGTTCTTTCTATGTTTTGAAATTCTAAATTTGAAAATTTTCATGTCATATCTCCAAAAACAGCTTATCCTAAAAACTTCATATTTGTTTTATTCAGTAATTATTTGTGAGATTTGTGCACAAATATAGTGTGAAAAGATTTTATAGTTGGAGTATGTACACTGATTTGTTAATGTTTGGGCTCTCTGTCAAAGTTCCCAAACTATTTGGAAACTCTTCCTTGGTAACTTCCACACAGTTGTTGGGAGTTGTGGTCTTTATTTTACTAACATGAGAAGGAACATTTTCATTATCCATGTAGTATTGTGTGTCTGTGCCTTATGCACACTATAGGAAATTAAAGACTAATGATACTGTCATTTTTGAGGAACAGGGTTTCTGGATTTTGACAGATTAGTTTTTAGGGTTTATTGCATTTTTTTTCCATTTTGTAGCGATTCTTTTCCTTTTAATTTGTTACAAAAAAGCATCCCCTTTCAAAACATAGTGGTATGTACTGTAGTTTACCCTGAAACTAGCATAAGTGAAACTGCTTTTTAAAAATTCCTCCATACTTTTTCATTCTTTCTTTTTTTTAAAAGAAAAGCCCAACTTTGTCCTAGCTTCCGATGAAAGAATTTTTTTCATCTCAGAAAACATTTAGGTAAATGAAGATTTGCCCATGACTTGAGTGGGATGGTGTTTGGTCTGGCATTCAAGAGGTCAAGGTACTTCAGTGCATGAAGAAAAAGTGGTGCATCTTCAACCCTTGGATTCCACTCAGTGTAAAGCTGAAGAGTGATTGAAAAGCAAGCAGACGAAAAAGTTGCATCTGGGTGTTGACTGATTGCTTTTTTTCACGGTTGATGCCTGTTTTTAAAATATATTATTGGGGTTACAGTTTTCAATGCCACTACTTAGCATTTAGTGTAGACAAGACAGCTGCTTAAAAAGATGGTAGTTGGTTATGCTGTCATATATTAGTGTCTACTCTAGGAGGTAAGTGGTTGTGTTGATTAATACGTTAGCTAACATTTTTTAAAATGCCACTCGTTTTCCTAGGTGAGAGAAGCCCTTTATAGTGTAATGCCTTTTATCATTTGATCTATCTCCAGGGCCTGTTTTGATTCTTTTTCCAATAAAGTAACTCATACAGCTTATATGGGGAATGAAACCATTTAAGATGAATGATAAGAATTAACAAAAACTATAGTATTGTGAAATATAATGGCCGTCTGATCGGTTCAAAGAAGAAACTTGTTGCATAGACCTGTTCTTAGAAATTTTTATTTCGCTTTTATAACATTGCTGTAGTACCCAGAGACTGTGATCAGGTTATGTTAATTTATATACATCTTTGTTGTACTGGTAATTAGAGCAAAATGCACATATTATAACTGTACCTTAAAAAGTCCAGCATTTGCTGTGTACTGTATAAAACACATTTGTGTTATAATTTATAATTTAACTCAAGACAAAAGAAGTTAGTTTAGCTGCCTCTATCTATCCCAAGTGAATAGCAGTTTATGTTAACACTTGAAAGCTGGGATAGCTCTTAACTGGTCAAATGAGCTAACAGCATATTTTTAAACACACTGAATTATTTCCTTTCACTGCTAAAGATAACTGACCTACATATGCCATATAGCCTTGAAGACATCTTATGGAATAAAAACGATTAATAGTAGGAAGTATGGAGTTTAAAACTCTGCTATCAGTATAGCCAAATAAGCACAAATTTAGTTTCAAAATTTAACCCCTGGAAATAGGTTAAACTGCATTAATAGAAGAGGATGATCCAAGCATCTTCTGGGAAGGTAATATATTTTTGTAGCATTGTGCAACAAGCAGTGGAATGACATTGCAGGTTCTACATAATGGTTTCCTTAGAATGTACACCATCTGTACTCTAATATCATTTGAATGTACATACCTGTGGATATCTTAAACTACTTCAGTGGAGAGCATTAAAGAGAATAGCCTGATGATGGGGAGCAGCAAAGAACTCAACTAACACAGGTCTAGGTGTTGTGTCTAGGTTTTGACTTTTTTTGCTGGACATCTATCTGGTGCAGATCCGCTGCTGGTAGTAATTATGATGGTACTGATACAGGCAAGACACTAACACTGTTACCACCATGTTACCTAATCCTGTTTGGAGTAGGTCTAGAAAACATGGTGATTATAAATATAAGTGAATGCTGTCTAGATTAGCACTCTGTTGCTCTCACTAGTGGAAGGGCAGCAGTGGGAGACTTCCCCCAAATCTACTGTTGACAAGATTTAAAGGTATGTTACAGCAGTAACTAATTATAGTGAAACTATTTCAGATGAAATCCAGTCAACTTATCTTTTAAAACAGTCCCTGGTGCTAAAAGCATTAATGAAATTTGGCAATGACTAAGCAGCTCATGACTCATCTAGCTGCCATTCCATGAGGTGAAACAGCAGTTTCCTTTCCTTAATGACTTTATATTATCTCTCCACGAGAGTTAGAGGGCATGAATCCATGTCAGTCGCTGGCAGCAGGGGAATGCTCTGCCCCCAAAATTTCCTTCAGTTTTATTTGCCTCACAGGATGGTTGGTTCAGTTAGCCCACTCTGCTGCAGAGCGTCTAGTCATGTCAAAGGTCCACAGAACCTCCATCCTAGAGACAAACAAATGCTCTTTTTGCTCCTAAATCTCATGAATGCTTTTGTCATTGAACCTGTGTATGATACAGCTTTGAGCCAAAATTAGTTTCATATGGTCAATTGTACCTTTTCTTTGAGCGTCACATGCCTGAGGTGCGTAACAGACTGCCTATCTGTTTTGGGGAGGAAATGGGGAGGAATGTAACAATTAACACAGCCATGTTAATGGTACTGTACAAAATAAAGGACATTTCTAAATTAATTCTTTAGCCCTGTTGATTTCAGATGTATATGCTGATGCTAGTATGCAAAATTTGGACTCAGAGTACATTCATGGCTATCACTGACTTCAGTGGTAGCTGTTTGTGCACATTTGAAGTAACATTTGAATTTAGTTTTTTAAGTTGACTTAAAATATGTATTGCTGATATATTAAAAATGTACTTTTTAAGATTAGTAAAATTTTAATAGAAGGCAACACTTACTAAATCATAATGTTGATTGCTTTAGCACTGTCAAATATAGTTCTGTTTGAAATAACTGACTTTTGCACAGTAAAGGACAACTTACGGCAGTTGCTGCTGAACATAGTCTGCCACCCAAACCATGATCAGTGCAAGATCATTTTGTTCTGTTGTCTGTGACAGTAATATTTCCCCATCAGCCAGACATCACAGTCTATGGTTAGTTGCACAGTGCAGTATCTGTAAGAAAACCAAATGAGAAGAAATGTAGGTTTTAAAGTAATTTCTCTTTGAGAATGTAATTTACAAATTCATGACTGATTTAATTTCTGAATTTCTAACATAGATTTCTATCCCTAATAGTGGTAAGGTACTGATGCTTGTAGGTAATGTAGTTGGTGAGCATTCTAAATCAGGTGGTGTTCTTTAAGAACAGTACAACTGGAAGTGTATTTTATGGAAAACACTATTTGCTTTTATCATCCGTCTTTCCTTTTCTTTTGTAAAGTTAGAAGGAAGATGACCTAAGTGACATATTAGAATAAACGAGTTGGTGATTCTTGGTTACTAAGCCCTGGTTTACACTTATCTGCAGATTCGGCGGCAGTCGACGGGAGTTATGCAAACTACGCAGAGAAGCTGGCGTAACTCCCGTCGACTGCTGTGCTTCCCTTCTACGCGCCGTCTTCACTGCACTGTGTTCCCGTCAATGCAGCACTATGCTACTTGAGGGGGTGGTTTTACTCAGTCGACTTCCTGATCGATTGAGCAGGTCTACACAGACTGCTCAGTCGATCCAGAAAGATCGATCTGGCAGCGGTCACTTTGCTGCCGTCAGTATAGACTTACCCTAAAATTAGTTGTTGCTTGTCCTAAAGTGGCTTCCTGCATGAATATCACATCTATACGTATTCATCCAGTATGCTGGCTATCTAAAGAGCAATGCATAAATTGGTCTATTGTACAAAAGGCAAATGCTTCAGCCCTGCTACTGACCACTTCATTAGTAAATAGAGGCTTCTTATGAAATTTAAATGTAAGTAACGTCTGTATAGAATTAGCATAGCTCCCTACAAATTAAATCTTCAGTTCCACTGCCTCCCACAAACATTTCTAGAAAATGAATGACTGAATAGCTTTTTATGGGAGCTGGTGTAGCTAAGCTAAATGGTTGTATACAGATACGTACTGTATATGTTAGAAGGATATTCATGGAATAAACCCTCTTATTTTGGCAACCATGTGATAAACTGTGGAACCTTGGAATAAACTGTACCATGAATCTTCTCGCCTGGCATTCTGTCCACTAATCTATTTCTGTTGGGATTGCTGCTACCATTCCAAATATCTGCAGAGCTTTCAAACAGACATTTTTTTGGTTATCAGTAATTAATACAGCCACCCCAGACACTAAATAATGCAACCTGTCTTGTTCATTTGACTCTGGACAGAGGGCTATCTTTTGTGTATTCTAGTCCGTGTTGGTAGAGCAAACAACAACTAGACTTGGTCTTTCCCTGACCCAGCCAAGTTACCCGTTCAGACTGCTGTGTAGTGAGGGCCTCCTTTTTTTTATTGGGAAGCTCTTCAGATCCTCACAGAGCACATTGGTCAAAGAGTCAGCGTGTGCCCTAAATGTGGGTGTACCTGAATTCTTTTGGCAGGACAATCATGGTGCCTTTTCTCTGAATCGGTGATAGCATGGAGCAATCCCGGCAGCAGTCTCTTCCCACTGGTCTGGTCTGCTGACTGCATTTTTTTCCTTGTACGCAAGGGAAATAGTCAACTTAGTCTCAGTCAAAAAAAAAAAGGAGATGGGTAGGAATTATTTGTATTCATTACTTTTTCTATTATCCCTGTGGCTTGTGCTCATCTACTCTTGAGGAGGTTATTTGCATGATTAATAATGCACAAAATAATTTACTTGTTTGTATTTGACAAATTTAATTTAATTTTAAAAACATAGTAAGAAGCTTACCTGAAGTGTAGTTAGAGCAGCAGCATTAATGCACAGAGGATCTCAGTTGGTTGTTGGCTCTGTCACATGTTCCTGGATCAACAGTGATCACTTAATTTAGGTGATACTCTGAGAGGGGGTATTTGCAAACAAGAGAAACTTATTCCACTACCCCAGCAGTCCCTCCTTGGCAATAGAGATCGTCACAGGATGCTCTGAAGTGGAGTTCTGCCATTAGTTATCTTGACTAAGTTCCAAAGAAGGGAAAAAACAGCAGCTTTCCCTTGTGAATAAGCTAAACAGTATGTTTGCTGGAGGCTTATAACAGTCTCTCTGAAAAAGTTGCTTATTGGTGAGAGGGAGATGTGTAAAAGTGCCTTCTATAAAGGCTCAAGGAAAGATTTCTTTCCTCGATTTAGTCCATCTTGGAAAAGCTGTTTTATAGATATTCTGATAGAAGATAGGAAAAGATAGCAAACCTAATGTGACCAGCAAAGATCAGAAAAGCTCTTCTACTTGAATAGAAGGTGATTAGCCTAAAACAAAAATCAGTGGCCAAACACAGCTTGTTGATTTATTTTTGTCATCCTCACACTTTGTTTCTCTTCCATAATTTAAAGAATTAAACTAACTGTTTTTGTTTTGTTACTTCTAGGTCATTTACTGTTCATTTGGAGGAACATCCAAAGGGCTACATTTCAATAACCTGATAGTGGGATTAGTCCTACTTACAAGAGGCAGAGATGAAGAGAAAGCAAAATGTGAGTAACAGGTGTACATAATGAGAGTAACAAGGTGTGTAGAATAGAACATGCTTTTATAAAGAAAAGATTAAGTTGAGGTTTTTAATAAGCAATTCTTGATTGTTATGTGTAAATCAGAGCAAGTTAATTAGGTAATCAAGATATTGTAATCAAATGTTTTTGTTTAATTGAAATGTCTCAAAGACTGAAAATTGTTTTTAACAATGCAGATCTTGATACATATTCAGGATTTTGGTGTTTACAGCATTTAACAAAGTGAAATGATCTGACATTTCATAGTGAACACCCAGATGTGTCTGGATCCTATTGAAAGGCTGTTGAGATTATTTCGTATATGCTTAAGGAAGGTTGAGAGAGAATTAAGGTCTCAGATGAATGAATATTTTTCAAAAAGAGCTAAAACAGCTGCACAATGAGTTTTGTTAATTTGTCTTCCTCTTAATTTGACTCTACAGTATTTGCTCTTCCTTTGGCTAACAGGTAATAGTATGCAGAAGGAAATATTTGTTAACACCTTATTGAGCAATACCAGAGCTTAGTGGAATGAGCCTAAATAAGACTCTTGTGTTTTGATTACCATACAATATTTGGCACTCTGAGGCAGGTTTGATTGTAATTTTTGAAATTTGTAATTTTTAACAGAAAAATCAGCATAATTCTTGTACTACATTTTGTTTTAATCTGTCTCGTTTTATCCAGACATTTTCAGTCTCTTCTCCAATGAATCTGGGAGTTATGTTGTCCGAGAAGAGATGGAGAGGATGCTTCATATAGTTGATGGAAAAGTCCCAGATTCACTCAAGAGATGTTTCTTTGAGGTATGTTATACAATTTTTAATATATGGAATTTACAAGAGTTGAACATATTACTGCTTTATTGGACAGTTTATTTTCCTTTGCAGTATAAATGCATGCGATGGCCTCGATCATCCAGCATTTACACACATGCTTAACTTTACATGTTGTTTGCAAGATCAATACTTATGGTTAAAACCATACTATCAATTATAGTTTAAACACAGATGTTGTTAGCTGGGGTTTCTTTGTCCAGTGTGGACAGGGATTATTTTCTTTTTGAGGACAATGGCATAACCTTACTGTCAAAAAAGTTGAGGGAAACTCTAATTAGCAGTATTTTTCTGTTTTAAAAATGGTGATTTTAGCATGGTTTCAGATAGTCTCTGAGAAGGAAATAGACTACTAAGAATAACTATGTTGGTTAATTGGAGAATTAAAGTCTTTATTATAAAAATTTTTATAATAAAAAGTTAGAAAATGGTTCAGCTAGCACGCTCATTGCCCTAAATAGAGTGATCACATCTGAAAAGAATGAAGGGAATTAATCTTCACCTAGTGGGTGACCAAGCATGCCTGTAATATTATGGGGAAAATAAGATTTTTATTTAAAATAATAATGGACTATAACATCGACATTTGGTTTTAGACCAAAATTGGGTTTGCATCAAAAGAAAATTCAATTCCCAGTGTGTTACATAATCTGGTGGTTCAATAGTACATCTCTGGTTTTTTCAGAAGGTGATGTGAAGTAATTTTTAAAAAAAGAGTAGTTTGAGTTTGTTTGACTTATATGCAAGTGAAATTTCTGGCAACTGTGGATTTATATATGACGGTGGGAATTACCAGCAGGGAATTCTGATGCAAGTTTCAGTAACCTTCCTCCTTAAACATTTCTTAAAATAGGGAACTGGGAGTTATCACTGTTGTGTTCATTCCCAATTCAGCCACTAACTTGCTGCATAACCTTAGTTAGGCAAGTCTTTTAACCTTTCTGTACCTCATTTTACCCAACATTAAAATGGGTACAACATATATGCACCATCTAAGTGGTTTGAGAGGCTTAATCTTTGTAAAACTCCCTGAGATGCTCACAAAATGGGGGTCTGTAGAGCAAAATATGAATCTGTATTTCTCCAGGTATGATGATATGAATCTGTCATCAGGTTTTTTTATTTGGTTGCATTGCTGTCATCTGTTCAATATCAGAAGACTTCAGACTAGCAAAGCTTAGTCAACTTTTCACATTTCATTGAAAGTTGATTCATGTTTTATCCAATGAGAGAAGACTGTCTTAAGGCTGGCTGGCTGACTATTAAAGAGAATTCTTTTGGAGTCCTAGAAGACCATTGTAGTTGTGGACTGAGTGTGCCTCAACTGATCTGGCAAATGGTATTATGTTGACTTTATACTTAATTCATAAGCTCTTCATTCTTGGCAGAAGCCATTCATTATATGTGCACTGAAAGACTAGTCTCTGGAGACTGCAGTTTGGTATTCACTACTTATAAATTGTCCATCTACATAGTATGATTAAATATAGTATGATTAAATATTTGCTAAAAATTAATTTAAATTGGCCAGGATACTCTAGGATACCTTATGAAAACGTTTCAGGAGCAGAATCAATCTGACTTGATACAGTTTTCCTGTCTTACAAAAATGTCTTATTGATCTTCTTTTGAAATGGAAATAGGACAACATAACCTTCTCAACTGGATTTACTGGTCTGTTAATCATACTAGGTCATTTTGGTAGCATACTTTGGAGAGGAAATAAGTTTTTTAAAAGTTTTACGTTTATGCTGTGGGTCTTCTTTCCCATTGTAGGGCAGATGGATTTATTCTTTTGAGGATGATATTTATAGGGGGCTTAACAAGAAATATAAGAAAGTATACCTGTTTTTATTTTATTTCAGAGACACAGAAAACAAATTCACCAGTGATATTTGTATTGCTATAGATTTTTAAGTATTTTGGATTAAATTCAAACAAGTCTCTGTAGCAAGTGCTGTTACTTGCTTGAAGTCTTTTTCTCTGCCAAAACTTATTGTGCATACAACTTTCTTGTCTTTTTAATGGGAAGTTCTGCACCATAAAATCTAGTATGAATACTATGCACCTCATAGACTCCCTCATAACAAGCAACTAATCCGGTTTCTGTAACCATTGAAAAGGGAAAATAAAAAATGGCAGATAAGCACTTAAACCAAACTTAATATGAAAGTGTAAAATTCCATAATATGTTACATTTCTCTGTTGTGCTGGTTTGGACTTTGATTGGCAACAGACTTTATTTTGCTTAACTTAAAGTCTATGAGTAAGATGCAGTCTAAGGCCAGAAGGGACCATCATGACCATCTAGTGGGACCTCCTGCACCTCGCAGGCCACAGGACCTCACCCACCCACTCCTGTAATAGGCCCATAACTTCTGGCTGAGTTACTGAAGTCCTCAAATCTTGATTTGAAGACTTCAAGTAACAGAGGATCCACCATTTAGTCTAGTTCAAACCGGTACGTGACCCATGCTCCACACCTGACCTGTGCTTCCTTTTGTGGAGGAAGGCAAAAAACCCCCCACAACCCAGGGTCTCTGCCAATCTGATCAGGGGGGAAATTTCTTCCTGACCCCAGGTATGGTGACCTGTTAGACCCTGAGCTTGCGGGAAAGACCCGCCAGCCAGAAACTTGGGAAAGAATTCTCTGCAGTAATTCAGAACCCTCTCCAATAGCAATCACAGATGGGTCACATTAATCTCCACCCAGTCCTTAGTGCTTAGCGGTCCCACTTTATCTTTTTTTATTTATATATGGCTAAAGAACCTTTTTACTGTTGGTTTTAATTTCTTTTGCAAGATCCAGCTCTGCTTGGCTTTTGGCAGTTCTCACTTTTCCCCCCGCATTTTCTGCACTCCAAGAGATAACTTTCCTTGCTGATTCATTCCTTCTTCCATGCCTTGTAGGCTTTCTACGGTCTCTTAATAACTTGTCTGAGATGTTTTTGTTCATCCATTTTGGTCTGCAGCCTTTCCCGACTAATTTTTTCTTCTTGCTTGAGGTGCGGGCTCCAGATAATTTCTGCAAGTTTGACTTAAATTAATTCCAGAGAGGCACACATTTTTAACAATGAGGGTGATTAACCATTGAAACAAACTAACAAAGGAACTGGTGGGTTCGCCATCTCTGGATGTTTTCAGATCAAGACTGGATATCTTTCTGGAAGATATGCTTCCTTTAAACACAAGTTATTGGGCTCAATACAGGGGTAACTGAAATGTAATGTCGTGTACTGTGCAGGAGGTTGGAGTAAAGGATGTTTTTATCCCTTCTGGTCTTTAAACTCTGAGTCTGAAAAATCCTAAAACTCACCTGGAAACATTGCCTTCCTTGGCAAATAAGGAACCCAAGAGCTGGACTGCTTGTGGTCATTAAGGATTCCAAGAACTCTTGCAAATTAGGGGTGTCACCTAGGTGTCCTAACCAGATTCCAACTTGGATAGAGATATTCTGCCTACTTCAGTCTTCCCTGCAGTTTGTGATGGTATTTTTCTTCATTTTTGTGCCCTAAACTGTTTGTGGTGCTGATACTTTATATTACCCGACTGCTGTGTTTCACTCTAGAAGTGGTTGCACTTCAATGATTGATGAAATGTTCACTGGGTGTGACTTGTGTATTGATTTACATATATATATTTCAAAATATTTTGGAATCAATAGGATCAAGTGGTGTTGGATAAATCTGATGTATTGGTTGTAGTGACGCCCATAAACTATAGTAGTTGTCCGTTTTCTGCTGATAAAGGGCTTCATGCACTTTCACTGCATGGATGTACCAGGAATATTTTGTGCTTTTATAGAATTTATTATCTGGGGAGCTCAGGGTTTTATCTGCCACAGGAAAATACATTAAAGTTGATAAAAACCATGGAAGTGGTAGGAAAGTATTATCCCTGTTTCACCGAGAGAAACATGTTTAAGTGACTTTCCCAAGGCCACACTGAGTCTGTAGCGGAGCTGAAGTGGAACCCAGGGCTCTCATTTCACAGTCTTGTGGTAGATTTCAGAGCCAGGTGGAAGAATGAACTTGGTCCCATGGACATTGTTTCAGCACCTGTTCTTAGAGGAGGTTGCCATACCCTCTCATTCATACAGCTGGCTATTTCCTACTTACTACTGCTCCAGGAGGAGAGGAGAATGACTTATTCAGTTTTACTTCCTTTTACTGCAGGGTGAAAAGGTAAACTATGAAAAGTTTAAGAATTGGTTATTGCAGAACAAAGATGCTTTCACGTTCTCTCGTTGGCTGCTGTCTGGAGGAGTGTATGTTACACTCACCGATGATAGCGATACCCCTACCTTCTATCAAACTCTGGCTGGAGTCACACACTGTAAGTAATTGCCATTCCTTGCTGTGTAAACGAGATTTTTTCTTACAGACCTGGCCTTTGCTGTCCTGAGTTCAGAAAACTGAACTTTTGCCTCCCTGTGGTCATTCAACAAATCCTCTACTGCTCTGTTAGGTTAAGCTACATACAGTTCCACTGTTGAGGAGTGTTAATTGTTAGATAATTGTTTTTTTTAGAGGAAACAGTGCTGAGGTCACTAGACATTTTTTAATGGATGCTTTCAATTAAGTTTTTTTTTTTTTTTTTTTTTTTTTAATGTTGTAAAGTGCCAAATGGAAAATATATTTTCCATGTCTCTTCCTTTTTCTAATGAACTTAAATGAAAAGTTTTATTAATTTGATTCCCTTATATGTGCACCGAACATCACAAATATCAGCACAGATCTGTACATACTGTTTCAAAAACATCAGTGGTATATCTCTTAATGTTTGTGGTTCTTCGTGCAGTGAACAACATTTTAGCTTTATTAATTGTCATAGATCTAAACTAAACAGAGTGAAACCCAGTCAGTACTTGCATATAGGAAAGCTCTCCAAAGCAATGTAGATGGAACTCTTTCTCTGACTTGATACTGAAGTAATACTCAGGCCATTTTGATGATCTGAGGTGCTGTTTTTCAGATGGGATGTAAAATCAGGGCCTGATTAGTTTACATTATGCTTATCCAAAATTTTGGTTAGTTTCAACTGAATTTATTCTTCTACTTTTAAAAACTGTATGTATTACAACTACCTCTGGAGTAACATTTAAGTGGTAGATAAATAATCCTTGCATAAAGTTTGCGAAGGACTTGGGTATCATTTAAGAGAGGAAGGATAATCTTGTGGTTAAGATATTCGGCAGCGGTTTGACCAGCAGCTTGACCAAGTTTGCAATATCTACCACAGACTTTCTGTGTGATCTTTCGCCAAGTCATTTAATTTCTCTGTGCCTCAGTATCTCAGTGGTAGAATTATAGATAGTCCGTTGACTTAGATTTAAATAACTCCCATAAAAGCTCCTCTTCTGAGCTCTAGGTGCCTTTGCCATCAGTTGAAAATACATTGATTTGATTGTTAATGATTATCTAATGGCATGTTTTCTCCTCAAATGCATACAGCTACGAGACACCCGCATAAGCATTTACATTGTTTTTATGACTAGAGATCTCAACTGAGATTGGGGTTCCGGGAGTCACCAAGAGTTTACAGGCTTGACAGGCAAGATACACAGAGAGTGGGAGAGGAAACAGAGGTGCACAGGAGAAGTGACTTAGCTATAGTCACATGACATGTCAGCAGTGGTGGAGCTGAATAGATCTCCTGAATGCCAATCCGGTGCCCTATCCATTGAATCAGATTACCTCTCCGAACCAAATCAAAATCTACTATCCCCCCAAGATCTAAAGAAAACCTCATTGCTAAACTTCTCAACATTTCTCCCAAACACCTGTTCAGACTTTGAAATTGCCCAGGTGTTTTCACTTTCAGGCATGCTGCAGACCAAGATAGGGGAGGGGCTCTGAGGATAATGTTTTTTCTATATCACAGGGAGTTAGTAAGATACATTCATGTTTGTGAGGTGTTCAGATATTATGGTGGCATGAGGGCCTAAGTAACTTAATGGGTTCTTCAGGATCAGTATTCTTTATTAAAAATAAAATGGAATGAGGCTGCCAACACTGTATATATCCTTGCATCTTGAAAATTCCATGAGGTTTATTTATACTTGATCTTGTGAAAATTATGAGCAGCATGGAATGTGCTGAGGGAGATAGTGAATTGTATTAAGTAAGGCTGTACGGAGGGTGGCCGCTTTTGGAAATTTGTGAGTCAGAGGTCAACCCAGTCACAGACTCTTAAAAATCCAAATTATGCCCATTTCCCTTAAACCAAATACCTGCCAGCAGATTTGCAAACTGTTCCACTTGCACTTCTTCCAGTAGAATTTATGGCTGTAACCAATGCCCTGGGTAGTCTGAGGAAGTTGGAACTAAATCCTGCAGTAAGGGTTTGGGATTCTAGGTCACCAGAGCAGGAAATGAGTCCTATTTCGAGTAGATGCAGCTATGTATTGTACTTCCCTGTGTGTGCACCCAGCACGCCAGAGGTGGAGAACTTTGCCTAGCAATACCTGTAGGGCAGCACTCGTGCCCTGTGGCCCTTGCCCCTTCCCTGGCCGGGTGGTGCTGCTCCAGCCTCCTCTGGTTTTTTTCACTGCCCGTGGCTAGAGTGGCAGCTTTCGGTCTCAGTTTCTGGAAAATGTTTCCTTGTATGTAATAGTTAGTAGCACCTTAGGTTAAGTTTCGTACTTAGTATAGTATTAGTTAGAGTAGTTTGCTTCCCTCTGCGATGCCCTCACCAGAGTTCAAGCATTGTCCATCGTGTAGGGTAGCCGTCCCTAACAGCGTTCCCCACACAGGGTGCTTGTTGCATCTCAGTGAAGGACACAGCAGAGAGAGGTGCTCCATCTGCAGCTTGTTCACAAAGAGAACTCAGGTGATGCGGGATTTGCGGCTGAAGCAGCACCTGCTAGAGCAAATCATGAGTCCCGCTTAGGCACGCAGGCCCTTGTCTGATCAGCAGTCACCTTTGGATCTGGAAAGTGATGCCACTCTGTGCTCGAGCTCTGGCATTTCCCTCATGAGGAAGAGGAGTCCTTCTACCTCTTCTGGTAGAGTGAGGAAGAGGTCCTGTAAAATGAATTGGAACCGTTCCAGGATTCGGAGCGGCTCCTACTCATCCTCTAAGAGCAGTGCTGATTGGCACCATACTGCCTTTGGCATGTGAAATGGAGCATGTCCATCTAACCACTCCTTGGTGCCACTCTTAGGGCCTGTGCTGTCAACTCCGGTTCCGGTCATAGGGCGTCCATTCAGTCTGGTACTGATGACTTCAGCACCAGCACTGACTGTATCAGTGCCGGCCACATACTAAGCGACATTAGACCTGTGTTGCACCTCCAGTAATGGACTCTGCACAGGTTCAATAGTTCACTGGTGCCGTAGCCACTACTACCTCATCCTCCATTGTGTCCTTGGCACCTTCTGGCCACATCGCAGAGCTGCTGAGCTTGTCGGCACTACAGCTTGCACTGCTCGGGCCTCAGTTGATAGAGTTGAGGCTGATGTTAGCATCCTCAATGTTGGTGCATCCTTTGGCACCATCGTTGTCTTGGCCACCTATCCCTTCGTCGAGTTTATTACTGGCCTTAGCCTCAACATTGGCGCCTTTCCGGGTACCAGGTGGGAGAGTCTCTCATTTGGTACTTCCAGTGCCGAGCCCCCATTCCTCTTCAACATCGATGCCTCCCCATATTGGGCTTCAGATGAGACTGACCATTTGTTTGCCCCATTGGGGCTGACTCCCCTAATATCACCAGAGAGTCTCTGGGATTCCTCAAGATCCATGTTGGGGTAGTCTTCCCCCTCATCATCAGATAGGTGCCAGAGATCACCCTCGCATCCCTTTGGTATTGAATATAAGCATCTGTCCCACAGTTGGGATAGGGGCTCTTGGTTAGGTGTCTACTGGCCGCCAACGCCTTATCTGTATGCCTAGTGGCCTCCTTGGAATCCTTGTGATGCTCGTTGGTCCCTGAAATCCCATTCCTTGACCCAGCTCCAGAGTGAGATCACTAGTCCTGATAGTGGCTCCCACTCCCAAACCATCTCAGCTGCAAGTAACCACTGAGCCCATTCCCCTGGGAACCTTTGGAGCTTTTCCAACTGCATCCTGTGGTGCAAGAATAGGACCTTGGTGCCGGAAACAGCCTCTTCGTCCTCCCTGGACAACTCTACTGTGCTGGAATCTTCCTCTGCCTTGGTGCCTGAGGACTTAAAGGTGTACCAGGACCTCCTAAGGCTTATGGCTGCTATGTTCCCATTCATGGGATGTCAGTGTTTTCAAACCCCATGGCAGTCAGGTTCACTTTAACTGCTGGTTAAAGAGCTGATTCCTTTCTGGAAATTTACTGCTGTCTTAGCAGCTCTTATGAGGCCTCCGTTCGAGCCTCTGGCAACTTTTTTCCTTTCTGCATCAGAAAACTGCCTTCCTTGTGGCACACATCTGCATCACATCTCAGCGAATAACAGCTACAGGTAAGTAACCCTCTTTCTGCAGCAGCCCTAATTGCAAATAGAGATTTTTAGTTAAGTATGAAGTATAATAAACCAATAGAGTACCCCCTTTTATTTATTTTTATATTAAATGCAATTGATGTTCCCACATTATCAGTTTTTCATACTTTACCCCCTTCAGTTTAGTTTTTGCCTTTCGCCTCCAACTGTTTCCCATTTGTTTGGACTGCAGCCCTGAAAAAGAAACTTTATAGACGAAGTCTCCTTAGTCCCTGGCCATTAAGCAGGGTCCCATCCCCCCAGATAACTTGTTTTAGGCTCCCTTCATCTCCTTATCTTAGAATCCGAATAATTTTCACTTTTGTGATAGACTACATGAAATTCCTAAAAAGTCTAATACACAAGTGCTGTAATAAAAAAGATGAAGATTAGAGAGAGAAAATGGACTAAATCACATCAATAGGATACGTAACGTAACTAGACTGGCTCTTTGAAAAGTTGGTCTGTATAGGCTCACTTTACGTTTGGTTGTACTGACGTTATTTTGGCTGCTTGTGCATATGGTGCTTTTTCTTCTCTGAAATTTTCAACTCATGATCTATCAAAATCACAACTTGTAACAATTACTTTGCTGACCTCTGTCAAATCCCTGTGTCACAAATACCTCTCTCTATATAGGCTGTTGAACTCCTTTGACTGTGAAGGTTTAGCCTACTAGGGTGAGGTTATATTAGCATTTCAACAATGTAATGTTTGGTTTGGTTGGTTGTACTTCTGGAGGAAGTGCAATTGTCTCTGTTTTCCATTTAATGGTTATTGTCCCCTTTACCTTTGAGTTATACCTTTCAAATGTCTTAGGTGTTCAGCTGCACAATTTCAGTTCCTGCTTGCCAGTTCCATCTTTGCAGATACTGTTCACCTGTCCCGTCGTGTCGTCCCCCACTTCCCCCCCGGCGCCCCCAAAATAACTTCCTTCTCCAAAAGTATTTTCTGTTAGCTTTGATGATTGTGCTTTGGCATGGTAATTGTCTTGACTGAAAGTGTTAATCTTCATCTCTGCCTATTAAAAACACAAGAGTTAATACTGGTAAAACTTTAAACTGTTTGTTTCACTGCCAAAGATTTTTTTATACTATCAGACATGCATCGCAGAAAGTGTCCTGCGAGAAGCTAGAGCCTTGACTTCAATTTTCTTTGGGAACCTTCAAGCTTTGTTGACTACATTATAGAAGCTTGTGCTGTTAGCTGTAGCTACAATTTCCATTAGTAATTGTAGCAGAATTTTAAAGCATCATCAAATATTTATTTGTTGTGAAATTCAGCATCTTTACTGGATGTTTCAGCAGGAAACAAGTAATATCATGAAACTGATCCATTCTTCTCACAACTCACACATCTAATAAATTTTGAATAGCTGGTAATATTGTCAGTTCCTTGATTTCCAATTTTTTATGGGCCAATTACCCAGCAATATAAATGGATAAGAAATTATTTTTCCATTGTTAGGATTAAAAGAAACAACAAAAAACTCTATAAAAATGCACATTAGGTGACACTTTCCTAAATGTTCAGCCACATGTGGGACTTGAGCTGTGAATCATGTAGCTTAAAATCCTATATATGGCTTTGCGCTTATAAAAGTGACTCAAACTGTAGAAATCACAGCTGTGTAGCAAAGACGTTAAACTGTAGTTAGCTTAATCTAGAAAACCTACAGAATTATTAATTACTAAGAATAAGTTATAGTTTCAGGATAAAATCAAAATATAAAATAGAGTAAATTTTGTGTTGATTATTTACCTATCAAGTGTAGAAAATGACGATGAGAAAAAGAGGAAGTGTCGGGGCTGTAAATATCACATCAAACATTGGAATGTGGAAAATTGACTAGAACATACTGGTGACAGCCAGAAGATGGTAAACTATTCTGCCTGCTGCTGACTGTTGTGCACTAATTCTTTTCTATGATGCTGTTGATGATTTTCCTAATGGTCCCAGGGGTCAAAAATAAATGTCATTGTGTGATTTATGTAACACAAATTTAGCAGCAATGAAAATATAAATGGGTTGAGCAGTTCAGAGAAGGTTGTATTAAAGCATGAATATTTTGTACTTTCTGATATGCACAGAGTATAACTCAACTTGCTTATTCTTTAGTAGAGATTATTTTAACCATGTGTTCTTAATACAGTTGCCCATATAAAATGAGTGCTGCTATGAGAGAGTTGTTTTTTCTGTGAGTGGAGATTGACTTTGGTGCTTTTTGCTGGGATATTTGCCTTTTGAGGGAACAAGTCACTGAAAGGATATTTAAAAAACAAAAGTAAATATTGTTAGCCAAGTGTAATGTACAGTTGCTTGTTTGAAATTCTGTTCTAGTGTAATCAGTAAAATTTTATAACAAAGGTTTACTAGTGTATTTCCTAGATGCTAATACCAAGCTGTTATTTCATAGGATGCTCTCTGCAACTACATTGTTTAAACAGACGCCAACCCTTCTCCCTTCTTATTTTCCATTAAACTTGTTGACTAATGTGGCATGGACATGAAAAATTACTATGATAAAAATAGTGGAAGTTATTAACATTGATTCAGAAACACACAGCAAACATTTATTGTAAAGCATCAGTGACTCCATTTAGATTTATTTAATGACCCATGATATCAAGGAAACACAAAAAGAATTATAATTTTTCACTGGTAAATAACATTTATGTTTGAATGCAGATGAGTTTAATTACATTTCTCAGTACAATTATAAACGAAAGTTTGAAGTCACAGTAAGTTGCACACACTTGCCATTTTTAATCAAATTTTGTTCCATTTCACCTAAATCATAAATATTATACAATGGTAGTTATTTCAGTTGAAAGCTAGCAGAATAATTTTGTGATTTGATTTTATGGGGTTTAAAAGGTGCTTTGGGATGAGAAGAAAAGAGAAACTTTTAGCCTGGTATATTCGAGTGGTATGGGGGTGGGGGGGGGGGAGAAAAATATGATTTGTCTTGCAAAGGTTTGAGGAATATTACACACTCCTCCTTGTGAATATCCAGTAGCGAAGTACAAGCTTTAAATGTCTCTTTTGGGGAGTATAAAACTGGGTACTATATACCTCTTTATTTTTATAATGCTTTTATTTCATACTGACTTAATAATACTGACTTAATAAGAGTAATAAGCATATAAGCAAGGCTATAATCCTCTCAAGGAGGTCTAGTGACACCATAAATCACTAGTGGAGCTTAACTACAGTGTCAGTAGGGCTCTAAATTGGCCCTTTGTTTCTTTGTTTAACATCATTGTACATCTCTCTTTAATAATGTATAGTTTTATATTTAAAACACTGTTTACACTCCATGGTCTACAGAGCAGTGTTAAGAATTAGGAAGTATATAATTCTCATTCTACACTCCAAGACAGAGAAAAATTCAGAGTTTGTAAAGCCGGCCAAGGACTCAGTGGGAAGAGAATGTAATACCCCTTAAATTACTGCAAATCATTTATCATTGCAAATTAAGTTTCTAACATTATATGGCGCTCCAAGAACCAAGTACAGTATTTTAGTAATAGCATTTTTAGCCACATGAGACTTCACTTTTTGGCATGCCCTGGCTGTTGAGTACTTTACTATGGCAGCAGGGTTAGAACAGAGATTCTCCTATATCAAAAGCACCTACCACTTGGTCTAAAGGAAAAATTTCTTTAGCTATTAGCAGTAAGAGGGCCTTATCACTGAAGTTCTAAATCCTTACACACTAGTCAACTTACTATTAATATAACAGCATGCTGTTTAATACCACTTTTGCCTATCGCTCAGGCGGTTTAGTCCTCTGTGTTTGTACAGGGATCATGAATACCTAAAATTCTCCCTCTAGTTATAGTTAAATAAATTGTTTCTTATTTTCCTCCTCTACTTGTTCCTTTGCTATTTTTTGTAGCACCTACAAGTGTGCTAGGTGTTTCTGATTTACTATTGCAGAATGGCAGTGGTTACTCTTCTTTAGTGGATGTTAGATCTTTTTAAGTCAGTTTGGGGGTTTTCATGATGTCTTCGTAAATGTTAGTTGTGGTTGTTTATTTGGTTAGGGTTTACAATACATGACTGATAAGTCTTCAGTCTATTTGGAATATTTATATATATAGATACATTGACTGAGGAGCAGGAAAAAGTTCTGAAATAATCCAGTCAGCTAGTTATGTAGTCCTTGGTTCAGTAAAGCATTTAGTGCACATGCCTAAATTTAAACTCCTGAATAATCCAATCCCCAGCAATTCACTTGAGCAAGTGCTTAAGTTTTGACTGAAGTTCTGCACTTAACCAGCCCATTGTCACCATCCGTAAGCAAAAATGTTTGGATGACTGAAATTCAGATATAGACTGTACAGAAAATATCCTGATTTAGAGAGTCATTATCATTACAAGTACTGCTGCATGTGATATCTGAACAAATAGGAGTAGGTGAGTATGATGTTGGAAGTCACCAGTTTGTAGCGAATGATTATGGAATCCTCTCTTGATCCTGTGAAATGTCTCATAGCAATAACTGTCTGCCCAAAAGTTTAGTTAATTTAACTCCTATACAAGAGAAGCGTTGAATGAACCACAGAGCTTGCCCTATGACTGAAATACAAATGGGTGGAAAAAAAGAGCATGCAAGCATTTGAAATAATGTTGGGTGAAGGGAACTGTTTCTGGAAAGAGTGGGTTTAAAATCACGTACACTTTTATGCAAAGATATATTAGGATCTGGGTCTGTAACAGGAAAGGAAAACGAGGTGGTGAATCAGTTTCACTCGTTAAGGCCTGGTCTACACTGGCCGTGGATTTCAGCAGCAGTCAGCAGGAGATACGCAAGCTACGTACAGTAACTTGCGTATCTCCTGTTGACTTCCTAACATTTACTTACCACGCCGTCTCGTCTGCACTGCGCCGATGGGAAATGCCCTCCCATCGACACAGCGCTACGCTTCTTGCCGGGGTGGATTTGCAGAGTCGACTTCTGGGTTTGATTGAGTGAGTCTTCACTGCTGCTCAGTCGAACCCGCAGAATCGATCCTGCACTGCCGGCGGTGTAGGCATAGCCTAAAAGGCTGTCTGGAGCGAGGCTTCTCTGCAGCATTCTTTGATCATTATAACCACACTTACAACTGCAATATCTCGGTATGATACTCAAAAGTATGCTGTTTATAAGTTATGAGGTTTCCTTGAAATACATATTTAGCTTTTTGTGGTTGCATTTTAAATGTGAAAACAACCATACCCTGGTGTGAACTAGTGTTCTGAAGTTTTTCCATATGCCTTAAATTCTTAGTCAGGACTTGTTTGTCATGAAGTCAGCATTTCTGTTTCTCTTTAAATTGATATTCACTTGCACCTGCAACATAGGTGCTTAGATATTAAGATGACTGTCACAGTGTAAGAACCTGCATAAAACAGGAAACATAGCCCCTTTCACCTTCATCTTGTTTTGCTTGATAATCAACAGGAAGGGATATTTTAGTAAGCTTTAGGCCAATATGAAAAACCCCTAGTGTGGTTTAATCTTCATCTCACTACCTTGTTATCCTCTTAGCTGCTGGGTCATTGTATGTCACTTTAAGCTGCTCTCTCTGCCGGAGGCCCTAGAATCTTCTGTTAATTTGAAAGTAACAAACAACTGCGTTTGTACAAAAATACTTCTGTTCAGTCTGTTTGGGTAGCAGACCAGCTATTTGGAGATGAAGAGCTGTGTATGTGGATGGGAACTGTATTTTACTTGGAGAATATTATGATGAACAGTGATACAAGACGAGCATTAGTTAAAATGTTGGGAATATGGTATGCTTCTACTGTTGCGAACCAGAGAGAATTATACCTTTAGGTGAGTAAAAAATAATTGATTTTTTTGAGTTTGTTGAAATACTCATAACCCTGATGCATCAGTGTATACTTGTTTACAATATTTAAGAAGCAAATACAAAACTGTATGAATACTGCCTTTGAATACAGTTTTTTTGTGTGCGTTAATGTGCATAAAGTTTCAAAGTACTTTGCTGTGTTTTAGATTGACAACTCCGCAGGTACCATATTTCTGCAAAAAATATTGTGCTAATTTTTCTCTGATTGTATGTATTGTAAAAAAGAAAGATATTACTACTGTAAGTGCCAGAAAATTTATATTTTAGCTCCCAAAGAATAATAGATAAAACGTGGCAAAAGTCTTGAGTTATTAAGCTTATATCAGCTGAGAGGTAGTTTATACTTTATAAAGGCTGTGATTTGATGTGTACTTGAGATTTTTAACATGGCTCTGATTGTGGGTGTTGAATTACTGTTACTTTTTAACTTGCATTTTAAAGTATAGTACAAATTGAAGTTGTTCATTTGAAAAATTAGCCAAAGAAATAAGAAACATCCAGACAAACGAATTTAAAGCGATAAACTATTAATGTACTATAACTCTTTTTGAAAAAACAATGACTATATAGCTGAGGTTAGTCCTGCTTTGAGCAGGGGGTTGGACTAGATGACCTCCTGAGGTCCCTTCCAACTCTAATATTCTATGATTCTATGATCTTTACCATGATTTAAATGTATTGCCCACCTAAGAATATAAGTGACCTCCCTGGTTTAGGTAATGGTCTAATAATGTAATGAATTGAGAATACACACTTCAGGACATCCCCTGTATGAGACTCTGATACCAAAAGTTCTTTGGGGCAGGTACTAACCTTTATTATATATTTGTACAGCATCTAGTACAGTGGGGTCTCAACCCAGATATAAGTGTCTCATAATTGAAAAATGTGTATAAATACTACTTGACCTAGGCTACCAACCTTTTGTACTAAACCTCAATGTGTAAGAAATGTGTATTTTGGCGTATAAGGCTAGAATCACCAAAAAATTATGGAGTATACTTACGCAAAAAGCTTAAATATACAACATGCTGTATAGTTGCTTTTCTATGTATACGTTATATTCACAGAAGTTTATTGAAGTTTTTTTTTTCTTTCTCTTATTTTTGGTATCTAAAATATTTAATTTTATAAGTCTATTCAATACAATGGACCAGTCTGGCTGGTGTTATCTGTGTAGCAGCTTTATTATTCATTTTATAATCCTTTTAGAGATGACAGTCTGAAAACAATCTTTTCAATGACCTTGCTATTCAAAGCACTGCTTGACAAAATTGCAGATAAAACATCAGTTGGTAATCATTCTTCTCCAAGGTTAAATTGGCACAAGCAATTAAGATAACTTTGAAGAAACAAAGTATGCCAAACATGCTTTATTAAAGGAAACACAAGCTGTTTTAAGTTTCCTTTATTTTTAAAGGAAATTAAATTGTTGTCAGTCAATTTACCCAATTGTACTTAATTAAACATAAACATTGCAGATGCCTCAGTAAGCAGGTTCACATTGCCACTACCTACTCTTCTTAGTTTGGTAGGTGTTTAGGGCATTGTGTTAACCCCTGATCCTTTCTTATGTAATTGTCAAGTGTTACTAGTCACCCTTGATATCATGCATCAGAGTTGGTCTGCTTGTTATCCTTTTATATTTCCTTATTTCTAAATGTAACTAGTCATAAAGATAAGTTAAAAGAAAAGGTAAATTAGTGTTTCCGTTACTTCTAACAATCAAAGAAAACTAGGGACAACATACATGCAGAAAAATTTTCATAGAAAACACAAATTTGTCCTTCACGTAATCTAAATAATAACCAGTGAAATCAATATTACTATTCAGTTTTCCATAGTTGCTTAAAAATCTGTCAGACAGGGTATCCCATTTCTTCTAACATTGTTCTTCTCTTAAACATTTACTTTTGATTTTGAAGCAACAAGAATGTTTTCTTAACTTTTTCTACAGAAGATACAGATTAATACTCTACTCCTTAGAGGAAATTTTCTGAGACTTGTTCTCAGTACATCACCATATTTAAATCTGTAAGAAAAATACACTTTTCCTCAGCTGTGTCTTCTGTCCTTCTGACAAATTCTCCTGTTTATTCAATCTCTAATAATCTCAGACGTGTGTCTTGGTGAGTTATCTTGACAGTCCAATAATGTCATTCTTTAGAATGTCCCAGATCTGAGTTTTGTTCTATCACAGTTCAGTATTCGAGGTAAACTCAGGAGACTACTTGCAACTATAATAGTCTTAAAAGATGTATAGTTTACCTATTTCTCCTCCACTTTGATTCATAACTAGAATCACCTTCTTTTATATGTTGTGTATACTCAAGCGGGGAGGATAAAGACAAGGAAGTGTGTCTACAATTTTCACTGGCAAATTATAGGAAAATACCTTTTTGCTGTACATACAAGGACACCTAAGTATCACATCCTGGAAGAGAGAAACCAACTCTACTATGAGCTGGAATGACATTTAGGCTGTTGCCATCCAACATGCATGCGGAACATCCTGTTTTTCTTCTAGGCACTAGGTGTGGCCACTTTTTATGCTCATACCCAGAGTGCAAAGTCCTTTCACAATGACCTCTGGAAATAATCTGAATGGTTTGGGTGTGATGTTCTTGCTTTTTTGTGCAAAGTTTCCATCTATGTTTTTAAAGGGAAAGGATAAACCTACATTAAATGAAGGTATTTGTTTTTAAACTAATCTTTGGACTCACTGCTTTAAGCAAATAAATCATGGGTCTAAACTGTCAAAACGTCATTATCTTTTGTGTTTAACACCTACAGAGTTTTTGTTTTTTTGTTTGAGACAAATCCTCTTACTTCAGGTTATCCACTGTTATTACTCCTCTGGATACATTTGATGGACTGCTGTGGAATATAGATATGCATTTCCCATTTTCTATATTGGACTCTCTTTTGATTATCTGAATTGAACAACATTAAGTTTCCTGCTTATGTTCATGCTTGGCTCCTCAGCCTAACGAGCTACATCTCTAGCCTGTGTGGCAGTGGTAGGTGGTAGCCTGTGGTTTTGGAATTAAAAGTTTTTAACCTTTTATCAAGTAACTCATTTATTCTACCTTATTGAAAATACGTATTTTTGAAGCCAAAGCTCTGAAGCTAATATTCGATGCTTTGTTTTTGTTTTTAGTTGAGGCAGGTTGTTACAGAATCACCTAGATGTGTTTCTTTCCTGTAAACCCTTGATACTTTTACAATAAGACAGAATAATTTGATAGAATGTCACTTCTGACTGTATACAATAGGGAGGTACTTAGGCAGGGATCACAGACTCACAACGGACATGAGTTTTAGGTAAAGGGAAAGCCATGCATTTTTAGAACCAAGGTAAATGTCCAAGTCCTGCACAACTAGAGAAACCTATATTCAACTTCCAGGATTGCCTGTTGAATTGGAAATAGCACAATGGAATATTGTATGTTGGTTGTGGGGAATAAGATCTCAGTAGGAGTTGGTCTGGCTTCCATGCATGAATAACTGAACTCTAAAAATGGAAATGTTGCCTGTTGGGCTTTTCTGTTCTATGCATCTGTCTTCCTTTATGAAGGCCTTAATCTGCCAGAAGCTCCCATATCTTGAAGTGTAGGATCTTTAGTGCACTTTACTACCAGAGTGATGGGAAAACAATCCAAGAACATAGAAAATTTGCATTTATTACATACTGAGAATATTTCAGTTTTAAAAAAAAAACATAGTTTGGTTAGGTCTTAAAGTTAGCTTTCTTTGCATAATCATTAGCACTCTCCATGTGTCCCTTTACCAAGTTTATTTTATGTGCACTTTTTCCGTGTATAGTGGCTAAATCTCTGTTCTTATAAAATATAGCAATGAACCTTTTTGTCTAGTGTATTCTCTCTGTGAGCTCAAAGGAATAATACAGGTATTTTCAGTTTCTAAATGTAATTTGTCATTGATAGTCAAGAATTCAAAAGCTGATAAGTACATCCAGTTCTAAAGATAATTACTACATTTCTGAATTTATAGAGAACCATCCCATGTTGTTCATAGATAATATTGCAATTGCATATTTTTGGAAAATTGCATATTTTTCTTTTAAATATTGGAATTGTCAGTTTGTTTCTGTTTTAAAATATTACCTTTTTAAAAGCCTAGGTTTCAGCATGGTGAGTATGCAACGAGAACCTTAAAGAAACTCTGTAAAGATAAAAAGTATGGTTCTGATTCTGGAGTGGGGCTAGAACCTGGGAACATTTCTTTTCATCGCTGCAAAGAATTTCCTGAGACATAGAAGTATGCCGCAGGTCACAGAGAGGCCTGGAGGCAGCTGTAGGAAGTTGCTGTAAATTAGAGCAGCCAGGATCAAGGCCCATTAAAAAAAAATCTTAAATTTGTTATTGCTACACTCTAGAATATTAAAACTGTGAAAGATTTTAAAAATCATATTTGCATTTTTTATGTGGCTCTTTTGCTTTTTACATGTCACTCTCCTTGGACAGTGAATAACTAGACTAGTTGGTGGTGGATACATCAATGCAGTATTTGTTGTGGGTAATGACAATGCAAATATAATAGCTGTTTCCATTGACATTGTAATGGGTTCCTCAGATCTCATGTGCTACTAATTCTAACGGCTCTGATTGGAATATTGTGATGCTATTGAATGTGCATTGGAGACAGGAGAAACTAAATAGTTTCATTGTGCATCTTTTTCTAGTTAATTTCTTTAAATACTTTGTTCGAGGATACCCCAAAAAGACAGGAGTCCAAACCCCTGCTTCAAATGTAATGTTTTTAAATAATTTCTCCAACCTTGCAGTGATGAAGTAGCTAGCTCTGCATTACATTATATGCCTGCAGGGCTGTTAAGTTATGTTCACACTAATTTTAATGTGATTGTTACTCTTGTGAATGACCAAACTGGATAAAGTAAATTTAATACAACTACATTTTTCTTGCGACATTCACCTATTTTCAATGTAATGAAAAGCACTAATGAGTGGTGGTCAAAAAATACAAACTAATAACTTTAACCTTGAGCTGTGATCCATAACTATTTTAAAAAAAAATTGCAAGCCTATTCCACTATTTCTTTTCCCAAATATATATGCTGTTTATGGTGAGAGGTAAACCAAAAGCAGCTGGTCAGTGCATTCGTAGAGGGGCAATGTAAATTGCCTGTCAAAATCCAATAAGGGCATGAGAAAGCGTTCCTTCCCTTCTATTAAATTTTTTTGCCATCAGAGCTGACCAAATTCTCATGTCTGGAATACATACTGGCCTGTATTGATCCACTAAAACCAGGAGTCGAGGCAAAGGTGAAATGTTAAAATTGCCTCCCTTTGTTTTTCTTCTGGTTTTAGTCCTTGTGACATTGTTTTGTTTCTGTAGCCTAACCAGGCCAAATAGCTGAAGTTAAATCCTATTAGAAAGCTGGCATGGTTTTAACGGCTTAGAACCATCTGGGAATGAGATCACACATGCTGTTTCTTAATATAGACAGCTTTGTTATTAAATAGATATTTGAGAAACACTTAATTCACACCACTCTAAAGTACTGTTGACACATGTACTTATAACACTTGGGTAAAATACTTTGGCGGAAATATTTCTTGAACAGGTTGTTATTTCAAGCACAGAAATTTATCTAAGACTTCAATTTTCTGGAGGCTGCTGTTTGCACGTGGAGTTTTAGTCATGCTTTTTTGTGGAACCTTTTACTCCTCCCATTGGCTATTTTAGAATTAATTGGTTAGTAGAGACTTTGCATATTTTTCTCATTCATCTGATAATGATCTTACAGTTAAACTAAAGATTAGAAACCATCTAGTTGTGCACATCACTGGCGTAAATTCATGCACATTCCTGTGGTTGTTTTTTCCTTCACCCCTTTCCCATTCCTTGCTATATTCTTGACAGCATCCTGTCTTTAAATTACTATAATCCCTGTCCTGAAGAGATCACAATCTAAGTTTGGGCATTGGAGCCCAACTACTCATTGGATCTCCAGTGCTTCTGTAATACAAACAATGAATAAGAAAAGGAAAGATAGGCAAATGGTTGGATAGTTGGAAACAATCATTAAATGTAGAAAGAGGATAATGTCTAAATGTAACTTTCAGTTATAGTTGTATTAACTGTTAGTTTTAATTCCACAAGACTCCAAACAGGAATTTGTTCTAGCTTCAATTTTCAAACATGAATGCTTCAATAGAGCAGCCAAGTCCTGTACTTGGATGTTCTTTATACTTCTATACTTTATACTCATTTTACATCCCAATTTCAGTATTCAAATGTGTGGTGTCCTGTTAAGACCTGCATTGAGAAAATAGGCTTTCTGTGCAATTAGACATCAGTGTAGGGGGAAATTATGTCAGAGAGGAAGAGACTTCAAGAGACTCAGCAACTGGCAGAAGTTCACTTCTGTGGTACCTTTTGACATATGATATCAAGGCAGTGTAATTGATTTTACTCTCTGGAGTAATTGTGGTGATATGCAGTGATTCTATATGTGAGGAAACTCTAAATTTAGCTTGTTTCTCCATTGTTACCATGAACTTGTACCTGCAGGATACAGGCATAAAATGCTTCATTGTTTCTCTTTTCAAAGAAATAATCTTCTGTTTTCATTGTGCTAAGTTTTTTTTAACTCCCTGTATGTGTGGCAAAAGTTTCTGTCTAAACTATTCCTTCATTTGCAGACAAACTACATGGGATATTTTTAATAACTTCTCTAAATATTCGTAAGTGAATGCTAAAATTCTAGTAGCTGCTTTATAAATATCCTAGACAATGTTGGTTATGCATATTCTTTGCATTGATATGAATTAAATGTTTGCTTTAAAGACGTTCTGTTTGTCAGAGATTTATTGATTTATTTATTTATTGGATATACAGTGGAAGAATCAGACATCATTGATCTTGAAAAACGATATTGGCTTCTGAAGGCTCAGTCAAGAACTGGACGTTTTGATTTAGAGACATTTGGCCCTTTAGTTTCCCCTCCCATTCATCCATCTCTGAGTGAAGGTATGGGACATTGATAAAAATATTCATTCTATGAAGTTGTATTGGTGTGGGGCTTAGGTACTCTACTCTAATTTAATCTCAGGAGTGCTTAATTGTAGAACTTTAAAAAGCCAACCTCTCGTATAGACACAATATTGTTTTCTTAGTGTCCAGAAGAACATACATTCATTTTCATTCCTTTTTTTTGAAGCTTATGTTGAGAGATGTATTTCTCTCAACTCTAAATATTCAAAAACAGAATAGAAAGCATTTATAAGTCCTTGTTTGTTGGCAAATGTAGAATGACAAGAAGTAGTTCAGATGTATGCATCTCAGAGGAACTATCATGAAAGCTGGCAAATGTTCTGATCTTTGTTGTGTAAGTTATAATTCCTTGCAATTTTTTTATTGCCATAATTAAAATTCTCTAACATGAGAAAATATTCCACTGTGTCTTGAGCTGGGAATATGGAAATTATTTTTTTTTTAAATCAAGTAGTTTCATCTGTAAAGTGGATATTCAGTGTGCTCAGTTAAAATGTTGTCCTACAGTCAATTAAAGAGACCTTTCTTTATAACAGCTCAAGATAAAGAGGGTGAAAGCGACTAGTTGACTCAGAAGCTTGGTAATGGGATATAGAGCGATTCATAACTAGGTTGGCCCTTCCAAGTCCCAGCCAGGTTGGTAGTGACTGAAGGTTGTAACCATCTAATAGCTGTTGGGTGCTCCATGTGAATAAGTCAGGTCTTATTCCACTTCTTTATGAACTAGTGTCCATATCACAAAAACTACCACAATTGTCACTATTTGGCAACGTCATTCGGCTCTAAATAACGGGGTGGCACATCCTCAGCTGGTATATATTGTCATAAATCCACAACAGAGCAAACAATTTAAGCCATATTAGGATGTGCCCCTAAATGGGCCATGGCAACTCAACTATCCTTTCTCTGCTAAAAGTGATGTTTATCCCTGTTATAGCACATTAGTTGGGACTGATGCAGAGATCCCTAAACTATTGTACCTGCTGCATCTATTTTGTGAATGGTACACTTGATTCATTGAGGACAAAGCTTTCATTAAGAGGAGAATTTTCAAAAGTGCCTAAGAATTGAGGTGTTCAAGTCCCATTGATAGTTCTCCTAAATCACAAAGAGCCAGATTTGTAAAGGTATTTAGGTGCCCGAAGATACAGATAGCTTCTAATGGGATTTTCCAAAGCATCTAGGTGCCTAATTCCCATGAAAATCAGTGGGAGTTAGGCACCAAGGCATTTTTGAAAATCCCAGTAGGTGCCTATCTGCATCTTGAAGTGCCTAAATTCCTTTACAAATCTGGCCCGTTAGCACTTTTTTGAAAAATTTACTCTTGACAATCCTGGTAACTAAAGTTATCCCCCAAAGACACAAAAGTCTTATGTAAATCATTAAACATTAGGAAAGTGCATGGTCTAAGAATGAGACAGTTGACCAGGAATTCCTGAGGTTTTTGTATTCCTGGCTCTGTCTAGCCATGGGTAAGTCACTTAACATGCTTTTTTTGATTTTCCCATCTATAAAATGGGCATAATAAAGCTTAAGTATTTGCCTGACAGGTGATGAGGATTAATTACCGTAACTAATGTTTGTACCTTGCTTTGAAGATGTAAAGCATTATGTAAGTGCTAAATATTGTTTGTGAGTTTGTTTGATCAGACTCAGTGTGTGGTGATGCTTCTGTGGTTTATAGGTTTGTTTAATGCCTTTGATGAAAATCGTGACAATCACATAGACTTTAAGGAAATCTCTTGTGGGCTGTCAGCATGTTGCAGGGGACCTTTGGCAGAAAGGCAAAAATGTGAGTGTGCAAAATATTGCCCATTAAACTTCTAATGAAATCTGTTCAGTTTTATCAGTTACATTTATTTGATTTTCATATTTTTAGATCTGTATTTGAGAAGGCGTAGAGGAAAAAACCTAGAAATTAAATTGAATTAAGTTTAAAGATGAAGTCTTTATTTTATTAAAAATGACAGAGTTATTAATTCATTGTGTTCTTGTGAGTTATTCCATGATTTCATTCCAGCTATAAACCTCTTTAGAAAAAACTTTTTTAAAGTTGGTATTCAGTAAGTTATTTTGGTAGTTTAATTTTGCTAATTATTCATACATACATGGTGCTAAAGTCTGCATCCCGTTATACAGAGAAAAATGGAAAATGTAAACATTTGGACTTCCTATGAGATTTGCAGTAAATTGTGCACATGCTAGTTTATTTTCTGTTGTAATTGGCATGAACCAGTTAGCTCCTACTGTCAGTCTTCTTCATCTGGCTCCTTGTGGGTTTGCTATATTTAATGATGTAGCTATGTGTAGTTAAAAAAATTATGACATCTATTTAGCTTTAAAATTACCATCTAGTTGGAAAACTACAGATTCTGAATACACACTTGTTCCATGCTCTGTTACATCAGATATCAAGGAATTGGGAGAATCTGAATTCAGTTTATCAAAGGAGGGGCTCCTCTTTTCCCACTACCACAAACTAGAAACCCCAGATTATATTGTGAAGCTTCAAAACTGTCAGTTAAGTCACATACTTGTGACTTTGCAGGGTTTTGTCCTGCAATAAAATTGATCAAGTGTAGTAGCCCTAATTAGAATCTAGTAGTCAGTTAGCTTTAACATGCAAAAATAATCCTTTTTTCCCTCCCCCCCCAGTTTGTTTTAAGGTTTTTGACGTTGACCGAGATGGAGTTTTGTCTCGCACTGAACTTAAAGAAATGGTAGATGCACTTTTAGAGGTCTGGAAAGATAACCGTACTGATAAGATACGTGTAAGTCATGTTTTACGTTACCTGCTGCTGTTTTCTATAGTGGCCTTTGAAGAATAGGAATCAATTTTAGGTTTCAAAGTATGAATGCTCTTTGGAGACAGATGTCACTAAAACATCCTCTTGAAATGTCTGAATTGAGGAAAGGGGGGATGGGTGCAGTTAGTCTTTTGTAATTTATCCCACACTGATTCTAAGAGCAGTAAAATTACAGTCTGTAATTTCTGCTGCTGCTTATGGTACAGAAAGATATTTAGGTATAAAAACTGGCTGACATGAAGAAACCAAATTGTAAATTATCCAGATACTTCATAAAAATCACTGAAAGTTAAATGTTTTCTCTTTTCCTCCTCTTGGCATGGGTAGTTCTGGAATAATGTACAGGCACTTAACACTGTATTTTCTAATTCGTTTCTCAAGGAATTGGACATGAACTTGTCTGAAATCATAGAAGACATTTTGGATACACATGACACCACAAAGGTGAGAACTTGCTGAACTTTCCTTTTCATTTTCAATAGATAACTTGGAAAAACTGATCTTTAACTATATTTTCATGTGCATGGGAAGGGTTCTGGTTGAATCCTAAAGGAGAGGAGCTGATTAGCTGTGATGAAAATGAAAGTACTTGACAAGTAGGTAATTCTCAAATATTTCAGCTTATTTAAAAGTAATACAGGATAAACTAAACTTACCACGTTTGGCTTCAATGCAGAGATGCATCAGTGGTGGGTTCTCTACCAAGCAAATATCAATTTTCCATTGAAACTTTCCACGTAAATCTATTTGAAAAAGACTATGTACTTATATTTTACAAACTGACGGCATATGAATTAGACTGTAACTTTAACAGATCACCCTTTTATTAATGATTTTTCTCTGCTGGTAAACAAAGTTGGCCTCTTGGATTGAAATGATTACTCTTCTTATAAGAGTAACAGTTAGCTAAATGGTTGTCCGCCAAAGAAGGACAACTGTATTTGTGATTGGTTCATGCTTCAAGAAGAAAGGTGGTTATGCTAAAATCAGATGTGCTCACATTTGACACGGCTCATTTTCTGCATCTACCTTTGTGCTTCAGAGCAAATTTTCCAAAGTGCTGCTCCAATGAACTTCAGCTGAAGTCAAGTGGGGGCTCTGGGTGTGAAACTTAACACTTTTGAAAATTAGGCTCAAATGTATACAATCAGCTGAAGTTAATCATCCTATGCCATTACTAGAATTTACATATGATTAGTACTGCTTTAATAAACCTAACTTTTCTTTTTTCTGTGTGAAAAAATTGACTCATACCCTTTGTGGTGTTTTGTTAAAAACCAACAAGTCATAAGATGAAAATCTAATGCATAATAAACCTGTGTGTTCACTGTGTCAGCAAGTATCTCATACAACGCACACACAATACATAAGCCAAGCAAATCTGTTATGCTCACCACTCCCAATATACAGACAGCTTCACCCAATGGCCAGTCAGGGTCCACTCGTCTGGGGTTGCCGGTGATGCCTCTGTATGTCATGGTTGTGCAGAGGCGTAAGAGTTCTAGCATCTTGATGTTGAACTGCAGACCAGCGATGGTTTCCAAAGAGCATTGTTTTCCATTTACGTTATATAGGTAAAACTAGCTCCTTTAAATTTACTAAATCTATCACATTATTCAACCCTAGGTAAAAAAATTTAACCAGTCATGTACTGGCACTTACGTTTTCTCCTCCCTGCTCACGTCTTTTTTCCATTTGATTTCTTATGCCCAAATTATAACTTATTTATGATCTTCTTTGTTTGTGCAGATGGTCAGCACAAATTTGCTAGTCAGAGCTTATTTTATCTATTTTACCCTTTACTGGGTCTTTCTGTATCCTCCCTAAACTTTTCAGCGTCTGGGTTTCTCTACTTTACAACCCTTGGTGTTATAACCCTTGTTAGGGGCATTCCTGAGATGGGGTGCTTTTCCCACAGAGGAGCATTTTCTTCCTAGCTTTAGTGGTGAAATCCCTGTTTTTTATGGAAGGCTGGTCATGGCTAGTTTATTATGGGGGTGAGTTAAGTCCCATGCTGATACATTATGAGGGTGAGTGAAGTCCCAGGCCTACTGTGTGACTTTGTATCTTGCAAAATGGCCATACTGACCATTCATCTGGATCCTTCAGTGCAGTTTTGGTCATGGCTGGAGAAAGCATGTTTATGATGGGTATTGGAACATGGGTATGGGATTATGTGTGGGATTAAAAATGGAACATAAATGTACGGGATTATGTTGCAGGAACAAAGATTGGTACCTTTGCATGGTTCGTTCTGTATATGTTCAGTGCTTGGACTGAAATCAGCTAAAACTGGTGTCTGGATTTAATTTCATAATCGTTATTCTCAGATGAAGTTTTATAGCAATAATGATGTATGCTAATCCTTTCCCAGACACTGATTTTTCACGTCTTGTGTGATGGATTTCTGTACAGTTTACATAGAAATGAGGTAAAGTTGATAATGCTCATTATTTCCCCTCCCCTCTTTTTAACGTAGCTTGGACACCTCACTCTCGAAGACTATCAGATCTGGAGTGTGAAGAGTGCTCTTGCCAATGAATTTTTAAATCTACTTTTTCAGGTACATTTAGTGCAAATTTACACCTTAACAAATATGGTAATTAACTCATCAGCTTTTCTTTTGCAGTCACAAAGGGCAGCATCAGCGTTTGTGTCAACGCACATACAATTTTGTCTATTCGAATAAAGTGTGTTTTTTGTACGAGTGCATTACCGTGACTGAATGATGCTGTACTTGGTTATTATTCACTTAAGTGTACTGAGGTGCCTAAAGCACGAGCTGTTAAAAATGGAGTGTGCAGTACATAAATGGAAAGAAATTTAAAGTGTAACAGTAATTACGTTCCCCATTAGAAATAGTGGTGTTCCAAATCTTCCCTAAAAGTGACACAGGAAATGAGACAAGCTGCTGCTGCAGCTTGCAGTCATTTTTTGTACGTGTTCTGTAGACTGTCTAAAGAGCCTTTATTAATGTCTGTGTATTAACAGCGCATGGAAGGCGGTGATATCACATCCCTTTCACAGTGCACGTAAGCCTGGAATTCAGAAGCTATGGATCAAATATGTATTGAATTTCTAAAATCCAATTTGGGCCCAATTTCAAAAACTTAGTACAGCCACATTTCAAGGTTGGCTCATCTTGTGTAAGAGGTAAACCCCAAAGATTGTTTTCATCTTTGTCGTTTAGCTACCTGTTTTCCATTAAACTCTTTGTCCTGAGAGGTGGATAAAGTAGTAGGAATCTTCCCTAATGGAGCTCTGAGTATTTGCCCTTATTTAACTCCCTGTAAGTCTCCATGTAGCCACCATTTTTCCAGGTGAAAAAAACTTGTATGAGGTTCCATTCTGAATTGTATCAGCTATACAGTCTGAGCTGAACAGATTCCTTCCCAACTGGGCTGTGTGTGTGTGGGCCGTTATCATGGGTGCAGCAAAGAAAAAGATAAGAGTTCAGATCCCACCCAAGCTGTAAACTACTGAGCCAGCCCTTTCTTCAAAATCTCTTATGTATATACATTCTAAGGTAACTTTAAATCTTATTGTGATGATACTTCTGCAAAATGTTTGGAGGTGTGGGAGTGGCAGTCTCCACGTTTGGAAGCCATCAAACGTCTTCATTGGTAAAAATAATTAAATTAAAGAAGGTTGTTTTCTAAATAAATGTTTTAGAATTAGCTTTAGTACATTTTGGCACTTTCTTACATTGTAATCGCCTCAGGATAAGATGTCTTTATTTTTGTGGCCTGAATAGCACTAACCCAGTCAATGCTTAACTAATAACCAATATCTAATAAATATATGTGTACATCAGAGCTAAAATGAATAGCTATTGGCAATGTAAGTGTTTTCCAGTGATGGGTTAGGTTTTTTTGTTCTTCAGTAAGTGTTAGAACTCTCATTATCATGATATTTTTCATTTAATTTTCGTGCCTCCTCATGTTCTCTTCATGAATCCACTATAGGTAGGACCCCCAAGCTCTTACTATCAGCCCAGCATGCTCACTGCACAGGATATTAGACTAGAGACCAGGCACTAATTCTGCCATTGATGAATCTGTGCAGTCACTTAACTTCTCTGCCTTAGTTTCCCCATCTGTAAAATGGTGATGATGCTTATCAGCCTTAGAAAAGACCTTGGACTGTACAGATGAAGAGTGCTATAGAAGTGTGAAGTATTTGTTGTTTATTTAGACTTGATTACTTTAAATCAAAACTTTCAAAAAATTGGCTTGATAATAGCGGAGGTAGCTTATTTTGAAGAGGCTGATGCTAGTACTCTAGCATTAGCTTAAAAAGAAACTAACATCAGCCCCAGCTGTGTTATAGTTGTTGGGAAATCTGTCTCTTCCCAGCAGCTAATGACCTTTCTTTTATTCAGAATATTAGAATACCGGCTCTTACACTGCAATATCAATTTAAATCAGTTGCTCCACCAATCATTAGATATTTCCAGCTGAGATTCAAATTGATACCCTCAAAAGATACAAGAAAAGAGGTAGTAAAACATGTAATGAGGAGCAACCAATCTGGAAACTGACTCAAAGACCAAACAGTTTATCAGGGGAGGACCCACCCCTTCCCCCATTCTGGGGAAAGTAGGACCCAAGTAGTGCCTCTCTCCCCATGTGGTGTTGGGGAGCAGTTGCAGAGAGGATCAAACCTAGAAGAGCAGATGCAGAAGCAGCCAAATCAGGGATTGCTGCACTGGGGGGGAATGGGATAAAATGGAGCCCAGCTGGAGCCATCCCCCCCAGCACAGCCATGTATGCAGAACTGGGCAGGGGGAGCCCTCCATCTGGGAAAACGAACACCCAGGTCCCTCTCTTGGCCAGGTGGCCTTTGTGTGTGTGTGTGTGTGGGGGGGGGGGGGGGGGACTGACTGCAGAAGAACTAGCCAGAGGTCCTAGCCTATAAGAGCAGCTGCAGAAGCAGCTGAAGCAGAGACCTGTGGTCATTTAGAGAATTTTCTATTGGACTTTCTGTGCCCTGTTCTGATCGACTGTTTGCTCCAACCTTCTACCTCACTCGGTCTCCACCTTTTCTCCTGCCCTGCACTCCACTTCCCTTCAATGCCTTCTCTCCCTTCATTTTTCTTTCCACTTTAGCTTATCCCTACCAAACAAATTCAACCCAGAAACAATTATATTGGAACTAACGTGAAGTTTCACGTTGTTCATTCTGCTTGTGAGTTCTACCACAATTATTTCATGTGAAATACATTATTCATCTAAAATGAATTTTGGCAGTACCATATTGGTATTGAAACGGAGTAACTTTCTCTCTGATTCCTTTCTCTTTCCTCCCTCATAACATGGGGGCCAGGATTCTTCCGTTGAGCAATCTAATTAGCAGATGCTAAAACTCTGCAGGAAGATGCTGTAATATAAATGTAATGTAAAAAAAATGCAGCTAGCGTGCTCTGCGGAAGGTAATCAGGGAGATAGGACTGACTTGTATGGGAGAGAGCTATAGGAATATAGATGCTTCTGCAGGGGAACTTTAGGTAGAAAGCTTACCTAAGGCTTACATTTTTGTTGTGGCCAGCTAAGCCTGATACTAGTAGTGGGATAAAGTGCAGATAGTGTGAACTTTCCTCAGAGCAGGATGGCCGCTCCACCTGCATACACCCGTTTCCCGTTTCTTATTTTATATGAGAAGCAGCATAGTCTAGGTCCCTGTCTACTCACTGGGCTGGGAATTGGGAGGCATGGGTTATAATTCTGGCTCTGTCACGGAATGGCTTTGGGCAAGTCCTCAGTTTCTCCATCTGCAAAATAGAGAATGATACTTGCCCTTCTTTCTAAAGCACTTTCAGATCAACAGAGGAAAAGACCTATAAAAGCGCTAAGCTAAATACTATATTGCTGCAGTACAGCTGTCTTCTTTTCCTTTGTCAGGAGTTGGGTCAGTTTCATTTATTAAAATTAGTTACAGTTTAGGGATAAATGTATGGTATTTGGTGACTGGAACCTCAGTGTTTTTCTTTGTGTAGACAGCAACGTCAGGAGAAAGAACTTTTTCAATCTTTTCTTTTAGTTCACCCTTCCTTTTCCTTTCATCCTTGGGCATCCATGTTGGGGCTTACCTTTGGCTAAATAGTACAAACAGGATCCTATGAGTGCGAGAGTTGCATATGTGACTTTTAGTGACTTGCTTGGCTAAAACCACATAAAAAATATACGTGGCTCTGAATCTTGTATTTAATTTGAAATCATCTATCACCATCCAAATGCTGTTTCTGAAAAATGTCTGTGTAAACGATGGATGCCCTTATTACTTTTTACCTACTCTCATTCAAAGTCTTATATCCTTTATGGTAAGATTGGCCTTCCTTTCTTTCTCTGTAGGTGTGTCATATTGTTTTGGGTTTAAGACCAGCTACTCCAGAAGAGGAAGGACAAATTATTAGGTATACTTTTTATTGAAAAAACTGTTTTTATAGGTTTCTATGTTAATCACCATTTTAGTACTTGGCTTTTTTTTGTTGTAACTGACGTGTCTCAAGTAATGCCTTTGATCGTATTATTTTCTTAATTCTTATATGTAGAGGTTGGTTAGAACGAGAAAGCAGATATGGTCTCCAGCCAGGGCACAACTGGTTTCTCATCGCAGTGCAATGGTGGCAGCAATGGAAAGAATATGTCAAATATGTAAGTTTGGCTGTAGTTCATGTTAACACAATGAGGTTTCAACATTTTGATGTTCCGTTTGTGCATGTGCTGATAAAGCAGGCAAGGAAGAGCAAATGATTGCTTAATCAATAAACCAATAAGTAAATAAAAAAGAATGCTAGAAATTAAATATCCCTCATCCATTAGAGGAAACAAATTGATTTAGAGAATCACTGTTGCATACCAAACTTTTCACTAAGATCCCATTAGGCTGTCATACTTATTCTGCATTTTCTTTCCCATCATTGCTGCTTTTTAAGATAGTTGTCAAATAAGAATCCTTTTGCCAATACACAAACCTCCTTGTTCCATCTGATTTATTTGGTAATATCACAACCCGTTTGGCTTTTGACAACTATTTATAACAATGGATGTTATTTTTCGTGTCACAAATAATATATTGGGCCTTTTCTCAAAGAATTGAGGGAGAGTTTTATTAAATACAAATATCCTGATAAGTAGCAATGATGGAAAAGGAGAAGTACATGATGGTTTTTAAAAAAAAAAAAAGTACGTTACCAAAACCTCATCAAAGTGAATTTAAGTGAGGCAATGTTCCTTGAAGACTTTACCGTAAAAGCATACAAATGAGAGCATTGCCGGCTTGATACACGTGTGGGGGGAAAAAATGTATTTAAGACTTGCTTGAGACTGGAATAAAAATAATTAGCAATTCACTCAACCACAAATGGAGAAAAATAAGTGAAACAAGTTGTTCCTTAGAAGAGGATGTATATTAATAGTTAGAAGATGATGTTTTATAAATAAAAATGTGACTTGCATTATAACTGCAAATAGACAGACAGTCCAAAGATTAGAAAGTGTGCACTGTTAATTAGTGATTTAATTACAGTTGTTGTTCATACACAATGAGTTGGACAAATGCCGGTTTAATGGACATTTTAGCTTGCTTGCCATGTTGAGTAATTTGATCCTTGTTATAGTGTGATTACTCAGAGGTATATAGGGTTTCATACCTAATACCTTGCTTAACTTCTCTATACAACATAGTGGCTTCCAGGCATCTGTATTTTGTCACCATGTAAAGAAAATACTCGAGCTACATAGGGCTCTTGGATACATACATGAGGATTATGTCATGGGTACTGTTGTTCTGTTAGGTTTGAACATATTACTGTTTTTATGCTCATTTAACTTTATTGGATGATTTGCCATAAAACAAGCCAGAAATTGGCAATATCAGCACATCTTATTCAGATGCAACTTTAAATAGATCTCCTCTTTTTTCACTGTTGGAATAGGGTCCACTGCTTAGATTTTCTTTTTGTTGTGAATGTAAGGTCATTCCATGGCCCTCTTAAGCTCTGATTGTTTCTCATTCCTTCTTCTGCTTTCTAACCTCTGGAGATTTCCTCTTGTGGCTATTATTGTTCTAAACTGGATGGGACTCTTTCCAAATCTTGTCAATACTTTTTCCTTAAGTGGGTAGATGTGTTGCTTTTGGATGACATGAGGTTTGCCTTCCCCTTGCTTCAAGGGTGAGCCAGATTGCCTTTTCAGTGCTTTTTCTCTAAGAATGAGACAAGGAATCCAGCCTTTGTGTCCTGCTGGCACTGGAAAGATTTATAGCTGGGCCACCGGGCATGGCAGTTCTCTTATATTAACACAAAGGCTTTTGCTAGTGCTTGATGTTGAAAATTTTAGTGAAGCAGCATTTTGTAATATCTGTTGTTTTAGTTTCTGCCTAGCTCTAATGCATACTAATGAACTAAGTTAAATTTTCCTGAGAATTTTCTTTAGCTGTCTAGGCTAGTAGCAGTGCATTTTGTAGTGGGGCTGAAGCAGAGTGAACTTCAGATTTTGAAATTGCTACTGAGATTTAAAGTTAAGTCCATATTTTTGTCTAGTAAAATATTGCTCTTTACCACAGAGTAGAGAAGTTATACTGAAAGAAAATTTAACATACATTTAAACAATTCCATTTGAAGCCTTTTCAGAAATCTAATTGAAACTTAAAGTGATTTGTATTGAACAAGGTATCAGTCAAAATCTACAATTAAATTAGTGTAGGCTCAAAGTGCATCCATTATAGAGCCATAAAACTATGGACTTGTCCTAGTTTTCCATGGCTGCTAATCAAAACACTATACCATAGTAACCTACTTTTTTCCTATCAAATTTCTCCATGATGGTCTCAAAATAGTTCTAATTTGTTCCTTCATTGGTTGCTTTTTCCCAGCCTCTGGTGATACTAAAGTAAAGCTGAAATGATTAAAATCAGTACTGGACCTTCAAAACAGAAAATGTCTAAAGACCACAATGGTTAGGACACTCACCTGGGATGTGGATGAGCTTGGATTCAAACAGAGTAGGATCTTGAACCTAGGTTTCCCACATCCCAGGTCAGTATCCTAACTCCTGGGCTATGGTCTGTTCTTGGGTGGGTCTCTCCTTTTTTATGAAAAACTTTGAAAGGTTTGGTTTTATCCCAGTGTGGAACAGGAAAACGTATTCATCTCGAAAACTTTAAGAAGAAAATAATTTCCTGCCGAGCCCTAGATGTGAGGATAGTATGCATAACCCAGGCCATGCCTGGCTCGACCCAGTGGCCTTAGCTGTTCGCTTTCAGAAGCCCTACATTTATTCACAGACTTAATTGAAATAAGCTTTTCATTGCTGTTTAGACCTTTTAACAGTCTAAGGCCCCACCACCACCACTCCAATAGAGGCCACTTTTACAATCAATTATCAATGATAGATCTTAAACTGTTGATAATCAATAATTGTAGCTGGTTTAAAAACATGTGCCATTTCCAGGTTCTTAGACAGCGAAAAAGCAATCTTACCTGTTTTATAGTTTTCAATAATATGCACCAGTATAGTATATAAATACTTATTCCAGTGATTTGGATGGTGAGTAGCTCTGTTATCCTCATGCTGTGAATGGGAAAATCTTTTTATAAATACCTTTTTGAGATCCTTAAAAGTAATGTAGATACAAAGTATGGTGGTGTATTAACTCTGTACATGAGTGATTTTAAATATCCAGTTTTATGTTGGCCCTTAGATCATCTCTCTTTCTCTAACAATTTTAGGATGCTAACCCTGTTGTGATAGAACCTTCATCTGTCTTGAGTGGAGGTAAGAATTCACTCATAGCTGCTGCAACCCATACTTCAGAACAGGGAGAAGACAAAACAGGAGGTCTAAATTACTTCACTGTCACAGAAGAAAAGTTTTCAGATAATATTTCTACTGCATCAGAAGCCTCAGAGACTACTAGCAGCAGTAAGCATAAAATCTTGTTCCCATAGAGGTTTAATCTAGGATGGGTCTTGAGGGATCTGTATGTTACATGGGCTCCTCCCGACTAAAAGGTAGCAAGATTGAAGTTTAAAAAAAAAAAAGCTGCATATGCACAGTTGATGTGCATTCGCTCTCTGGTAGGTAAAAGAGGACAGGATTACGTAAATAACACATTTCTCCCTATATGCTATTAAGTATTCTCAACATTATTTTCACCATCATCATTCTATCATTTTTTCCCTTTCCCATAAAGTTCTATCTGTCATCACACAATGAAGGGAAAAGGAACAGAAAAAGACTCAGGAGCATTAAAAATATAAGACCATATGTCTTAATTTTAGGCCCTATAGGACCTGAAATAATTTAATTCACAAAAATTCCTGAAGCAATATCATAACAGTGTGACTCCCAGCTAAAGTAAAAATCCCCAGAGTTATAGTTAGTTTGTCGAGCTTGGAGACCGATATTTTTTCTTGCAAGCTAACTGAATCTTGTCTGGCATTTAAGAATAGGATGGCTACATATACTGTATTCTCTGGACCAGAACAAGCTGTCTTTTCTCCTCATGCTGGAGCCACCCACAGCTGTAGGTTTCACAGTTAATGAAGCTAACTTATTCCTTGTGATTGTGAGTTCAGAAGCCAGGCCTCATAATGCTCATATTGCATTATTCAGCCAATAGGTGGTTCTGTATGAATATAGGCATTTGCCTTGTCTGGGACCAAGAATGTAACAGTATCACTGTGCACGTCTCCATCCCTCTTACTCTTTATGCATAGGGGTAAATTGTGAAATATAGAAATCAGTTTCCATGTATACACACAGGAAGCAGCATACCTGACCTGCTGGCTACTGTGTCTAGAAACTGGTATTTGTATGTGCAAATAACAGTTTGGGCGTACAGTTACCCTACAGTCAAGTCCCTATTTTCCTGATATAGATGCATGTTTTGTGCTCTGTTACAGGATTCATTTCTATATCTTTGGTGTGACTTAAGCACAATTTGAGGGAAACTTTTCCCACAATCTTAACGTAGACATTTATCCTTATTTTCCAATTGATGTGCTCATGGTTATGGGATGTAACTTAAACTAAAATTGAGACACACTACTCATTTCTGCTACAGGTTTTCTTTACTCTAGCACTCCAGCAGCCGATATGTGTTTTGCCAGGCAGCATAACACTTCAGACAATAATAATCAGTGTTTGCTTGGATCCAGTGGAAATATATTACTACAACTTAATCCACAAAGACCAGGAGCTATTGATAACCAGCCACTAGTAACACAAGAACCAGTGAAGGTAAATGTGACTGATCTATGGACATTCAGGAAAATGTTTTATAAATCTTTATCCCAATTTTCTAGCTGTAAAAACTTAGTTTATTATTTAGATAATTAGGCAACAGGGCAAAACTAGCACTCAGCTATCACTTAATTTCTAGTTTAATCTTGCTTGGCACAATTTTGTTAGCCACAAAACTAAAAATTTAGTATTGTCTACCATTTGCAGTGACATAACCAGTGTTCTGACTCTTACTACAGAAATTATTTTGCTTTTTATTTAAAGGACCAATGTCAAGTAGTTTCCAGGAGGAAAAGCTACACCTGTGTTTATGTGGCTTTCCAAAATATAGTAAAACAGGTGGAAATGTTTTCATGAAAATAACATTTTAAAAATTATACTGAAAACACTTTTTCATTTAAACATTTCCCTGCAGCATTATCAACCCAGACATAACACTGTTGTACTTGTGCACGTGATTCAGGAAGTAATGTTGACTATAAATTGCAAATTAAACTGACCAGTCTAGTTTCACTGTTCAAGTGGAGTGAAATGCAAACCATAAACAGTATAAATGTTGAGACAAATAATAATAACCTGTATTGGTGATTGTAATGAAGAAATGGGGGAAAATAACAGGAATTTTATATTGTCCTTTTTAGAGAAGTCATAGTAAAAAATAAACATAAATGTTTCATTAAATACTTTCTTCCGATATGAAAAACCGGTGGTGGTTGCCACTTGCGAGCATATTTAAATAATTAAAACTTCTTGTAATATTCATGAGCTGAAATCTTTGCAGCTGTGGACTATTTTCTCCATTTAAGATCTGTCACCATTCTTTTTTGTTTAAAGGCTGCATCATTAACACTGGAAGGCGGACGATTAAAACGATCTCCACAGCTGACTGAAGGGAGAGATTATAAAATGGTACCAGAACCAGTATGGAGAGCCCTTTACCACTGGTATGGGGCAAACCTGGCATTACCTAGACCGGTAAGTAATAAAGATAGCCACTGTTTATTTGGGACAGATTCTAAAGTCATGTATGCTAACAATCCTTTCAGTGTTTAAACATCCACTAATTGATCTTCCCTTCTGGGGCAAGTCTCACAATGTTAAATTGTCTGAAGAAAGGTGGCAGAGTTAGGCTGAAGCTGTTATTTCCTCTACATTTTGTCTGCATTTCAACCTTGCTTACATCAGCCAATCTATGGTGGTTATTATCTTTCCATAAGTTATTTAAAGGGGATGTGAAATGGGAGACAGGTATAAACTGCTCTCACTCCAGAGGCTCCAGCTACCTCTCTACAGTGACCCATGTCTTCTACGTTTAGGTCTCCTGGGGATATTTTATGTGGCTGCAGCACCCAGAGAATCCTAATTGGAGTTAGGGGGCACCACTGTGCTAGGCACTGTAAAATGCATGGGAAGACATGGCCCCTGCCTTTAAAGGTATGTCTATACTGACGGCGGCAAAGTCACCGCCGTCAGATGGATCTTTCTGGATCAATTGAGTGGTCAGGGTAGACCTGCTCAATTGATCAGGAAATCGATGCAGTAAATCCACCCCCGCAAGTGGCATAGCGCTGTGTCGACGGGAACCGTGTCCCCGTCGGTGCAGTGCAGTGAAGACGGCGTGCAGGAGGGAAGCACAGCAGTCGACGGGAGTTACGCAAGCTACTCCAGTTGACTGCTGCCGAATTTCCAGGAAAGTGTAGACCAGGGCTAAGAGTTTGTAGTGCTCACTTCTCAGCAGATGCAATTGAGCCGTTCTTACCATATTTGCTATGTCACTGTTGACATAAGCCATACCCCTGATTTTTTGTTTTCATGAATGTTCACAGTATTATGCAACATGAAAATCTGGCAGTCAAATTTGATATGAAATGAAGAAAAACGAAGAATAAACCACCTATTTTTTTAACTAGGTCCTGCCCCAAAGAGCTACAATCTTGTGTGTGTTCCAGAGTCTGACTCTGAATCCTCACTGGAGCCATTAGGCCCTGGTGCAATATAAATAACTTTGCATTTTGAGCAGGTCCTATACTCAGCGTTCACTATTAGCTCTTATATTTCTTTTGTGCCATGTTAACGGCTAACATTGAAGAGTTGCTTTGTTCCATTTATGATTATTCTTACAGAAGAATAATTGCCTATTTCTTTTAAATTAACAACCACTAAAAATCTTACTTATCCTAATTCTCCCTCTTCCTAATGCAGAAACCCAATTATTCTTCCATCAAATCTGCTAGCATAGCCGTTTCTCAGCAAAGACTTGATGGGGGAGGGCTGTAGTGAGCTTTCTCATTACTTAGGCAGTTACCTTTACAAACAAACTGCAGTATGATTATTAAGAAGCATTATAAATAATTAAAATGCAAGATACTCTTTCTCCAGATGAAAACAGTGCCTTTTATGAATTGGTGTCATGATGAATCAGTGTTCATGGAATTCTTATTGCATATGTTCACTTACTAACTTGCAATACAAAGTTTGCTAATTAGCAATGGGTCTCTCACTCAGCAAGTTGCTCCTGTATCTGTTTTTTAAATGTTTCCCAAATGTAATCTTAAACCGAGGAGGAATTGAAGATGTGTTTGTAAACATCACTAGCATTTACTGTATTAAACATGGCAGTTTATAAACAATTAAATTCTGCCTAGTATCTTAAGGTAGCTTTTACTTTCAGATGTAGCATAGGGACTTAAGAAGGAAAGGGACCTCCTAGGTCCTCAAGTCCAGACTGCCTACAGTAGATAGAATTGAGTATAAGTGGATTATGCTGACATCTGTTGTGTTATCCTGCTAAGTACTTCTTAGCAATTGCTGCACAGCAAGAGTATTTCTGAAACAGAAGTGAATAATTTAATGGGGATATTAAAATATACAATTGTCTCACAAGACCTCTTTAGCTGTTGCTAAATATATATATATTACTTTAAATTTACTTTTAATGGGTCATACTGTTAGAGCTCTATTATGCAGTTTAACTATGGCATATCAAATGTATCAAAAACTGATTAAAGCAAGATCAAGAGAAATTAAGCTAGATTTATTAACTATTTGAAGAGATTTGAAATTTTCTTTAAATTCTGTTGAAATTGCAGATTCCTTATAGTGATCTTAGGTCTGTTCAGTTCTAGTCAAACATGGGTTATACGTCTGTAGATACAATTTAAGGGGTAGGTTTTCAAAGGCACCAACAACAGTTAAGCGCTCAACTGTCAGTGAAACTAAAGCTCAAAACATTGTAAAAGGCATTCTGTTGCTGTAGTTCCTCTTTTAGGAGACATAAATTAACCTCATGACCATGCAGTTAGAAGTCCCTTGGTGCTTTTTGCAAGAGCAGAGATGTGACCTTGTTTCCTGCCCAAATTCCAGCGTCCTGTGTAGTCCATATCTAAAAATCTCCCCTTCTACCTCTGTTGGATACAGCATTTGTCACTGCTTGGTTTCACCACAGAGATGGTGCATTTCACTGGTGGGTGTGACATGAATCCTGCACAGCCTTGGAGACTTAAAATGGCTCCTGTCTTACACAAAGATTTCTTTGAGAGGAACTCAGTATTATTCACCCTGCTGGTCAGCTATAATCTTATAATTCAAGGGCTGTTTGTATATAATGTACAGTTGATTTAGAAAACTTCAAAGCATAAATAATCCTCAGTATTTTAAATGTTTTGTATCTGACCAGATTTTTAAACTGTTTTCTTTCAAGATTCTTTTTAAATGCTCAGTGTTACAGCTGGTGAGAAGGATTGGTTGTAAGAGTTTATACAATTGTCTGTTGTGCTATGATAGTGGCTGTTATCTTACAGTGCAACCATACGGACTTCTGCTGTCCTCCTCACACGTTCTCCACGGAAACAAACACTTCTCATAGTTGGGAAACGGCTCTCAGCATTTTACACCCAACACAAACTAATCTACTTGAGCATTTCACTGCAATGTTAGAAGAGATGTCGATCACAATTTCAGGGCAACTGCATCTGTACTTGCCCCTGCATGGTCCCTGGAGGGCACCCACTTAAAGGTTTTCAGCTCCCAGTCATCATCTCTCTTGTGCAGAGTCCCTCATCTCACTCCCTCCTGTCTGGGTGTTCTTTAATACTGCACAGTTCCCTGCCTACTCTGTGTGATCCCCAGCAAGCCAGCCTTTTTAGAAGGCCAGCCTATGTGCTTTGCTCTCTCCAGAGGCTTGGGTCAGTGTATTGCCTGCAACTATAAGTTAACACACTGCTTCTAAGCAAGCACATTTATTCTTAAGGTGAAACCATGTTAACACAATAAAAGAACACATGCCAAAAAGCTTAGCAAAGGTCACCCTCCACTCTAACCTCAGGCTCCCTTGGTTAGATGTTCATAACTGTCTCATATTCAGAACCAGAACCAAGGCTGGCAGTTCGGTTGTTTCTTTATACTGCTTGGGACTTTGATCGCATCTGCAGGAAACAGGTGATCAGCAGACAGTGACCTACTCACTCTTCAGGGAGTGGCTGCCAACGGCTGGGTTTTTGCATAACCAGAAGTGGGAAATTTGCTTTAACCTCTCTCTAAGTGTTCCCTAGAACATTCACTGAACACTTACTGTCCCAAAAGTCCATTCTTGTCTGGGACTTTTTCAGTCTAATCCTTTGATCTCCCAGGCCTTAGATCACATGTGCCGCCCCCCAGAGAGGTTCATTTTAGACTTCCTAATGACTCAGCAGGGCAGTCTCTGAAATTTTCTTTAAATGTCTTCACTAGGTGATCAAAAACAGCAAAACAGGCTTCTCTGAGCTGGAGTTATTTCCTCGCTACCTGCTCTTTCTGAGACAGCAACCTGCCACTCGAACGCAGCAGTCCAACATCTGGGTGAATATGGGTATGATGAGCCTGAGAATGTTTCCTCAGCATTTACCTAGAGGTAACTTAAGAATGCAGCAAGAACACAACTGTGCAGTTTCTAAAAAGCGAGACCTAGGTCAATAGAAGCTTGCTGCCACTGTGTTTATACATCTTCTAATCGATTGTAAAGCAGAATGAGTGATTGGTAAAACTTTTTAAAGCGCTTTTCTCCAAGATCTTGTGCATGGAGGAGAGGCTAAGGGCATGTTCAGTTTTTAAGTGAGTTCATTTGCATAGTTATTAAAAAACACATTTCAGATTGGTGATGTGAGTGGGAAATGAGCAACTGAGGAAGACCATCTTATTTTCCTTGTCTCCAGTCTGTGTAGTTATAGAATATTTATATCAGAATTTATTTTAGGTAGTCCCCTAACATACAATACTACATGGTAATAAATCAGTGATGTTCATCCACTTCACGGTGTACTATGACTGGTTCAGCGTTAACCAGGTAATTAGTCTTTAACGCACAATATTTAATACTTCATAAGAAGTGAATCGGGCTAGTGAAATGTGAAGCCTTCTACTTGATACAATTTACAAACAAAGGCTACATTTGTGCAAGAGGATAAAAATACATATAAGTGAGATCATTAGAAAGTCTAGATTTTAGCTGACAATATTAACACACTATAATTGCAATCTCTATTCTCATTTTAAGGTCACACTGGTCCTGGACCCTAAGAGTAGCCTTTAGTTTCATACTATTTTACAGCTGTGGTTGAGAAGGCCTTATAGAGATCTGATTTTCAGTTATCAAGTTTGCAACATAATTGCATACCTTGCTCCTACAATTTGTATCTGTGCAAATCTCCAGTTTTGGCATGCACAGGAGATGCACACATTGAGATTTGTTTGCATATGTGTATTAATTTATGTACAGATGCAGGCAGAGCTGATCACTGGAAATCAGAACCTGAAAGTGCATTGACATTTGAGTCAGAGTCTATTTAAAACTCATGCAGATGCTCAATTTTTTTTTTCACTGCTTTGAAAAATTCTGTAAAATACGGTAATGTTGCAATTCCAAAGTTACTGTATAATTAGTGGCTGCCTGCTTGATCAAGTTGCGCTATAGAAACCGCCAAGTACCAAAAGACATTTTTCCTACTTAACCTAATATCATGGAAACTGCTTTGTTTGGTACCTAAACATTTCTCATTCAAATACATGGGTTCATCTGATATGCCAAATTTAATCTTGATTTGGAATTATTTTGCTCCGCACTAATTATTTCTTCAATCAAATATTAATCTGAGTTTTTTTAAATACGCTTTCTTGCTGTAATCTTACAACTAATCCTCTCATCTTTAATTTTGGAAAAATGCTTTTTTTGTGTTCTTTAAGAAATTATTGTCCTTTGCTTGGTATTTTAAGGTAAAACGGATGCTTTGCTGATTTATAAAATGATTGTGATTTAGTTTTGCTCTTCAGTGCCATAGCCTGTAATGTCATTCCATATCTTAATGCTGTTTTTTGGGGGGGTTTTTAAATCTTTTGACAACCAAACTGTAACTATGCTGCTCCTTTAGTTTACTTAAAGTAATACAGCTGTTCAGTCGGGGTTGTGACACAGATGTTTTTTCATGAATATGTTTCAAATGCATTGAAGGAACTAAAAAAGCCCCAGAAAAATAAGATGTCATCATGGTGGTCTCATTTTTCAAACCAGATATTTGCAAATACATGATCCAAAGATAAGCTAGATATATTGAATTCTGCATATACTAACATTTTTGACTTGACAAAGTCAATTAGTTTTGCAGACATATCTAAGTGAATGTTGAGAAACTATGTTGAATTCCTAGGCATCTTCAGAGAATGCATTATGCAGCTCTTGTGTGTGAGAGAGTTATCCTGTTCTGAAGCTGCCACACTGATTTCAACTTCACAGATCAACATTCATCTCCATAGAAGAGGTGCAGCAAAGTGGTGCTACTTCCCAGAAAAGAACAGTGAAACTGATTTTTCACCTTTTTCCTTTACCTATAACATGCTTTATAAGATTATATTTCATGAAAGGATTTTTTTAGTTTAACTAAAAAACAAAACAAACAAAACACTTACCTCTTGCCTTCCATATCTTGTCTTCTAAATTAAAAAATCACATCAGTTAAACTACTTCACGGTATGGTGGTAATTGTAGTATATTTTGTAAAAGTAATGAAGTCTTGCAAATGACAGCATCTCTAGAATGCTCTGCTGTTAAATATTTAGCAAGCAGGGAGGGAGAGATCGATGTTTATGGTAATTTTGGGTGGACGTTAGCAGCATTATACTGTTTGTTTTGTGTGGGAAGTTTCCCAAACTGCAATATGGCCCATATAAACACCATGACATGAGTAGCGCTCTGTACTCCTTTTTCACCAAATGCATTTATCTGAATGTATATATTGTAGAATAACCTTATTAAAGTCATCTGGCTATTACAGTATGTACAGATATGTGTGTTATGAACATCTTGGCCTTTTTCTTGTGATTGTGAACACAGGGAATGTACCTTCTCCCAGTGCGCCTTTAAAACGAGTGTTGGCTTATACAGGCTGCTTTAGTCGGATGCAAACTATTAAAGAGATACATGAATACCTGTCCCAGAGGCTACGTATAAAAGAGGAGGATATGCGGCTGTGGTTATACAATAGTGAGGTAACTTAACCTTTAAGGATTTTGTATAACGGCTCTGACTTCACTCTTCAGAAAACTGCTAAACACACATACAAATTCAGAGATGGGGGCGTATGTGGTAGCTACTTTTTATACACTCAGGTCTGAGAATTTGGGCCAGAATGTTTGTGACACTAAAGACTTTGATCCATCACCTGTATATTAGTTTTCATATGTGCTTCCAGCTATGAAATTGGAATCTTTGGACTTGATTGGTGAAGAATGTGGCCAATTTTTCTTTGTAAGACTTATGTTAATTTACATATATCCTGGTATTCTTTCTGATGTAATTATAACTCATCCCTCTTCTACTGAATTTTTAGAGCTAATTTGTAGTCTCATAGCACCCACTTTAAAGGAAAATTAAAAACTTTCTATTTCCGTCACGTGTTGACTGTTTTGTGTAGATTGTCTGATTGTTTGAATATATCAGCAGCCATCCAGGAAACATTCTTTCTTTACGTGTTGCATGTTAAATTATTTTAATATACAAATAATGCCCACAAGTGTAGGTAGTAAAGTGAAATCAGTATGTTGCAGAATGTTACCGTATTAGAATATGTCAGTGAAGAATTAAAATAGTTTTCGCAATGAGCAACATAGTTTGTCCTGATCTACAATGTCTGCAAATTTATTATAGCCATCATGTCAGTGTGAACTCAAATCTTAACAGCTATGTCCAAACATAATGAAATTTTGTAATGCAGAGAAGTTCAGAGTGGCTGTTTGCACTAGAACTATATCTCCCAAAATGGACCTACCATTACACACACTACAATTGCTTTTCTAGTAGATGTTGTTAAATATGAAGATGCTCATGTAGCTATATGTTTATGAGGAACAGAGGAAACCTTGACATTCACTGTAAAAAATGTTGTCCCAGGAAAGTAACAATTATTCCCTATGGTGGATATGGCATTTCTGCACTGATACTTATTATTCTGATTGGAGAGAACTATCTTCATTAGATTTTATGTAGTATTTGTCCATTAATTTAAAACTGTGGAATAGGCAGAAGGATAGAATAGCTTCTTTGGCTAAAAGTGACTGTTTGTCACTTGGTATCTCAAGTTAGTGTCTGGAAAAGGAATTATTTGGGGGCTTATTGCCTAAATTGCCTGTTGCCACATTTCACGTGGGAATCAAACCAACCCCAAAATTAGAGACTCCTTTTGAAAAAGATCACTCCTTTTTTACTGAATAACATCCAAAATGTTTAATCTGCTTATGTGGCTTTTCTATAGATTCCACTGGAAAAAATAAGAGCAGACCAAAACCAAATGCGCTTCATGCTGGTCCTATTTTGTAAATCACAGATAGCTAGGGCAGATAAAATGGGAGGGAGAGAATCAGAATTTAATAGATTAACGGTTTTTTTGCTTAAACAGCATAATATAATGCCTCATATTCAAATGGCTTGTTCACAGCAAAAGTTAGGCAAGGAGGCAGAAATAAGTGGTTATTCTCAAGCACATGATAAAGTTTTCTGTTCATAACTTTTGAGGCCACATGTCAGTCAAATCAGCTCAAGGAAGCCAGCAAATCGGTGAATAGTTAATCTAAGGGAAGAATTTGAAAAGCACTGAAAGGAGCACCAGTCCCATTCAAGGTCAATGGATGATGTTCTCCTAAATCTCTTAGGCATTTGCGGAAAAACTCCCCTTTGCTTATAACTTTGAATTTGAAATCGTTTGCCGTAGAGAGATGCCTCCTTTTCCTGCTCTGCTGTTTCATGGAGAATGTTGTTCTTGCCCTCGTCTCTTAAAACCTACTCTTGATTATGAATTAGCTAGTGTTTCATCCCATGTACCACTATCCTCATTTTAAAGAGGATATCTAAGTTTATCTAGAAGACCAATGGATACTTTTGGAGATGCAAGTAAGTATCTCTGTTTAATTGATGTATACAAGTAGGGAGCTGGTAACCAACTTATGTCCTGAAATAACTAATACTCTTTAAGTCATGTTGCTTTAAGATTTAAATTTAAAATGGCCTCAGAATTTTTATTAATTTTAGAAATAAAAAGTAATATTTTCTTTTGCAGAACTATCTTACGCTTCTAGATGATGAGGATCATATGTTAGAGTACCTGAAAATCCAAGATGAGCAGCACTTAGTAATAGAAGGTATAAAAATGGATAATGGAGATTAAGCATTAAATTCAACAGATTTATTTTAGACAAATATATAATTTGTCTGTGTCAAACATATGCAGTGGTCTGGGAGCTAAACATATAAACCTCCTTATTACAAGTATTGGCTTACAGGGAAAAAAAGCCAAAAATCTCAGGAACAGTCCACAGTGGTTACGGTACTAATTAAGAGCAAAGCAGCGCCCTAACAACTCCACCTGAAAAACAGAGAAAAGCTTTTATTTACAAAGTTTTGAAAGAATGCCCTCAGTGACAGTTACTTCAATATATTTAGGAAGCAGCATATCATAAAATAGCACTTCATGTTTTAAACTTAATGAGTTAGGTTTTAGCCATGTCTTCTTCTTTGCAGGGCCCAAGCATAATTTTTTCAGGTCGAGTACAAACTTGTAACATGGGCCCCCTCCCACACACACACACCACAATTCCTCATCCCATACATACAATCTCATGAGCCATGAAAAATGTTTTCCTCATGGTAATGGGGGTTGCAGCCTGGGCCAGGCGCCCCAGGGCCTCTGGGTGCCGGTAAAGTGTATTCTTTTTTCTCCCCATATGGGGGCCCTGCTTCTATGTTTCAAAAGCACCTGGCACATTGTGGATGTTATGCTGTCTGCAGTGGTTCATGAATGTGGGTGCCAGCTTCAGGGCTGACTGTTACAAACCAAGGCACGAACCCCAGATTTAGAGTTCATCAACCAAGTATCAAGTGTGAGCTCCACACGCGCTATAATAGCCTTAACATGGAATCACAGACACTTCCTTTGGGCACTCTATCTTGCCACCCAGGCAAGCCTGCCTTTTTGATAGATGGTTCCTTACACCAAAAATCACAGCAGTATTTTGATTACAGCCAATCCCAATGGACCAGTCACTTCCCCAGGTCAATTGTACCTTAGATTTCTCACCAAAGATTGTAGCCAAACCTGTAATAAACTAACTAAAGATTTATTAACTAGGAAAAAGAAATGTTACTAGCAAGGTTAAAGCAGGGAAACTACATACACAAATGAGTGGCAGTCTTAGATTTCAAAAGATAATAGAAGCTGCTGTAACATGCAAGCTCTATATGTCCTTCAGGGCTAGCCTAGCTAAGCAGCTTGGGGATCCCTTGCTTATGCTTAGAAGTACTGTCCCCTCCAAATGCCAATTTCTTTTTGACGGGAGTTTTTATTCCCTTCCCTCAGAGTTCAAGCTGTGATGGGATGAGCGTTTATGCATGTCCCCTCTTCATGGGTGTGGGGAGAACAATCAACAGTCTTATGTCATTGATGTTCCACCATGGTTTGTCTGGTGTCTATAGGCCTTCTTCTGTTGGGCCGGAGATGACACCTCTCGTGGTACACTAGTATTTCACACTTGGTAATGCTTCTGTCCTGACTGTGAGGGTTTCCAGTTTCATAGCAAACACTTTTATAGTTACAGAGCAAATGCTTAAATATTACTGTATAACATGGGATACAAATACTATAAATGAGATTAATGCATGCAGTGACTCACAAGCATTTCATCAAGTCCAAACACTAAACACATCTCTCTAAATCTGATTTTATTTTAACGGTACTAATGAACAGGTGAGCCAGACTGGTTTCCAGCTGTGCATTTGTCAGTGTTCAGTGAGGTCTAGGTGCTGTGGCATGAGTTGGCACCTGGTCTGCCAGAATCACACTGGGCACTGTTGGAAACAACAGTTAAAAATGTATGGGCCTTTGTCAGAGGCAGAAAGGCAGATAGATTTGTGACCTCTCAGGTAATTTAGTGCCAGACTTTTGAGCTACCTTCTTAAATTTGGGAACAAATTAAACACAAACTTAATCCACACTGCCATTGTCCTCAGGCCTTGCATTAGTATTGCTTCTGTCATTAAAAATCTTTTTAAAAATAAACTTTTGAGCAAGAATGATGATAGAGCTCTTGCACTCACAAAACCACCAATCTGCTTGTTATGCTCTTTGGACATGTCTGCACTGCAGATAAAAACCCATGTCTGGCCCATGCCAACTGACTCAGGCTCCCAGGACTGTTTCATTCCAGTGTAGACATCCGGGCTTGAGGACCCTCCCACCTTGCAGGGTCCTAGAGCCTGGGGTCGAGCCCAAGCCCGCATGTCTACACTGCAGTTAAACAGCCCCTTACCCCAAGCCCCAGGAGCCTAGGTCAGCTGGCACAGGCCAGTTGCAGCTGTCTAATAGCAGTGTAGACAAACCTTCTGTGCACGCGTTTAACTTCTGGGTGTACATGTGGAGTTTTGTGGGTGCATCAGTTATTCCCTTTTTGGCTTAAAATTTGATGAATATTTCATGAAAAAGTGACCAAATTCTTACCTTGAGGCATAGTGTTACGTCATAATTTCCCCTATTGCTGATTGTCCTTTTGTAATTAAAGGTTAGCTTGCTGTTAAAGAGAAAGATATTTCATCTGGATCTGTAATCAATCTGTCTAGTTATCTCATGCCATTTAAAATATTAAGGCAACAAACCCTGAAAATTGGCTTTTACAATAGGGAAGAAATCTCAAGATTACCAATAGTGGCAATGGTTAGTTAATAAAGCAGAAACAAAATTGAGAATGAAAACTAACTTGAAAATAACTAACCAGTTTCTAAGCTAAATTTTAATAAATAGTTGGAAATGAATTAAGTCACTTTAACTACATGATCAGCTCTCTGGAGTAGGTAAAAATAAAACTTATTTTACTATATCTTTTTTTAGTTCGAAACAAAGACATGAGCTGGCCAGAGGAGATGTCGTTTATAGCAAACAGTAGTAAAATAGACAGACATAAGGGTAAGTGTTCAAGTGCAGTAGTGCAATTATGATGAGAAAACAATAAACAATGAAATTCTGTTTTGTGGAACCATTTATTTTTAGTATAAAGATTGAAAATAGTGGTACAGACATGTTAAAATTGTGCTACTTGTTTTGTTCTTTCTGTGTTGTAGATTTAGCTCCTAAAAATCTTGAGGGGTTTGAATTCATAGGTAATCCTGCCACATTTAGCAAACTCTGAATATAGCTAATCTTGAGATTGGATTAACAGTTTTTGAAAAATCAAACTGATAATCCAGTCAGTTGCTGCCTTTCCACCTTGTTTATAATACAAGACTTGCATATTTCTCTGTTTTATGTTTTTTAAATTGAAGGAAGACTTCCGTCTTACTGAGCAAGCATAACACAGCAAAAAAATTACTATATGGTAATGCTACTGCAGGGTAGGAAAATGATTTATTTACTGATATAGAAACACAACATAGATTACAGTGATTACCAGTGTGTTTTCCATACTTATAATAGGGCCAGTTCTAGTAAATTGTCAAACATCCTCAGTTTCTGTTGACTTGAATGAAATTTAGGGCACTTATCATCTCAGCAGTGCTGTTATCTGTTGTCTTTACATTAACTGACATCTTGTAAACTGGGGGAAGGGTGAAGGAGGCTGGAATCTTCTAGTGAAATCTCACTGTAGATGAATTTTTTTTCTATTGTGTTTCTTATATGTGTTTAAATATACCAGCGTGTTAAATAACTCTGTCTCTTTTCCCTAGTTCCTACTGAAAAGGGTGCCACTGGATTAAGTAATCTGGGTAATACGTGTTTCATGAATTCTAGCATCCAGTGTGTCAGTAACACACAGCCTCTAACACAGTATTTCATCTCAGGAAAACATCTTTATGAACTCAACAGGTAATGCTTATCTGAAACCTTTGGCATTTAAAATGTTTTTTAACCTTTTAAAATTCTTTTTGCCTTCAGAAGTAGGCAGCACGAATACGCCCTTTCAATTGCAGTGTTATCAGTGCTCAACTTCCCAACAGGCCCGGGGAGCCATTTAGGGCACCCCTCCCCTCATTCCCCCGAGTTTCATATCACATTTAGATGAAGTTTGCAGCAGGGGGAAGATGCTGCCTCTCCTCCCCCCACTGCCATGCTCAGCTGCCATCTGCAGCTGCTGGCTCCTCTGCTCAGGACCGGGAGCCTGCCTCTGGGCTGATGTCAGGATGTCCACCTCCTCCCACGCACCGTGTGCCCAGGCAGGCAGAGCGTGCCTCTTGCCCCAGCCCCTACCCCAGGGTGCTGCACCGCTGTGCCAAGTGGGGGCTAAGTGCATGGCCAGCCCTGCAGCAGCAGCCTTCCCCCACTCGGACACAGCCCCTTCCTGCACACTGAGCTACGTTGCTGCCCACACACAGCCACTAGCTCTACCCCCTGCCTGCTTGCACACAGCCCCTAGATATCCCCTGCCTGCACCCTGAGCTACCCCTCCCCCTGAACCCAGACCCTAGCTACCCCTCCTCTGCACACAGCCCCTAGCTACATCCTGCCTGCACCCTGAGCTGTCCCCCTGCCCACACACAGCACCTAGCTACCTCTGTCTGGACCCTGAGCTACCCCTTCCCCTGAACCCATACTCTAGCTACTCCTTTCCATGCACACAACCCCTAGCTAGCCCCTGCCTGCATCCTGAGCAGTTCTCAAATTTTTAAGCTGAGCTGCCGCCCCCCCCCCTCTCCCCCCCCCGAGTTATATTTTTTTGGTTGCCTCCCATCTGCAAAAATAAATAGTTTTCAGATGCCTAAGTAGCTCCTGGAATCACGGTTAAAGTTGCCCCTCTCCCCCTCAAATCGGAAATGTTGCCCCTGCAACAGGTACCAGATTAGACATATCTAAAAAGAGAGATTTTTATTGCTGAATGAGATAAACCAGTACTAGCAAGCCTGAAAACACTCTCCTCCACCATACTTATTTACAACATCAATGATGAATATACTTTATGAATTCTAGGACAAATCCAATAGGAATGAAAGGACATATGGCCAAGTGCTATGGGGATTTGGTTCAGGAACTATGGAGTGGAACTCAAAAGAACATAGCTCCATTAAAGCTGCGGGTAAGGATGTAATACTCCGTATTTATAGGTAACAAATGAATGTGCAATTACCAAAACTTTACTGTCCAAAACAATTACAAAGTATTTTCCTTTTCTATTTTGTCTGTTCCGTAATATTCTTCAAAAGTCTCCTTAATGATATTTCATCATGTTTAATGAGCATATTTGCTTTGAACTGTCCTTGTTTAACCGTTATGACTTTTCTTTAACTCTTAATTCTGGCTGTGGTAAATATGGCCTTCAGAACGTTAGCATATTTAATTACAGATACTGCCATCAGTGTTTCTATCTTGATAGGTTGAGAGAAGATTTGTATTCACCCCTCCAAATTTTTCTTAGATGCGTAGCTTAAAAGTGTCTGTGATGTAGGCAACCGTACCAATTATATCAGTAGTGAATTTTACTAGCTCCCGCACTCTGTGGAGAAATAGAATTACAGAAATGTAGGGCTGGAAGGCAGTTGGAATATTTAGCATACCATTTATATGGAAAGGTACCACCCAAAGGAATTTTAATTCAGAAATCTGTTAGGAAATGCAATTACAATTTTAGGATGTGTCGCACAAGCACATACAGGAAGGTCATGAATATGACACATGATGATGGTCATTGTAGTACCCTTTTTGTGGGGTATGTCATAATCCAGTGCAGAAGCTGTAGATTTGGAATAGTCACTAATGTTAGTGGGAGTTCTCTGGTTTATGTGCATATCAGGCTAACAACATGGCCCTTTATTTCCCTTCGTTAGGGATGAAGGACCATGCACAACTCACAATTGGCCTCAATCCTGTCCTGGAAACTTATGTAGTCACCTTTAACACTTAACAATGTAGTTTATTACACTGATCACAATCATATATCTTCACTAGATTAATTTATTATAATAAGTAAGGGTTTCTGTCAGTTAATATCAAATAATTTCTTGGTTTTTACTTTTTTTTTTTGATATAGTGGACGATAGCAAAATATGCTCCAAGATTTAATGGTTTCCAGCAGCAGGATTCACAGGAGCTTCTGGCTTTTCTTCTGGATGGTCTTCATGAGGATCTGAACAGAGTTCATGATAAGCCATATGTAGAACTGAAAGACAGTGATGGTCGACCTGACTGGGAGGTAGCAGCAGAGGTGCGTCTGAATTGGAAGTTATCGACACTAAGACACTAGAGTTTGCACTGACACACAATTTTCTGACCGCATTCTAGAACCAGTGAAATAAAGATTTTTTTTTTTTAAAGTAATATTTAATCCAACTGAAATCCAGTATAGGATTCCTCACAATTGTTTTAGGCAGAGATGAAAATTGTATCTGATTTCAACAAGATCTGTGAAAATTTCTGACCTCACTGAAGCATGTTGCATATTAATATTTGCCTACAGACTCAGTAGAATAGCAGGACAGTTAGACAATTTCTTAATTGTATTGCCTCATGGCATAAAGAGTTTTTCCTGCCCACCTCTGAGTGGGGTTAACAGGAAATTTGTCTTGGATGTTTCTAATTCTGCGATAAAAGGTTAAAAAAAAAAATTACATTGCAACATAACATTATCTAACCTTCCAAAAGTATATTTTTGTGAACTGTAATTCATTCCTAATCATGGCCTTTGCATTGTTCATGTTGACTGGCTTTCACTTTCTGGAGTCTGCCATATGCCTTCAAATTTCGGATTCCATGCAAACTGAAATATATATAGAACCAAGCACTCTAAAATGAAAGCCAGATTATATTGCTGATTTTATGGTATTTCTGGTAGCTTTACATGGTTTCTTAGTAGTCTGGTAAATACTCCTTTATTTATTTATTGTGCTTTTTAATACTGGAATTTTATCTTGTCAGTAAGGTTAAAGATTTTATTTTCCATTATAATACTGTTTCTGTGGTGGTTTTTTGATACAAACTAGATCTGTAAAGTGTTTACCTCTGAATTGAACATAGGATCATAAGAAACTGTAAATACTGGGATGAAATATTTTTGTAGGTTAGATTTTAAATTCTAACTATTGATTTCTCAGTTACATGGATGCAGAGAAAAAGTTAATGGGGGTCTCCCTTTTTTACTTAACTTCCCAAACTTTCTTAATGTTATGTAGATACACGATGTGTTATGCATAGGGGGACCAGATGTCCTGATTTTATAGGGACAATCCCAACATTTGGGGCTTTTACTTACATACCTACCTATTACTCTTCCATTCCCTGTCCCGATTTTTCACACTTGGTATCTGGTCATCCTAGTTATGCATATTTGTAGAAACATGGGTAAGTTTAGAAAGGATGTTTTGGACTGGACTCAAGCAGGCTTTCCATTAATATCCTGCTATTTCAGTAAATATAACGTCTCTTAAATTGCAGGAATAGAAAAATGACTTTGTACAAATGTCACCTTTCTATTTAGCCAGTCCTCTCCCTTGGTGTCTGAACCTTCTCTCTTTGTCTTACACAGACAGATTTTTACTCTTGCAGAATCACATACATCAGTGAAAGAGCAAGCTTGATTATATTCTGCCTCATGCCTTTAAGAAAATGTATCACTAAATTCAAATTGCAGAATATTTATTATCAGTGATATAAGTGGCCGAATAAACACAGCTTGAGTTTTTCAAATCCTATGTTGTATTTGAATGCAGCTAGAAAAATCACTGTTACTGGTAAGATAAGTAAATTTGACCTTATTAAGAGAACATAAACATGGAACCTCAGAACGTCATTTTAAGGAAGTCACTTTTCGAAGCCATGTGTAGCAAAACTTGAAAAGATACCAGTGATTGTGCCAGAGCTACTTAAAGAAGCTGATCCCCTGGCTGATTGTCCTAAATCACAAATATTTTCTCTAATATTGAAACTAAATTGTTTCCTGCTTGTTACAACACTGGTCAAATGATTTATAGGACAGCACATATCAGCCCCATATGTGTAATAAAGATCTTGGGATCTTGTAACACTCCCCTCCCCCGACAAGTCCAAGCAATTATGCTTACATTTCGAATGTTTTTTACACTTTGTTTCAGGCCTGGGAAAATCATCTGAGAAGAAACAGATCAATCGTAGTGGATTTGTTTCATGGGCAGCTAAGGTCCCAAGTAAAATGCAAAACATGTGGGCACATAAGTGTTCGATTTGACCCTTTTAATTTTTTATCCTTGCCTCTGCCAATGGATAGCTACATGCACTTAGAAATTACAGGTGGGTAATCTAATTTAAATCACTTCAATCTTGCCTATCCTAAAACTTACAGTCCAGCAGTGTGCAGAACAGGTTTTCACTGTACAGTGGTAAAAAGAGTCCTGTCTATACTAGCACTTTGCACTAAACCATTCTTGGAATTGAGGTAAAATATTCTAGCGTAAATGCACCTTTTTACACTACTAAACTCTACCTCATTTCAGTGGTTTTAATTTACAATAGAGCAAAAAAGGGATTCAGCTATATCAAATTTTTACATAGCAATGAGCATAGTTCAGGTCCCATTGTCTGTTTTGTCTCAGCTAAAAGATTTGATGCCTTAAGTGTATAAGATTCAGAATTTGAGGCCTTCTCCTAGATAACTTTCAGTAGCAATTTGCATTATACAGATAGTCTTTGAATGAGTCTACCAAGTGCAGAACTGTTCCATGATCTTCAAACCTTTTACTGAAGAAAACATTGTCATGTTTGGCTCTTGAGACATGAAAATAAAGACATAGTGTTTAATAAAAATCCTCTTAATTGCTGCTCCCACCCTTAAGCAGGTACTGAAGGTTCTCTGACGATTGTCCAATATTAAGACATTCTTTTGTCTTTGAAACTCTAAAAAAGTGTCTGGTAGACAAAGTAAAGATCAAGTCCTTAGAGGGAAGCGAAAATAGCTTTTTTAATAAATGAGAAAAGTGACATATTATTCTCACAAAAGCACTGCCATTTTGCTGAATGACATGTATTTCTTTTTCTTAAAGTAATTAAATTAGATGGTACCACCCCTGTTCGATATGGCCTGAGACTGAACATGGATGAAAAGTATACAGGTTTAAAAAAGCAGCTAAGTGAACTTTGTGGGCTAAAACCAGAACAGATTCTTCTTGCAGAAGTACATAGCTCTAATATAAAGGTAACATGCTTTCATTGATATCAGCATCCTTTCAGTACTTAGAGTGATCACTGAAGCCTATACGTCAACATGCTAAAATTATTTCACCTCTTCAACATAAGATCTTGTCTATATGAACTCTGCACCAGTTTAACTAAAGATGTGATTTTTAAATCAATTTAGTTTAAGTGATGCGAGCTCATGTAAACTCTTATTTTAGTTTAAATCAGGGTTAATTTGGAATTGGTCTAAGACGAATCCAAATAAACCACTCTTAACCAAACCAAAATAAGTGATATGCACTAATTAAACTAAATTGATTTAAAAATCACATTTTTAGTCAAAATGATACAACTTTCTCATTTTGAGCAGGCCTAACTGAAAGACAAGCAGTGACATCATGTGTTTAAACACTACCAAATATTTTAGGGCTGATGTCTGATGACAAATAACCTGTGAATTCTGAATAAAATGTATATACTTTAAAGCCAAGTTCATCATCATCAAAATTTTTTCAAAGCTGTTCTACGTTTACAGAGAGCAGGGGCTCTGGCTGGTCAATATACCCTCAGTAGTCCCTTGCTTGGAGGTTTGTGGAGACCTGACAATTCCCATGGTGCTGGTTCTCCTTTTCTGCAGCTGTGAGCAACAAAGGATGGAAGAGGGAGTCTAAATGAAAAGCTGAAGCAGATAATTTTATTAACATTTTCAAGAAACAAAACATATCCAGGATCACAGCTGAAAATTCTCAATGCTATTATTCCTTTCATTCTGATTTTCTCTACAGAACTTTCCTCAAGATCACCAGAAAGTCCGGCTATCAGTGAGTGGGTTTTTGTGTGCGTTTGAGATACCAGTCCCAGGATCCCCTACATCAGCTGCTAGTTCTGTGCAAACAGGTAAAACAAAAGTATTCATTTTCCTATTTGTTTAAATTGATCCAAGAGTATTGATCAGGTATAGATGGAGAGGTACAGGAAAAATTCAGCTTTTTATAATGGGGAAAGAGACAGGGCTAAAGAAAAAGCATGGTTTGGAGGAGGGGAAGGATATTTCTAATACTTAATTGGACGGAATAGGAAATGTAAAAAAAACCCCAAAAACCGCAGTGTTACCAGCTCTGGTTGCTGTTGCCAATTGTGTATTTATAATTAGGTTTGGCATCAATACTGGGGCAATAATATCCGTACAATGTGTTTTATCCAATGACTTTAGTATGCTTTATAAACATTGATTAAGCTTCACAACATATCTGAGGTAGATAATCTTTAATGTACCATTTAAAAAGAGCATCACAGGCACAGAGGAATGATTTGCTGAAGGTCACCTAGTGAATCTTCTGCAAAACTGGGAACAGAAACTGATTCGTTCTCATGTATTGAGCAGCGGACGCACTGCTAACAGTGGGATGTACATTGAGAATGGGATTGGCTACATCTGCTTCTCAAAGACTTAACTGTTTTTTTGAAGCGGTTTTAAGGGATAGAGATGAATGGATCTGTCCATGGTCAGTTTATAATATGGTAGTATGGATTCCTGGCCTTTGGTGAATGACATGGGTCGCCACTGTACAAGATAGCATTTAACAAGCAAGTGTGAGCAGATTGATTTGTAGCCAAAGCAGCAGAATCATAGTTCATACATATTAATGGTGGAAGGGTCATAAGTCAGTAACCATATGTTTGTACTTAAATTCAGATTTCTCCACTGGACCATCAGCAAATGGAATGCTCAACATAATGATGAATGGGGATTTTCCCAGATCAACACTAATTCCAAATGGAATGCCAAATACCGTAGTGCCATGTGGAACCGAGAATAATCTTGCCAACGGGATGATAAATGATCATTTGTCCTTGCTTTCTGAGAGTCCATTTATAGGCTACATCATTGCAGTCCACAGAAAAATGGTTAGTATAGTCTGCACTAGTTACAAATGTGTTGCGTAGGCTACTTTTAAAAGGCAGTGATTTTTCTGGATGGAGCTGTGATGAATGAATGTATATTTGCAGCCCTAGGAAAGGGGGAGCACAGGTGCCCATTTGTATGCATAATAATCTGTTAAGCAGGCATACATGTGAAGTTGTATGAGCACATGTGTTGTGCCTTCCTTTGAAAGTTTAGCCGCAAAGTCTAATGTAGGTGTGTGTTTCTTTATTCGGTGACTCTTAGCATACTTCCTTAGTGCTAAGACACACATTTTTGACTGTTCATAGTAGTCCAGTCTGTCTTGCTTTTAGGTGTCCACTCTGATCAGAAGAAATCTGATTTGAGAAATTACTTGAAATACTTTTCTTTTCCTTTATCTGGAACTGCATCATCTCCTTTACAAAAGCAGTATAGAATTAAGGCATATGGTGCATTTGTGGTTCATTCTATTAGTGTCAACTACTCTTTGTAAATGCATCTGTAGCCAAGTTAAACTATAAATGTCAGTGCTGGTTGACTGAGTGCCTCAGATAACTGCACTCTGTATACTTTCTCAGCCTTCAGGCAGTAGAAGCAGCTGACGTTTATAGCCAATGGTTGTGGGCTAGAAGGCTACATAACTTCCCTTTTCACTGTATATTTGTGCGGGGCTTTTTTTTACAATTGTCCAATAACACTACCACAGGCTTCATTTAAGGGTTGGTAGGAGATCTCTTTGGGAATTGGTGTAATGTTCTTTAGCAAATACAAACTGGTTATGCAGCCTATTAAGGCAAAGCAAACTTCAGAAGCTCCATCAAGAGTTCATGCTTAGCACTTTCTATTTGTAGGCATTCTACTGATGGAGAGGGTCAGTTGGCTAATACTAATTTGTTTTCTTTTATCCCCGGATTTCAATGTATTAAGCCTCAACATCTGTTACATAGCATGTATTGTTCCCATTCTTATAGATGGAGAGAATATGGCACAAAGGTTAAGTGATTTGCCCAAGATCACACAAAGTCAGCAGAACCCAAATCTAACTCCCCGTTTTGTTCTCTGGTCACAATACTATCTTATTTCTGAAGGGAAGATAAGTTTTACAGCAGTGGGCAGGGTTTGCATTATGGGACTGATGACTTGTAACTAGAGGTGCTTGTTTACATTTTTAAATGTTACCAGTTGGTGGGGAAGAGAAAGACATGGGTAACATTAAATAGAAAATAGAAGTTTAATTTAAAATAGGTTTATAATGGAAGTGCTGATACATTCTAGCAATTGCAGTCTATATGATATTTGCTATAGTAAGTGAAATGCAATGACAGAGCTTTCAGACAGTAACTCAACATCAGAAAATACCATATTTTAATGCTGACTTGTTAGCATGATTCAGAGATGCTCATTGATTTTAATGTAGCATTATTAGTCTCTTTCAAGATCAAACAGCACAGGAAAATACTGAAGTGAATGACAAATGCAGAGAGTCTGCTTTCTAATAGTTATAATATCATCAGTTAACATGCACACAAAAATACATTACGTTCATTCCTTTAATTTGTAAATACAGATGCGGACAGAACTATATTTCCTTTCATCTCAGAAGAATCGTCCCAGTCTCTTTGGAATGCCATTAATTGTTCCATGTACTGTTCATACTCGGAAAAAAGACTTGTATGATGCAGTATGGATTCAGGTTTCCCGGCTTGCCAGCCCTCTCCCTCCCCAGGAAGCTAGTAACCATGCGCAAGACTGGTGAGTCGGATGTGCCAACCTGTGGGTTGGGATTACCCTGCACTATGGTACAGATTTCCTTATAAGGGTTGAAAAGAATTAGTGCTTCACCTCGATTTGTCAGTTTAATTGCTGACATGACATATTCCATAAGATGAAGATATGGTCTTACTGCCCAATTAAACTCTTAAGTGCCAACTATTCTAGAAACAATATTATATATATTTTAGCACAAATTGCATTGTTGCCTGTGGATTCCATCTAGTGGGTTATTTGTAACCATCTGGTGGGTTATTTGGGGCCCCGAACCCCACTGCGCCCCCTTGAACGTTCCTCTTCACCCCCCAGTGGGGGGGTGCCCCACAGTTTTGGGACCACTATAGAGTCTTATGCTATAGAGTGTTATGTGAGATCTGTTACCTCAGCAGGGTCTTTAAAAGTATTTATGAATTTCCTTGCCAGGAAATGGTCTAATAGCTTTATTGTACCTTGTGATAAAATGATGTTTGTAGTATGATTGTGTGATGGATTGATTGATTTGTATTGTAATTATGCCTGCTGCTCTTTGGACTCCTCCCTCAAAAATGTGTCTATCCTGCTGTGCAGCTTAATGTGTCTATCCTGCTGTGCAGACTTACAAAGCAAACCTTACAGTGTGTGTATTTGGAATTTAGATGACACGGAGGCATCTTGTTTTGTTAAGCAGCTCTTAATGGGTTGGAATAGGCTCCATTAAGCAGTGATCTCATGCACAACATGCTTGCTTACTGTATTAAATGTTCCCTCCAAGCAAAAAGTCAAATATAGGGGGAATAATAAAGTACTGTCCAAAGGTGTGTGACAAGGAATTCAGCAGACCAGATCAATGCTTATGTTTCTTGCTGTATTCTGTTCTGTTTCAGTGACGACAGCATGGGGTACCAATATCCATTCACCCTAAGGGTGGTTCAGAAGGATGGAAATTCTTGTGCTTGGTGTCCATGGTACAGGTGAATTGCTCTTTCTAGAATTGAGCCAGGGGATAGCTTAAGCAGAAATGTAATTTATGGTAATGGATTTTTTTTTATAGATTTCAGGACTTCCAAGAGGTAATATCAAACAATGAGAATTTGGAATTTAATTTAACCAAAGCTCCCAAGTGGCAGCCTTTCACTGCAGAATTGCTTTTATGACTTACAGAGTTGAAAACTCTGCTGACACACAAAATTCAACATAGCAGGCCAGCACCAAGTTTTCAAATAGGTTTTAACCCATTACATTCCTCAGGGCAAGTCTATATCCAAACCCAAAAAGGACATGTCTGTGATCACCCATAAAGCCCTTACTACTTGTTCTCAAGCTGCCACGTTGCTTTCTCTCTGCTGCTCTGCATTTCTTTCCATTTCTAGCCTGCCCTTCCAATGTAAGTCATTGTTTCCTGGCCTGGGTAGGAATTCACATTGGCAATAAGTGGTCCATCTTTTGAGGAAGGTCATGTATGAGCTGCTGTAGATAAGAGCCTGAACCTATTTCCCAGCAACGAGAAACCTTCCTTCCTCAGTCTAGAACACCCTAGCAAGTCCTCAGAAATTGACTTGTGTGTCTGGTGTGAAACACTTGAAAATTGCCAAGTGTTCTTTAAGGTTTAAGACTCAACTATACATTGGGACCTGTTCATATTTCCAGTAACTACTCAGCTAAAGCTGGACTGCATATCTGTATAACCATCTTACACCTTGAAATGTCATTGTGTCCTCACGAGCAATTAAATAAAATATATTCAAACAGGTGCAGCTCTTACTGTAGGAGACAACCAAGCTAGTGCTGGTTATAGCTGTAATGCAGATGGGCCTTCAGAATCCAGTGAATCTGAAACTAATCATGTTGACACTATACTGGACAGTCTTTGGCTTAACTTGAGATCCTGCTTCTTGATGCCTAGTCCTCACAAGGGCCTGTAGACGTCATTCATCTACACCCAGGAAAAAAATATGACTGAAGAGAAACCAAAATAAGCCTATTTGTGTTACAAATAATATTTTAATCTAAATTAAGGGAAACTGTCATAGTAGATGAAGACCTCGCCTTAACTTATAACCCACACTGCATCATACATACATTTAAAAGTCTACACAAAATTTGCCTCTTGTGAAGCGGGGAAGAGAGCCACACACAACAGATGCTAGTCATGTTGCATAATGCACTGTTGGAAAGCATTCAGACTGTGTCTTGATTACAAAAAAAGTGTGTGCTTTAGCTATCCTGCTGTGTTATCCTACTGGAGACAGGGCATGATCATTTTTAACCGCAAGATCGCTAGGCAGGGTCAACTATGGGTGGAGATGGAGATACAGTGTTAACTTTGCCTAGCTACCTGGTGATAAAAACTACAGTGACCTGTCTCCACTGGGATGTTACAGAATAATCACTCATGTGCATTGTTTATCCTACTGTAAAAGCACATCTTTCTGGCAGTGAAGGCAAAGCCTCAGACACCACAGTGATGGCCATGGTATAAGAACAGGAAAAAGGAGAACAAAGTATCCTTCTGATTAACAGGCATCTAAGTTATTGGATAATTCACCTGTCACCACTAATGATAAGGTTTTTTCCATTTAGATTTTGCCGTGGGTGTAAAATTGAGTGTGCGGAAGACAGCGCTTGTATTGGAAATGCTTACATCGCTGTAGACTGGGATCCTACAGCCCTTCATCTCCGCTACCAGACATCACAGGAACGGGTAAAATAGTTTACAAAATAAACCCAGCAGCGCGTCATTAGGTTGCAATTTTTACTTGTATTTTATTAGCTCTGCAGTATATCCCATTGTAACATCACTTGTGTGTTTGTGTGCTCATCAATAGTCCATCTCAGCAGGAGAAAGATTAGAAACATATTCCAAATATTTAGGCACTTGCATCATTGCTTTGGTTTTTCATCCTCTAGTGAAATGAATAAAAAAACCCAAGAACAGGAAGAGCTAAAACAAAGGTTACTGTAAAGGGCAATGTGTGTGACATTGGCATATCCAAAGACCTTTTACTTAGTGATGAAGCTTTGGATAACCACAAAAGGGGGACATTCCCAGTGTGTTCTGATGCAGTGACATTTGATCTGGTCTCCACAAATGTACTAAACATAGTACAAAACACAGTAAGGACTGCACTTTGAAGAGAGAGAGGCTCCAATCTTGAAAGCACTTGTGCATAAGCTAAACTTTATGCACATGAGTAGTCTCATTAGTTTATTGGGACTACTTGCATGACTAAAGATGGCATGTGTAAGTGATTTTGGGATTGTGATGTGTGTGTAAATTGTGCCTGTAAAATAATTGTGCCCTCACAGTAATTTCTTAAGCAAAAGAGGAAAAAAACCCAAGATGTGATGTGTGTGTGTGTACACATGCTCAGTTTGTACATTAAAAGAATGCATTACTTGTCTGAGCGTAGTTTAAATAAACATTTTACTAAAGGAACGTGGCTGACAATTCTTGAAATTATGAGGATGGATATATATTAAGTTGCTCAAAAGTATCCTGCATGGAAAAGGAATTACGATTTTTAACATGCCTACAGGCTGAATCTATTTGTACATATGCAACCCTGAGGGGAGACATGCAAACAGTCAGTTATACATATATGTAAATGGTCTCGATGCACAGAAGTGGGTTTTCATGTGTGCTGCTGCACCAGTAAAATATTTACAAGTACATTTGGAGGCCCACTGAAAGTTTGGCCCATATTGTCACATTTGACGAAAGGCACAAGTTTTGAGGGCTCTTTGCTTTCTGACTTTGTTTGCTCATTGTATGCCCTGACCACAGTATGTGTAAGCTCAACCAGACATCTCTCCTGTCAGTTTGAGGGCTGCCTATAATAAGAGGAAGTCTGATGTGCTTTGTGTGGAAAAGGGACTATGCTAATTTGAAATTGTTTGATGAGGTGTTATAGAATAAACTTCAGTGAAATTGTGTGAAGGGATATGTGTGTGAAGAGCATATGTCGCTGGGTGCATGGAGACACGGAGAGTTGGCCTCCTGGATGGAAGTTGCATCCAGTTTGGAACTTCAGGGGGCTTGATTGGAATTCAAAGGATCATCTGTTAGCTGCTGAGGAGAAATGGAGTAAGATCACTGGGGTGGGTCTGTGGGGTAAAGTGTGATCAAGAAGGAAAGCGCTGCTAAGCTCTTATAAGATTAGACTTTAGTCCCTCATAGAGTAAGAAGTAGAAAGGTTATGGTAAGATACTATGATGTTTGTTTAATGCGGTTAAATAAAAGTTTAGTAGTTTCTCAAACCCAGAAGTCAGAGGCATAGCCATTTGGTGGGGTTTTGAAGAGATCTGTAGAGGCCTCGAAATAGTTAAGGAGGACAGCCAGGTTCACCCAATATTCTCAAGCAAGTGTCCTTAGTGGAAACTTAGAGCAGTAAAGGGGCCGTATTAGCAACTCAGAGACACCGGTATTGAGTAAGGTGTTTGTTCATGAAGGGGCAGCTTGTGACATCCTGCCACATAGAGAAAGGAGCATTCCCTTAATTTGGTTTCTCTGTTTTGAAATGTGAAAGTGGCTAGCTGAGGAAGGGGGTTGCTAGCTTTGAGTGTGTGCTGGGGGGAAACTGATTTGAGTTTAAATGTTGTGATTGTGGAGACTTGATGGCTCTGACATTATGAGGGGTTTGGAGGGGGAGTGGAGACTGAAGAATGCTGAAGATGCTGAAAACCTTGAGATAGGGACTGAGAAAGGGAGAATTACAGAATGTGGAGAGGTAAGTTCCAAGAGGTACAAGAAACATCTGGCCTAATAATGGCATCATTTAATTTGGACCAAATTAATCCCTGGTGTTAATTCAGTTGAAACCAGTGGAGTTACACAGAAGAGGTGAATTTGCCCCTTTGATTGTAATGGAGAACATTTCAGAATGTTGGACGGAATTGGGGGCTTGTCTAGAGGAACTGCTAGTGCGTGGCAAAGTGCCATGTAAATTTACAGCGCACTAGCGTGCTGCACACCATCTGTGTCCACCCTGCTACCGTGCACTAAAAGTTCCCTAGCGCACATTGACCTACTCCTGTTTCAAAGCAGAGTAGATCAAAACACTCTCGGGAACTTTTAGTGCACAGTAGCAGGGTCCACATGACCAGTTAGTGCACTGTAGATTTACACCCAAGCCTGCTGCACACAAACTGTTTGTCTAAACAAGCCCTCTGTGGAAAATTAGTGTTCGGAAAAAAACATTAAAATATTGGATCTTCAGGGTCAGAGAAGGGACACTTTTGAAGCACAATATCTACACATTTCATGCTGTAATGTGCTGGTTGTAGAGATGGCAAATGAAGCAACTGACTTTGCCTGCCTGAATTGGATTTCAAGCACCTGCAAAAGTGTGGGTATTCTTAAAAATAGCAACAACAAAGTAGTCACGTCTTTCAATATCTAAATGTAAAAGACATGACTTTCCTTATCTGCATCCCATAGTAAATGATAGAGTACAAGGCTAGCTTCAGCCCAAGTCAAAGCATCTGTACCATGGAAAACTTGCTTACGCCATCATGGATGCAGAGAGCAAAAATAAAACACCGAACTGCAGCCCTCTTGCTCTCCCCATTCATTCCTCCATCCCTCAGGGAATCAGATCCATATGCCAATGCACCCCTTACAATTCATTCCTGGAGTACTTGCTGTGCCACCTCTCTTTGTCAGCAGAGTACTGGGTGTCTGACCGTTTGTGTAGTGCTTTCGTTGTTCACCACATCTCGGAGAGGTACTTGTGCCAAGGTTAGGAGAGAAGGTTATGCTAAGAAACAAGGGGTGGCAATAATTTTTTTAAAAACATAGCTTTACAGGTGGATGACCAGGTCAAAGATAAGGAAGGCAGAGATCTGGTACTTAGAGGCTCCAAGCTGTGTAAAGAAGTTACGATTGGCAGAATCTACACCCAAAACTAAGGTCAGGCCAAACTTTTTTGCAGATTATTTCCAGAATGTGAAGCTTAAGAAGAGGGAGACTAAATTTGGAGGAGATTTTAACTGCATAACCATCCTCCTTTATTGTTGAACCAAGATGGTAACTTAGGAAAAGATGAAAGTTCAACCATACGCTCTCAAGACATATAGGGTATCTGTCAGGCATACGGAGAGTTAGTCGTCACCAGCGAAATTTAACTTCTTTACCCCAATCCACGCACACACAACTAGACTGGTTGTTTTGTTGTTAGCCACGAATACAAGGAGCATTTGATACTTCTTCAGGCGTTATATAATGGTCCAACCATGGTCCAATGGATGTCAGTCTGAGTCTCCATTTACACATGGAGTTGAACAGGAGACCATGTCCCAATTTGAAGGACACAGTATGTGTGAAGGTAGCATAGGAAACAATAATATAGTACTTTTAAATTAAATGGTAACGATAAAAGTCCCTAGAGAGAATTTCTGGGAGGTAACCAAAGTGGTGGTTAGAAGGTAGCTAATAAACTTTTTTTCAAGTATGAGTAAATTCTAGAGGATAGACTAGAAAAATTGCATCTAAATAAAGGATCCTTAGAGCTATCTGAACATCTTGTTACTCTGAAAGGGAAAATGAATATCCCATTAACAGAAAAAATGGGAAATGCCATTAAGTACATATTACAACAAAATAACTGTATCTCCTAAAGCTATCCTATTTTTTTATGTCTGCCATCAAGTTGCTATGGACCTCAATGTGCCTCAGTTTGCCTATATGTAGAGTGAATGTGTAATACCTGTTGTACCTCATGTGAGTGTCTGAGGCTTAATTAACATTTGTAAAGGATTTTTTCAGATCCTTTGGTAAAAAGCACTATATGTGCCTTGTGTTTATTTCCTTCCTACACAGTTGAAATGGAGGAATCCAACAAAAAAGGGAATCTCTTACAAAATTCTGTAGTAACCTCTCTCTACCTGATAGTCTTAAAGAGGAGACATTGAACTATTTTTAAAATAAATAACTCTCCTAAATTTGACAATGTGGACAAAAAGATGTGGGCTTTTAAAAAAAAAAAAAAAAAAAAAAAAAAAATTGCTTGAAGAGAATCTAGATCAAATAAAGCATGCGAAAAAGGTAATGCTCCAAGCCCTGCTTATTTAGTTTTTATAAAAAGCTTTTGACTTTTTTTAGCCACTTCCTCCATTTGACAGCTTTAATGATCTTCTGAAGTGGAAAAAATTTGCTATCCTGGCTATTGCAGTCGTATCTGAAGAATTTATGTTCCTGAGTTTCACATAAAGTCACATGTCTGTCATCTTAGTCACATAAAATTGCTTTTGACGTTTCTTGCAAACAAATTTACATAAGTTACTTTCAAATAAATTTGCAAGGTATTTTTAAAATCCCTGGACGTGATTCTGAAGTACTTGATATCTATTTGAGGTATTAGGAAAGTTGCCAAGATATAAAGTTTATCTTATCTGGTAACCTCCTTAGATTGTAGAAGAGCACGAAAGTGTTGAACAAAGCCGGCGGGCTCAGGCGGAACCCATCAATCTGGATAGCTGTCTAAGAGCATTTACCAGTGAGGAGGAACTGGGAGAAGATGAGATGTATTACTGTTCCAAATGCAAGACTCATTGCCTGGCCACTAAAAAACTGGACCTTTGGAGGCTTCCCCCTATTTTGGTATGACTTTCTATAATTTTCTTTTTCTTTTGGGCAACAGTAACAAAGTACACTCATCACAAGAGTTGCAATTGCTGAGTACATCTTCCTACTTTCACAGAATAAGGAAGGTTTAGATCTACCTGTGTTCCTTTCTGTCTGAACTGAATCATGGCTATCATATATGATCCAACCTGAACTTGCTTGCACATATATTATCAGTTTCATGTAATGTAAATGAAAAAGTACCTACTACAGTTCTGCTTAAATGTGTTCTGCTGCAGCAAAGGATTGAAATTTTCATTGCATTGCCATTGGCTCTGTTACCTCTGTTAACACAGCCTTGTTCTCATCTTTCAGTTATACTGCATCTACATTTGCTGCCTTTGAATTTGTAAGTTTTCCAAAGCACATGAAGTATTTAAATAGATGGGTGCAACCCTCTCTATCACTTCTTACTAAAGCTTTATCTCCTATATAATGTTGGTTGATAAATGTTGCCCCTTTAGATGCAGATACCGCACACATTATACAATGCAAGTTGATTTGTGCTATTATTTTATAGTATGTCTATCTCTGGACGGATAAAACAAACATTTAAATTACTTGGCTTGGTCATAGTGATATAACCATCACCTTGTTTTCTTTAATGTGTTTCACCTAGATAATTCACCTGAAACGATTTCAGTTTGTAAATGGCCGCTGGATAAAATCTCAGAAAATTGTTAAATTTCCTCGAGAAAGTTTTGACCCAAGTGCCTTTCTGGTACAAAGGGATCCAAGTCATTGTCAACGAAAGCAGCTAACTCCCCAGGTTGATGATCTTTCTGAGCCACGGATTCTGCAAGGGGAGCCTAGAAAAACAGATCTACAAAATACTTATACATCAGGTGAAGGGGATGTGCTGAACAGGAGTCCATCTTCATTTAACACTGGTAACATCTTGAATAATATCAAAGGTAGGGAATAGAGGAAATCAGTCTCCCTATAAGTTGCAATGTGGAAATTAGTGATTATTGACCTATAGCAAGAAGTATGGTAGTTCCTCCTTCAAAATCATCTTTTACCCTTGAACTAATGAAATACAAGCCAATTGAAGTGTTTACTCATTGCAAAAATTATTTTATTTGTATTTTATTTATTCAGAATTTGTTTGTTCTGAAATATTAATTTCTGCCACTGTTTTCCATTGTAAGCCAATGTCAGTATTTATTAATAAGGAATTGAGTTATTCATGAGTGGTATATATTGCCATTTCTAATTTTCTGTGGCTTGAAGTTATTCAGCTGTTTGTGCCAGTGTGGATTGTGGGAAGTAAGAGACCTGTTCTTTTATAGCAAGATGTACCAGCTAATCCACATAAAATTAATATTCTCAATTTGTAGTCTTATCTATAAAGTATGCATTGGTGGCTAGAAAGGAACTATTAGTCATCACAAAAGTTTAATTAATTAATTTCTCTGTTTATTGGAAGAAATCTTATATTTTAAAATCTAGGCTTTCAGCTTGCTTACTATAGAAGGTTTTAACTTTTTTCTTTTACAGCATCTCCATCACCAGGGAGGAAAAGTGGAACCAGCTGTCCTTCAAGTAAAAACAGTAGCCCAAATAGTAGCCCAAGGACTTTAGGAAGAGGTAAAGGGCGGCTGCGGCTACCACAGATATGTAAAAACAAACTATCAAATAGCAAAGAAAATTTGGATGCAAGTAAAGAGAATGGTACTGACCAGGAACAGAAACTTACTTCTGACCAAGGAGATGCCATTAGCAAAGAACACATTTTGGGTGGTAGCCAGAGTGAATTATTCATTTTTCAGGACGAGATGACTTTAGCCAATGGATATGTTTGTGAGCAGAATGCATATAGTAATGGCAGTATCAATGGTGTGATTGATAACCACAGTGAGGAGGATATTACAGATGACCAAAGAGAAGTCTGTTTTAACCCTATTTACAATCTATATGCAATTTCGGTAAGTTGACATTTTATAAAAGTAAAATTTGCTTAAATTGCAATTTTGTTATTAAGTTTAGACTTTCACATGCAATACAGATGAGAAGAATAACCAAAAAAGAGAATGAAATAGATTTATTCTCAGTAAATTTAGTTTACCATAAAGCTAAATATAATGGAAAAGTTCATCTCTGCACAGTGTTTTTCTGCTTGAATATATGAGTCAGGCACAGAATTTAAGGCCAGAGGGGACCACCAGATCATCAGGTCTGACCTGTGTGTTACAGAGCCACCAACACCTGAATACTAAACCCAACAACTGAAACGGTGTGCCACAGGCAGAGAATAGGAGGAACTGAGGTGCATCAATGCCCAAGGCCCTTGCAATCACTGGGAACTGTTTGTGAGATATACCCAGATGATCCTGGCAAGCAACCTTTATTCTGTGTTGTAGAGGAAAGCAAAGTCACTGCCAGTCTGGCCTGGGAAAAAATTCTGTCTAATCCCCTGCATATGGTGATCAGTTAGACCCTGAGCTTGAGAGCTTTGCCAGACCCAGATATTCAAAATTATGTGACGTACAGCACAGTCCACAAGAAGTTAGGATTGGAGGAGACTTTTTAGGTCATATTCCCATTCCCTGTGTCAAATAAGATCTTTCTGTGCTCTGATTCCACTGGGAACTTTTCTAATGTTTTTTGAAGATTATTAATAATGGGGACTCAGCTGCTTCCTAAGCATATTCTAGATCATAATTGTTCATATTGTTAAAAGTCTCCTCATATCTAACCTGACTTTTGCCAGATTTAGTTTCTCACCTGTTACTTTAATTATTAGCTCTAGTATCATTTACGTAAAGTTTTACTTTCTCAAAATGCTTCACAGATATTGGCCTGCCAAATTAATGTTTGAGGGGTATGTATGTAGACCAGTGTTTCTCAAATAGTGTTCCGTGAAACCCTGTCGAAAAAAGCGGAACCGCGCCGCCGAAATAAATCTAAATTGCACGCCGCCGAACAGCTGTCAGCGAGCCGCCGATGAGCTGCTATCGCGCCGCTGAACAGCTGATGGGGCCGCCGAACAGCTGTTAGTGCGGCACCAAAAGCTGCCTTCACCGCGCTGCCGAAAAGGGGTAGATAGTTTGGACTTTTCGGCGGAGGGTCTGGCATGGTTGGGCAAGGGTTCCGGGGGGGAAATATAATTGAGAAACACTGATGTAGACTGATATAGATATATTGAATATTAATTTGACAGTCTGGAAAATACAAAACTCATTAACTTCCTACCGGTATTAATACTTATGAATGCAGCATCTAAAGCATGCTAGGCACTTATCTAATGAAGGGGGCAGACAGTAGAGGGTTGATGACGAAATAACTAGATGAACTGGTTATATAGAACCATTGTGTGCATTTGATGGTACTGCTGTTTGATGCTATTTAAACTTCTCCCTTCTCTCTCACTCACTATATTCTCTCATATTGACTTGGAGTGGAGAGGGCATTTAATTGACTTATAAGCATTTGTAGCCCTTTCAGAAGAAGTGAATCTTTGGGAGAGGTTTGACTGTCAGGTCTAGACACACTTACCCTGCTGGATACTTGCCAGACTGTTCAGTTTCACCATGTTGAGCTGGAACTGCCAGAAGATATCCATGATATACCTTTCATCCCCTTGAATAAAGCCATTGGTATATCCTAGTTACATTGTAGCTAGAAACTCCTCTCGGTTGCATTGACATCTCAGAGGAAAGAGCTTTGACCAAATACAGATTGTAACTTTGAGGCATTCAGTAGATGAGCATTTTAGGATCTGTTCATTTCAAGGGATGTCTTGAACCATTATCGCTCAGTGACAACACGGATTACTTTCAATCTCAATTAATGCTATGTTTTTAATACAAAAAAATCTTTTTTAGTGCCATTCAGGAATTATGGGAGGAGGTCATTATGTCACTTATGCCAAAAACCCAAATAACAAGTGGTACTGTTACAATGACAGCAGCTGTAAGGTAATATTTCATTTTCATAAAAGATTAGTTTTGTGGGGCTAAAACTCAATTTTATGAGAAGTGTTTAGAAATATGAATAACTTGAGAAATAGTCACATGTGAACATTAGAATGGTGATCTGAAACTGTACTTGGAAATGTTTTAACATTAAAATTTGCATATCAACTGCTAACACGATTAAGGAAAAAGTACTTGATGATTTGAACCAAAATGAAACAGCTGTCTGATAACAGCCTAGAAATATTTTGACATTTGTGCTAGACATTTTGAATTGAAACTACTGGATAATCGTAGTTTGAATGTTTTCTAAATAATTGCACTTATCAAAGTCAACTAACTTTTCATGTAAATAAATGAGCTCTGATGAATAAAATAAGGCAGACTGAGAAAATGTGACTGTTCTTGTTCTAACTATCCATTTAAAATGATTGATTGTTTCTACAGTAAATGCATGTATTGAAATTCAGAGATGATAGCTCAATGGTACAACTGCAAGTTTTAACAAATGTTTGTTCTGCTTACAGGAATTACATCCTGATGAAATTGACACGGACTCTGCCTACATTCTTTTCTACGAACAGCAGGGGGTAGACTATGCACAATTTCTGCCAAAGATAGATGGCAAAAAGATGGCAGACACAAGCAGCATGGATGAAGATTTTGAGTCTGATTATAAAAAGTACTGTGTTTTACAGTAAACAAGTGATCTTCCATGGACAGTTTGAGAGCATGCAGGATGACAACTTAAAACTTACATTTGGCAGCAGTGTTATTGAAGTGGATGAGCTAAATGTCAGTGGTCTTATCCTGTGAGCAGAAAGCACAAAAAGAAAAAGCTCATTAGATAGCAGTTAACATAAACATTGTTTTTTGTTCTAATATCTCACTACATGCTCTAAACAATTCTGATATTAGACATCAGACTAAGACTGCCATTGGCCTTTAAATAAAATGGTTTGATGAAAGCCAACAAGGACCAAATAAGAGCTAAATGAAATAGCCTAAATCAGAGCTAAACAGAGTAGTGTAGAGTTTACCAATTATTCTAACAAAATCTTTAGGTTCTATTCAAGATGACGGGAAAAATTTGTAGTGTTGTCTATTGACAACATGATATTGCTACCTCCTTTTTCGAGAAGTTTTATCCCATTTTATTGGCAAGACAAGGAAAGCAAGAAAATGAAAAGTGCACAAAATTTACAGAATAGTTATGGAATTTTTCCATTTTTGCCACTATTTATGTGTATCGTTGCTTTCAATATGTCGGGAGCACACCCAAATCATAATTTGAGAGCAGATTGATTTCTGCACTTGAATAGTTTATTATAATTTGTGTTTTTTCCACATGTTAGTTGTGTAAATCAGCAAGTTTCAGGAATGGCTATCTGGCCTAAGGAATACTATCTTTTAGACAATTGAAAAGACTGTTCAGGCTTGAGGGAATATCTGTGGTTACATGCATTGTCTGAATGTATACTTTGCACAAAGTGCTCCCAGCTCATGGAAGGAAAGATGTTATATTTCATTACTAGCATTGCTTTTAAGTTTGCACTTTTAAAAAAATTCATACAATTAAAATTCAGAAGCATTGTTTATTTTTATTGCTGTGAGGGCGCTAGGGTGAATGGATGTCACTATTATCTACTATATCTTTTGAAACAAATGTAAGAAATTATGGTTGACAGGTAGTTACTTTAAGATTCAGGAACCATTTTTGTTCATTTCATAATTTAAACTGGATTAGATTTTTTAATTTGTTTGCATTTTCAAATTTTCTTACTGTACCAGATTAGGCATTAATTTGCCGGGTTTTGGGGAAAAAACGCTTTTTAACAGCGTTAGTCAACAAATTTGCTATTACTTGACGCTCATTTTATTATTCACTGGCTAGATTCTGCTTTCCTTGCCCATCCAAAACTCCCTTGTAAGTCAGTGGGGCTTTTGCATGAGCAAGGAATGCAGGATTGGTTCTTGTTCAAGACTGGAAAAAAGGTTATTTATGAGTAGGCATTTCTTTTAATATTTTAGCAGTGTTAAATTGTTAGCATATCTGAATCGAGGTGAATGTTTCACTCTTTTCAGCCTTTTCTTCAACTGAGCCTCAGCAAGTAATTTTATCATTCATTTCCTTAAGCATCCCTCTTTTAGATTTGGCGTAATTACTGATTAAATTTACATTTATATTGTAGATCTGTAAAATTAGTTAATATTCAACTTCCTTTCAGTGTGTCTACAACAATGCCAAATCAGCTGGTAAGTATATACTTTTCAGAAAGGGGTTGTTTTGATCCATTGAAGAAACTATATAAAGTTGATCGTGCTGTCTTTACTCAGGCAAAAATCCCACAATCTTAAATGGAAGTTGTACTTCTGTAAGGATTGCAGATCAGTTTCAGAATAAGTACTGTCTTTGACCTAAAGTGTCAATCCCTATTCTGTGTGTTCTTTTATCCTTAGAATGGTCTAACCAGTGAGGTTGAAGAAAAGCAAATGTTATGAATTGTGAAATTTCTCATTTAGGGATTTTGTGATCACATTTGTCTATATCTCCCTAGCCAAACTCCATGAAAATTGAAAGATTTTCAAATTATTTACTTTAAAAGGATTTATTTAAGCAGGTAGCTCAATCTACTAATGTTATTTGATCTTCTGTGTTTGTTATGTTGGTTGTAATTAATTTTTTTAAATTAAATTAATTCATGAATTAGCAGGAAATTTATTAAGTTAACTACATTCTCTTTGTAAATTATTGTATAAAACTTATTGACAATGCACTGACTTTAAAAGATGTTAATGTACATAAATAACATGTAAATAAGTGTTGATGTATTGAAATATGAACTGTATAAAAAAGTATCAGTAATTGTATATGGAGTGAACTTGTTTATCTGTAACTATATTATTCAGACAAATTAAATACTGTGGATGCAGCTCAAATGTCATAATTTCTTTGTGTCAAAGTTCATTTTTAATGCTAGTTTATTTTTTTCTACTCTGAAGTTTTAATATTTTTTCCCAAAAAGTTTCAGTGCATTTTTAGACCCAAGGATTGAGTGGAATGAGCAGGCAAGTTATAAATTCTCTGCAGTACTGTTAATGCACCTATTTAAATGAGCTAAAGATTTTTCTCTTTACATTTATTTTTAACTATTGCTTTTTATTACTTTGGATTATTTTAAGATTATTTTCTGAATATGCCAGGTTAACCACATTTTTTAAAAGTAAATTTCCATACCTATCTTACAAATAATACTGTAGATTATTAAAGTGAAAGAATATTAAAAATCTAATTTTCTGTAATCTACTTTTTGCGTTTCTTGCAGCTTTGGACAATGGAAATAGACTTAATAGTTTCTAGTCACTTAACTTTTAGGTTCTTATGAGCTAGCACAATATGGTGATGTTTGAGTTGCCCCCAGAGTTGAGAAATGTTCCTGCTGAAAAACTTTGTTTTAGAATAAATGTAATGTTAACAAAATTGTGCATTTTTCTATCAGTTCAAGATTTCATAAAATCTTTTTCACAAAACTTAGTAATTTGACCTGTCAGTGTTCTTTTAAATGGGGAGTGTAACAGTGCAGTGACGCTCAATACCATATGGTGGCAGTGTTGACTACTACCGTTTTTCCATGTGTGCAAATGAAAGCAGTTTATTCCAGAAACCAAAATTCCAAATATTATATTGTCAAGGTTTTCACAGTGGCCTTTTTCACCAATAATTTTAAACAAGAACAAAAAAGGTAAATAATCCTGTTGTTGTGCAGAAATTTCACTTGAGACGGTAACAAATTGCCTTTATCTGTTACAAAAATCTTCTGCCTCCTCTTTCTTTATTAAAGCTGATTGCCACACCAAAAAGAAAAAACAGAACTGCTGCAGTTAAGATTTTTCATATTAATAGTACAGTTTGAAATAAATGATACATATCAATTTGCTTTCATGTTCAAGTGTTGATCTGATTACTTCTTTAATGTGATTGATGAAAAAATGCACTTCAAAGAGTGTGGAGTATCCATTTCCTTTATGTGAAAGGGGCCATCTTGGTGTGACACGTAGCGAGAAGAATAGAATCAGGTGAAAAAAAAGTCATCACATCTCATATTAATGTGCCAAGAAACACATTTCTTAAGTGCTCATACATTGCTTCTGTATGGATATTTGTCCATCTCTAGTATCTGGTTTGCCTAAGCAGATGAGTCTGCTCCTTCTCCATCTGCCAGCAAGGGAACTTAATCCTTTAGCTCAAGCAAAACAGACACATAATACAGTGGAAGAGGTCCTAGTTTCAATCAGAGGTGTCCCCAAAATTCTTCCATAAGGTCCACACATGTAACCATGTGAACTGAAGAGATCTCAGGCATTACCACTAATCACTCTGGAACCACAGTGTCTCACCCACCAAATCTGCGCTACATTCAGCCCCCCAGACAGGAGAGTTAGCCTACCTCATGTACACCATACAATAGTGGCTCCTGTCCCACAGGGTCAACCCTCGCATCCATCCCTGGGCTTCGTGATCTTGTGCACGGCGTCCGGTTTGGCCTGTTGGCCGCTCCACAGATGGGGGACCGGACAAATGAGTGAGTGGCATCGTGACCTTGTGCACAGGGGTTGCCACCTCATGTGTCAGGTCGCAGCACCCCGTGGGTGAGGGCCTTCTGAAATGGAAGGCCTAAGGCAAACTGCCCCTTTCTCCCTTCTCCTCCTCTGTTGCCCTGCTGCCAGTGGTATGCACCATGCATATGGCTGCAGATGCCACGGGTTTCAATCACCTCAAACTCCCCAGTTTAACCCATAAAGTCTAACTAAACATTAAAAATTAAACTTGTTACAGAGACTGTAACTAGCCATTGAAATAAGGGCACCTTCACTAAAACACACACTAATTCAATGATATTCAAATGGCAACGTTTTCAATTAAGTTCCTTTTTTTAAAAGCACCAGCATATTTCTTTCTCGCTTGAGAATCACATTTTCAGCAGATTGTTTTGATTTGTATGCCTTATTTTCTTTCTTTCATATGATATTTCCTCTATGAAAGAAAAAAGCTGAGACAACTAGCATTTGAGACAATGATCAATTCAGAAAGTTGTGGTGCTTGTTTGTGTTCTTGGAATGCAAAGAAAGTAACTGCTGAGGTTCCATTCTTAAAGTTGCCTTACAATTAAAGCTTTTTTAGTCATGTAGGCTAGTAGAAATTCTTGAAATCTCTCTCCTCTCCCGTGAGCTTTTAGTAGTCAAATGTTACAGCAGTAAAGTCAATCCTCCCTCGTTCCAAAGGATTAAGTACTTCATTTGTTATCTACTAATCTTCTAATTATTGGGATACTTAAAGTAGTAACTTGGTATCTTTAAATATAGATACCAGCTCATTTCATATGATGTCCACAAGTGAGTTAACATAATATCAAATTATTCCCTTCTCTGAGCTTTTCCAGTACAGCCTATCTTCTGTGTATTTTTAGGCCGTAATCCTGCATCAGATCCCCAGTCGTAAATCCCAAACTAGGATTCAGGCTTTAGACTACAAGAGAAAAGAATCTCATGTTGTGTCTTGTACAATGCCAAGCACATTGCTGCACTTGAATAACAATCATTAAATTTCCTGGAAACAGAAGTGCTATGTGGGCTGCTAGACAGTTTGGGATTCTTTTTTCCAGAGAGAATTGTAACTCATATGGGTGATTCAGGTGTAATTGACGGGTACTCCCTACCAAACAATCAGAAAATATACATTAAGAAAAATCTTGTATCATTAGTACTATTTTAGAGTTAAGCAATGTTTTATAACTTCAGTGTGATTAACTAATTTTCACAGTACCCCAGTGAAGTAGGAGGTATTATCCCTTACACCTGAAAGTTAAAGTGAATAGATTTATAAACCATCTATAATTCTGAATAAACCATAGCTTGTAGCTGAATTTACCTAGGCAAAAAAGGAATCTACTGGGAATCAATCTGAGGATAGGGTAGGTATGTTCGGATACTATTGCCTATACATTTTAGCAATTAGAGAATCATTTTGTGGCAAAAGTAAATCTATACCAATTTGAGTGTGATTGAAACTTGCATTGGTAAAATGGGCATTTAAAGATATTAAAATAAGAGAATTTACATATACGAACATACCCATTATATTTGTATGAACAAAAGTAAAAGCCTTTTAAAAATACCAAAAAATCTAAATTTCCCTAACAATTTTGGAGGGAAAAAATTAAGACTAAACACCAGTATGGTAACTAGAATCTACTTATTCAGATTTCCCCAGTAAATCTCACTTTTCAGTTTAATTAGAAGAGATTCACTACAATAATTCTGTTACTCTAATGTATAAATGGCACATCTAGTCCACTGAGATGGTGTGTCTGATTGATTGTTATCTAGACAATGGATGTTGTGAATGTGAAGACGGATTCTGCAGTTTAAAAAAAAAAAAAAAAAAAAATTCAGGAAAATAATTTAATCCAAGGTCCCATTTGTGAGCGTTTAAGATCTCATGAAATTTCTCAAAAGAGTAGAAGCCTTCATTCCGGTGGTCCTGGTCAGAATTCATCTACGGTAACAACTGTACAGTCTACTTATCTGAAATTACCCCCATTAGTTTTAAATAGTGTACGATTTTTAATTTTCTAATTGAATCCACTGTGTAGTGCTGCAGGTAGTGGTAATAACGTGTGTTGTTTAATCTCAGGGATTACTGCATTTCAAAGGTATATTAATTGAATTTTATAGAGATGAAAATGTTGCACTCATAGAGTCTTTCATCTGAAGATTTATATGCAGTCTTTATTATCTTCTGTCTTGAGCTATTGGGCATGGCATTTTTCTGCTACTTTATCTGAGACTATGAACACATGAGCATGTATTTTCTCCTTGCCAGTATACAGTGTTGAGAGATTTCCTCAGAATTGGCTGAGAATGACTTTGAGAGCCGCACTGGAGCTACAAGCAGTTCTGCCAGAAAGGGAAAAGTCTGGTTGTGCTGGCAACTGGACCACAATCCATAATACAGCAGGTCTGACAGGAGGCATAAATTACGTTTGTTTTAAATATTTTCTAAAAGAGTAGCTGTGTTTAGCTGCAAATTAGTCTTCAGTGTTTATGGCTCTTGCATGGATTATTGTGCATCAGCATCACCAAGGAGTTTCTGAAGATGATGCCAAAGAAGTTGGTGATCTGTTGACACATGGAACCCTCATACTCTTTCCATCACTAGCAGACAGCATCCATGGAAGCATAGCTACCAATTTATGTCAGTACAATCCACGCCACTGAGTGACGTCGTTATACTGACCTAATCCCCAGAATAGACAGCACTATGTCAACAAGTGGGCTTCTCCTGCTGACATAGCTGCCACCAGTGCAGCTGCTTCATTACAGCACTGAAAATGCAGATAAAACCAAGTCTTTCTGCTTTGAAAAACAAGCTTCTTACTAATGTCTACCCTTCAGCCTGACACGCCCTGGGGGGACTGAAAATAATTTTTAAAAATTGTCTATATTAAGAGACTGAAATATTTAAATAGCAATATTTCAGCAACAAAGCAACAGGAAATTATTTGCTTCCAAATTGTAATGCTGTTTGTGTAGCATTCCAACTTGTTTGCAGGCTGAAGACAGGAAAATGTTGTTGGACTCATTTCCTCTATGGAACTTTAAGTGAGAATTTAGGGGGGAAATGGTGTAGATCATTCTGTGCCCACAAATTCCATTAATACAACTTGCCATTCTATACTGCCTTTCATCCCAGAATCACAAAATGCTAACATAGGTAAGCATTCATTCTCCCAGTTTCCCAGCATTTTCTCAAATCAAATGTTTCATTTCCAAACAATGTTTCTCAGTTTTGATGTTTAGAAGGATGGCACTTTCACTCAAAACCTGCATAGGAAAACCCCCTGAAATTCTATAAACCCATTTTTAGCAACCAAATTAATCCCATCTTAATACTTTCCTACGCTATGTGAAGACAGAGCTTTTATATCAAGTCCCCAAGATTATTTTCAGGAAAAGAGTCAATAGTTTGTTGCTAATCCACTAAAACAAACTGATGGATCTACAAGAAATGTCCTTTTGCTTTCATAGTGTGGACTAAAGTATTGCAGATTACTTAGCTTTTGGTTTTCTGGTGGAAAAACTCCTGATAGTAATATATGAAAGTAAATCCTTTTGATGAACATGGCCCTTCACAAGATTGATTCAGACAACAGGTCCATATTTGGCAATTTGCACATCCATGTTTTATTAAAAGATGACATTTGCACAGTGCAATCCTCTCTACCATCTAGCAATAAATTTGCAGAACATTCAGTACATTTTTCAGATGTGGGATAATTCCATAGTGATATTCAAGCTAAACATTAATTTTGTTGACCCTGAATAATAAAAAATATGATGGTTCTATTGTTTAAGCTGAAGCATGCAAATCACAGTCAATTCCACTTTGAATTTGCACAATTGAATCTTTTTTGCATTGAAATTAAAATATTTATTACTATTTTAAAAAAAATTAAACCTCCTGAATTTGAAATGATCAAAAATTTGTATGTGACTTTATGTAGTGCTTTTTAATAATAGTAATATTGCTACCTTATATTTTATTCCAAAGACTTCCAAAGGGGCTTCTACAAATATTCAGGAGTTATTCACTACTAATGAAATACAGCTATGTCTGATATTTAATGACTTTAACTTAATACTTGGCTGGTGAAATCTAAGTATAGCACACCCAGACAATCTGTGGTTTGTGCCCTACTACTTAAGTTTGCTCTGAGGTTGATACACAAGCTTTTGAATCACTGCAGGACAACTTCCCAATGGGACTATTTTCTTCTGCTCAGATTCTATTGCTAAAAGAATTTAATCAGCTCTGTCCCACTTTGCAAAATAAAAGTGAGCTAGGTACTGAGTTAATCTCAGTTCTGTTGCATGCAGATGCTCCTTTCAGGGTTTGCCGATTTGGATCAGAATATTCTCAGCTTCCCTGAATTCCACCTGGATTCTCAGTCTGCTCTCATTGAAATTGGCAAGGCTGATGAAAGTGGTATCAAATATGTGCTTAGGAAGTCTTAGATGCAAGAACCACCACGAAGGACCAGTCTATATAGGCTACAAAAAACTGTGCAGGGGACCTGTGGCACAGAAGAGCAGGTGTTGATTGCATCTATTTACAACAGATTTGTCTATTGTATATTTCTCTGTGCCATAAAAATGTTCTGAGAAAGCATGTAGCCTGCAGGCACAGCTGTCATAGCATCAGCATTTGTTAATGTTAATCAACTTTTGTTTTTTCTGCATCTAGTAATCAGAAGCAAGACATCAATAACATGCAGCCACTCATGCTGGATGATTTTTACCAGTTCTTGTGAAAATAAAAACCTAAACAAATCTCATAAAATTATTCTATTGGTTGATTGAGATAAGTCGCTCCCTGTATTTGTTGTTGTTGTTGAAAGGGTTTTATATGGGTGAAAATTAGAAGCAATGTTTATTATTTAAAAGACTATTATTTGGCAAAAACTGTGCAAATTACAAATACCTTTAAGGACATTTCTGGTTTTAATATAATGTCTCTGGGTTGCTATTTTGGAAGTGCTGCTTTTTTAAATGATTGCATTCCCAGATGGCCAGATTAGCTTACAAAGCAAGCAATCAAAATGGGAAAGGTGGTAACTTAATTTTCTAAAATAATGTTAGGAAGTGAAAGATGCGATTCCAGGTTTGTTTGGACTGAACAGTTTTTTAATCTTGGAGCCAGCTGTTAATACGTGAATTGCTTATGTTTCTAGTCATCACATTTTAGTATGAAAGGGTTTTTAATCTGTGCAAACAAAGCCATTAGACCCTAAGAGAAACATAGCTAAGTGGCACATGAACAAATCAGTGTTGGCTGGTACTCTTATGTAACTATTCTTTTTAATACATAATTAGCGGAACACTGTCAAATCAAATTTAGATCATAATTTAGATTTTGTGAATGAGAACTATAAAGTGACTACAAACATAATTTAAACAAACCAGTCAACTTTTATTGCTCAAGATGAGAGAAATTATTAGTAATTTATTTGTACCACCTAGGAGCCCTAGTCATGGGCCTGGACCCTATTGTGCTAGATGCTGTACAAACACAGAACAAAAAGATGGTGCAAAGGTAACGAAGCAGGGCATTTCATAGTGTGTGCATGAACTGAATTTTACCAAAGGGATTATACACATGGGTAGAGTTTTGGTCTTTCATATATGATACCTAACCTGACACCACCCCTTTTCACTCTCTGTATTTTCGCCCTCCCTTTACTGGAAAACATTTTAAAAACAAGCAAGAGGAAAAAGTAAGGATGAAAATATACATCCACTATTGTCCCACTTGTAATCTTAACTAAGAATTTACATGAATAAAAAGTGAGAAAAGTAGTAACATGTTAGAGAAGAACCTATAATAAGAGGGAAGGATCTATAGCAAACGCATGGGTAGTGTCTATATGTTTCAGGAGGCTTGCAAATGTCTAAAACTGAGTGTCTGGCAATCATGCTGAGTGTATCTCTCTTTACTGGGAGCCCTGACTTAATACCACTGGTGTATAATATAAAAATTGGTTAACTATTAACGTTTTCATTTGGGTCTAGTTCAGAACCCCAATCATCACTCTGCTCGTGGCTTTCATGCAGTCAGACATACTATGTTAGCCCTTCAAAACTCAGCTGCTTTTTAAAATTATGTGCATTTCATAGTTTACTGTGTATCTATAACTGTCAT